>NC_090442.1:6666666-6969696 GCF_031143425.1 Pleurodeles waltl | reverse complement strand
TGAGTGCAGGTGGGTCTGGAGTGGGCAGTGAGTGCAGGTGGGGCAGTGAATGCAGGTGGGGCAGTGAGTGCATGTGTGGCAGTGAGCTCAGGTGGGTCTGGAGTGGGCAGTGAGTGCCGGTAGGTCAGTAAGTGCAGGTGGGTCTGGAGTGGGCAGTGAGTGCAGGTGGGTGTGGAGTGAGCAGTGAGTCTGGAGTGGGCAGTGAGTGCAGGTGGGGCAGTGAGTGCCGGTGGGTCTGGAGTGGGCAGTGAGTGCCAGTGGGTCTGGAGTGGGCAGTGAGTCCAGGTGGGGCAGTGAGTGCAGGTGAGTCTAGAGAGGGCAGTGAGTCTGGAGTGGGCAGTGAGTGCAGGTGGGGCAGTGAGTGCAGGTGGGCCTGGAGTGGGCAGTGAGTGCCGGTGGGTCTGGTGTGGGCAGTCAGTGCAGGTGGGGCAGTGAGTGCCGGTGGGTCTGGAGTAAGTAGTGAGAGCAGGTGGGTCTGGAGTGGGCCGTGAGGTCAGGTGGGTCTGGAGTGGGCAGTGAGTGCAGGTGGGACTGGAGAGGGCAGTAAGTGGAGGTGGGTCTGGAGTGGGCAGTGAGTGCCGGTGGGTCTGGATTGGGCAATGGGTCTGGAGTGGGCAGTGAGTGCAGGTGGGGCAGTGAGTGCAGGTGGGGCAGTGAGCTCAGGTGGGTCTGGAGTGGGTAGTGAGTGCTGGTGGGTCTGGAGTGGGCAGTGATTGCCGGTGGGTCTGGAGTGGGCAGTGGGTCTGGGGTGGGCAGTGAGTGCAGGTGGGTCTGGAGTGGGCAGTGAGTGCAGGTGTCTGGAGTGGGCAGTGAGTGCAGGTGGGTGTAGGTGGGTCTGGAGTGGGCAGTGAGTCTGGAGTGGGCAGTGAGTCTGGAGCGGGCAGTGAGTTCAGGTGGGTCTGGAGTGGGCAGTGAGTGCCGATGGATCTGGAGTGGGCAGTGAGTGCCGGTGGGTCTGGAGTGGGCAGTGAGTGCAGGTGGGGCAGTGAATGCATGTGGGGCAGTGAGTGCTGGTGGGTCTGGAGTGGGCAGTGAGTGCAGGTGGGTCTGGAGTGGGGCAATGAGTGCAGGTAGGGCAGTGAAAGCAGGTGAGTCTGGTGTGGGCAGTAAGTGCCGGTGGGGCACTGAGTGCAGGTGGGGCAGTGAGTGCCAGTGGGTCTGGAGTGGGCAGTGAGTCTGGAGTGGGCAGTGAGTGCAGGTGGGGCAGTGAGTGCCGATGGGTCTGCAGTAGGCAGTGAGTGCAGGTGGGTCTGGAGTGGGCAGTGAGTGCATGTGGGGCAGTGAGCTCATGTGAGTCTGGAGTGGGCAGTGAGTGCCGGTGGGTATGGAGGGGGCACTGAGTGCAGGTGGGTCTGGAGTGGGCAGTGGGTCTGCAGTTGGCAGTGAGTGTAGGTGAGTCTGGAGTGGGCAGTGAGTGCAGGTGGGGCAGTGAGTGCCGGTGGGTTTGGAGTGGGCAGTGAGTGCCAGTGGGTCTGGAGTGGGCAGTGAGTGCAGGTGGGTCTGGAATGGGCAGTAAATGCAGGTGGGGCAGTGAGAGCAGGTGAGTCTGGAGTGGGCAGTGAGTGCACGTGGGTTTGCAGTGGACAGTGACGTCAGGTAGGTCTGGAGTGGGCAGTGAGTGAAGGTGGGTCTAGAGTGGGCAGTGAGTGCAGGTGGGTCTGGAGTGGGCAGTGAGTGCAGGTGGGGCAGTGAATGCAGGTGGGGCAGTGAGTGCATGTGTGGCAGTGAGCTCAGGTGGGTCTGGAGTGGGCAGTGAGTGCCGGTAGGTCAGTAAGTGCAGGTGGGTCTGGAGTGGGCAGTGAGTGCAGGTGGGTGTGGAGTGAGCAGTGAGTCTGGAGTGGGCAGTGAGTGCAGGTGGGGCAGTGAGTGCCGGTGGGTCTGGAGTGGGCAGTGAGTGCCAGTGGGTCTGGAGTGGGCAGTGAGTCCAGGTGGGGCAGTGAGTGCAGGTGAGTCTAGAGAGGGCAGTGAGTCTGGAGTGGGCAGTGAGTGCAGGTGGGGCAGTGAGTGCAGGTGGGCCTGGAGTGGGCAGTGAGTGCCGGTGGGTCTGGTGTGGGCAGTCAGTGCAGGTGGGGCAGTGAGTGCCGGTGGGTCTGGAGTAAGTAGTGAGAGCAGGTGGGTCTGGAGTGGGCCGTGAGGTCAGGTGGGTCTGGAGTGGGCAGTGAGTGCAGGTGGGACTGGAGAGGGCAGTAAGTGGAGGTGGGTCTGGAGTGGGCAGTGAGTGCCGGTGGGTCTGGAGTGGGCAATGGGTCTGGAGTGGGCAGTGAGTGCAGGTGGGGCAGTGAGTGCAGGTGGGGCAGTGAGCTCAGGTGGGTCTGGAGTGGGTAGTGAGTGCTGGTGGGTCTGGAGTGGGCAGTGATTGCCGGTGGGTCTGGAGTGGGCAGTGGGTCTGGGGTGGGCAGTGAGTGCAGGTAGGGCAGTGAAAGCAGGTGAGTCTGGTGTGGGCAGTGAGTGCCGGTGGGGCCCTGAGTGCAGGTGGGGCAGTGAGTGCCAGTGGGTCTGGAGTGGGCAGTGAGTCTGGAGTGGGCAGTGAGTGCAGGTGGGGCAGTGAGTGCCGATGGGTCTGCAGTGGGCAGTGAGTGCAGGTGGGTCTGGAGTGGGCAGTGAGTGCATGTGGGGCAGTGAGCTCATGTGAGTCTGGAGTGGGCAGTGAGTGCCGGTGGGTATGGAGTGGGCAGTGAGTGCAGGTGGGTCTGGAGTGGGCAGTGGGTCTGCAGTGGGCAGTGAGTGTAGGTGAGTCTGGAGTGGGCAGTGAGTGCAGGTGGGTCTGGAGTGGGCAGTGAGTGTCGGTGGGTCTGGAGTGGGCAGTGAGTGCAGGTGCGGCAGTGAGTGCAGGTGTGTCTGGAGTGGGCAGTGAGTGCTGGTGGGTCTGGAGTGGGCAGTGAGTGCCGGTGGGGCAGTGAGTGCAGGTGGGTCTGGAGTGGGCAGTGAGTGCAGGTGGGTATGGAGTGGGCAGTGAGTGCCGGTGGGTCTGGAGTGGGCAGTGAGTGCAGGTGGGGCAGTGAGTGCCGATGGGTCTGGTTTGGGCAGTGAGTGCCTGTGGGACAGTGAGTGCAGGTGGGTCTGGAGTGGGCAGTGAGTGCAGGTGGGTATGGAGTGGGCAGTGAGTGCCGGTGGGTCTGGAGTGGGCAGTGAGTGCAGGTGGGGCAGTGAGTGCCGGTGGGTCTGGAGTGGGCAGTGAGTGCAGGTAGGGCAGTGAGTGCCGGTGGGCCTGGAGTGGGCAGTGAATGCTGGTGGGTCTGGAGTGGGCAGTGAGTGCAGGTGGGTCTGGAATGGGCATTAAGTGCAGGTGGGGCAGTGAGAGCAGGTGAGTCTGGAGTGGGCAGTGAGTGCACGTGGGTTTGCAGTGAACAGTGACGTCAGGTAGGTCTGGAGTGGGCAGTGAGTGAAGGTGGGTCTAGAGTGGGCAGTGAGTGCAGGTGGGTCTGGAGTGGGCAGTGAGTGCAGGTGGGGCAGTGAATGCAGGTGGGGCAGTGAGTGCATGTGTGGCAGTGAGCTCAGGTGGGTCTGGAGTGGGCAGTGAGTGCCGGTAGGTCAGTAAGTGCAGGTGGGTCTGGAGTGGGCAGTGAGTGCAGGTGGGTGTGGAGTGAGCAGTGAGTCTGGAGTGGGCAGTGAGTGCAGGTGGGGCAGTGAGTGCCGGTGGGTCTGGAGTGGGCAGTGAGTGCCAGTGGGTCTGGAGTGGGCAGTGAGTCCAGGTGGGGCAGTGAGTGCAGGTGAGTCTAGAGAGGGCAGTGAGTCTGGAGTGGGCAGTGAGTGCAGGTGGGGCAGTGAGTGCAGGTGGGCCTGGAGTGGGCAGTGAGTGCCGGTGGGTCTGGTGTGGGCAGTCAGTGCAGGTGGGGCAGTGAGTGCCGGTGGGTCTGGAGTAAGTAGTGAGAGCAGGTGGGTCTGGAGTGGGCCGTGAGGTCAGGTGGGTCTGGAGTGGGCAGTGAGTGCAGGTGGGACTGGAGAGGGCAGTAAGTGGAGGTGGGTCTGGAGTGGGCAGTGAGTGCCGGTGGGTCTGGAGTGGGCAATGGGTCTGGAGTGGGCAGTGAGTGCAGGTGGGGCAGTGAGTGCAGGTGGGGCAGTGAGCTCAGGTGGGTCTGGAGTGGGTAGTGAGTGCTGGTGGGTCTGGAGTGGGCAGTGATTGCCGGTGGGTCTGGAGTGGGCAGTGGGTCTGGGGTGGGCAGTGAGTGCAGGTGGGTCTGGAGTGGGCAGTGAGTGCAGGTGGGTCTGCGGTGGGCAGTGAGTGCCGGTGGGTCTGGAGTGGGCAGTGAGTGCAGGTGGGTCTGGAGTGGGCAGTGAGTCTGTAGTGGGCAGTGAGTGCAGGTGGGGCAGTGAGTGGAGGTGGGTCTGGAGTGGGCAGTGAGTGCAGGTGTGTCTGGAGTGGGCAGTAAGTCTGGAGCGGGCAGTGAGTTCAGGTGGGTCTGGAGTGGGCAGTGAGTGCAGGTGTCTGGAGTGGGCAGTGAGTGCAGGTGGGTGTAGGTGGGTCTGGAGTGGGCAGTGAGTCTGGAGTGGGCAGTGAGTCTGGAGCGGGCAGTGAGTTCAGGTGGGTCTGGAGTGGGCAGTGAGTGCAGGTGGGGCAGTGAATGCATGTGGGGCAGTGAGTGCTGGTGGGTCTGGAGTGGGCAGTGAGTGCAGGTGGGTCTGGAGTGGGGCAATGAGTGCAGGTAGGGCAGTGAAAGCAGGTGAGTCTGGTGTGGGCAGTAAGTGCCGGTGGGGCACTGAGTGCAGGTGGGGCAGTGAGTGCCAGTGGGTCTGGAGTGGGCAGTGAGTCTGGAGTGGGCAGTGAGTGCAGGTGGGGCAGTGAGTGCCGATGGGTCTGCAGTAGGCAGTGAGTGCAGGTGGGTCTGGAGTGGGCAGTGAGTGCATGTGGGGCAGTGAGCTCATGTGAGTCTGGAGTGGGCAGTGAGTGCCGGTGGGTATGGAGTGGGCACTGAGTGCAGGTGGGTCTGGAGTGGGCAGTGGGTCTGCAGTTGGCAGTGAGTGTAGGTGAGTCTGGAGTGGGCAGTGAGTGCAGGTGGGGCAGTGAGTGCCGGTGGGTTTGGAGTGGGCAGTGAGTGCCAGTGGGTCTGGAGTGGGCAGTGAGTGCAGGTGGGTCTGGAATGGGCAGTAAGTGTAGGTGGGGCAGTGAGAGCAGGTGAGTCTGGAGTGGGCAGTGAGTGCACGTGGGTTTGCAGTGGACAGTGACGTCAGGTAGGTTTGGAGTGGGCAGTGAGTGAAGGTGGGTCTAGAGTGGGCAGTGAGTGCAGGTGGGTCTGGAGTGGGCAGTGAGTGCAGGTGGGGCAGTGAATGCAGGTGGGGCAGTGAGTGCATGTGTGGCAGTGAGCTCAGGTGGGTCTGGAGTGGGCAGTGAGTGCCGGTAGGTCAGTAAGTGCAGGTGGGTCTGGAGTGGGCAGTGAGTGCAGGTGGGTGTGGAGTGAGCAGTGAGTCTGGAGTGGGCAGTGAGTGCAGGTGGGGCAGTGAGTGCCGGTGGGTCTGGAGTGGGCAGTGAGTGCCAGTGGGTCTGGAGTGGGCAGTGAGTCCAGGTGGGGCAGTGAGTGCAGGTGAGTCTAGAGAGGGCAGTGAGTCTGGAGTGGGCAGTGAGTGCAGGTGGGGCAGTGAGTGCAGGTGGGCCTGGAGTGGGCAGTGAGTGCCGGTGGGTCTGGTGTGGGCAGTCAGTGCAGGTGGGGCAGTGAGTGCCGGTGGGTCTGGAGTAAGTAGTGAGAGCAGGTGGGTCTGGAGTGGGCCGTGAGGTCAGGTGGGTCTGGAGTGGGCAGTGAGTGCAGGTGGGACTGGAGAGGGCAGTAAGTGGAAATGGGTCTGGAGTGGGCAGTGAGTGCCGGTGGGTCTGGAGTGGGCAATGGGTCTGGAGTGGGCAGTGAGTGCAGGTGGGGCAGTGAGTGCAGGTGGGGCAGTGAGCTCAGGTGGGTCTGGAGTGGGTAGTGAGTGCTGGTGGGTCTGGAGTGGGCAGTGATTGCCGGTGGGTCTGGAGTGGGCAGTGGGTCTGGGGTGGGCAGTGAGTGCAGGTGGGTCTGGAGTGGGCAGTGAGTGCAGGTGTCTGGAGTGGGCAGTGAGTGCAGGTGGGTGTAGGTGGGTCTGGAGTGGGCAGTGAGTCTGGAGTGGGCAGTGAGTCTGGAGCGGGCAGTGAGTTCAGGTGGGTCTGGAGTGGGCAGTGAGTGCAGATGGATCTGGAGTGGGCAGTGAGTGCCGGTGGGTCTGGAGTGGGCAGTGAGTGCAGGTGGGGCAGTGAATGCATGTGGGGCAGTGAGTGCTGGTGGGTCTGGAGTGGGCAGTGAGTGCAGGTGGGTCTGGAGTGGGGCAATGAGTGCAGGTAGGGCAGTGAAAGCAGGTGAGTCTATTGTGGGCAGTAAGTGCCGGTGGGGCACTGAGTGCAGGTGGGGCAGTGAGTGCCAGTGGGTCTGGAGTGGGCAGTGAGTCTGGAGTGGGCAGTGAGTGCAGGTGGGGCAGTGAGTGCCGATGGGTCTGCAGTAGGCAGTGAGTGCAGGTGGGTCTGGAGTGGGCAGTGAGTGCATGTGGGGCAGTGAGCTCATGTGAGTCTGGAGTGGGCAGTGAGTGCCGGTGGGTATGGAGTGGGCACTGAGTGCAGGTGGGTCTGGAGTGGGCAGTGGGTCTGCAGTTGGCAGTGAGTGTAGGTGAGTCTGGAGTGGGCAGTGAGTGCAGGTGGGGCAGTGAGTGCCGGTGGGTTTGGAGTGGGCAGTGAGTGCCAGTGGGTCTGGAGTGGGCAGTGAGTGCAGGTGGGTCTGGAATGGGCAGTAAGTGCAGGTGGGGCAGTGAGAGCAGGTGAGTCTCGAGTGGGCAGTGAGTGCACGTGGGTTTGCAGTGGACAGTGACGTCAGGTAGGTCTGGAGTGGGCAGTGAGTGAAGGTGGGTCTAGAGTGGGCAGTGAGTGCAGGTGGGTCTGGAGTGGGCAGTGAGTGCAGGTGGGGCAGTTAGTGCAGGTGTGTTTGGAGTGGGCAGTGAGTGCCGGTGGGTCTGGAGTGGGCAGTGAGTGCTGGTGGGGCAGTGAGTGCCGTTGGGTATGGAGTGGGCAGTGAGTCCCGGTAGGTCTGGAGTGGGCAGTGAGTGCAGGTGGGGCAGTGAGTGCCGGTGGGTCTGGAGTGGGCAGTGAGAGCCGCTGGGTCCGGAGTGGGCAGTGAGTGCAGGTGGGTCAGTGAGTGGAGATGGGTCTGGAGTGGGCAGTCAGTTCAGGTGGGTCTGGAGTGGGCAGTGAATGCTGGTGGGTCTTGAGTGGGCAGTGAGTGCAAGTGGGTCTGGAGTGGGCAGTAACTGCAGGTGGGGCACTGAGTGCAGGTAAGTCTGGAGTGCGCAGTGAGTGCAGGTGGGTTTGCAGTGGGCAGTGAGGTCAGGTGGGTCTGGAGTGGGCAGTGAGTTCAGGTGGGACTGGAATGGGCAGTGAGTGCAGGTGTGTCTGGAGTGGGCAGTGAGTGCAGGTGGGGCAGTGAGTACAGGTGGGTCTGGAGTTGGCAGTGAGTGCAGGTGGGGCAGTGAATGCAGGTGGGGCAGTGAGCTCAGATGGGTCTGGAGTGGGCAGTGAGTGCCGGTGGGGCAGTGAGTGCAGGTGGGTCTGGAGTGGGCAGTGAGTAAAGGTGGGTGTGGAGTGGGCAGTGAGTCTGGAGTGAGCAGTGAGTGCAGGTGGGGCAGTGAGTGCCGGTGGGTCTGGAGTGGGCAGTGACTGCAGGTAGGGCAGTGAGTGCAGGTGAGTCTGGAGTGGGCAGTGAGTCTGGAGTGGACAGTGAGTGCAGGTGGGGCAGTGAGTGGAGGTGGGCCTGGAGTGGGCAGTGAGTGTCGGTGGGTCTGGAGTGGGCAGTGAGTGCAAGTGGGGCAGTGAGTGCCAGCGGGTCTGGAGTAGGTAGTGAGTGCGGGTGGGTCTGGAGTGGGCCGTGAGGTCAGGTGGTTCTGGAGTGGGCAGTGAGTGCAGGTGGGACTGGAGTGGGCAGTAAGTGGAGGTGGGTCTGGAGTGGGCAGTGAGTGCCGGTGGGTCTGGAGTGGGCAGTGAGGGCAGGAGGGTCTGGAGTGGGCAGTGAGTGCAGGTGTGTCTGGAGTTGGCACTGAGTGCCGGTGGGTCTGGAATGGGCAGTGAGTGCAGGAGGGGCAGTGAGTGCAGGTGGGTCTGGGGTGGGCAGTGAGTGCAGGTGTGTCTGGAGTGGGCAGTGAGTGCCGGTGGGTCTGGAGTGGGCAGTGAGTGGAGGTGGGTCTGGAGTGGGCAGTGAGTGCCGGTGGGTGTGGAGTGGGCAGTGGGTCTGGAGTGGGCAGTAAGTCTGGAGTGGGCAATGAGTCTAGAGCGGGCAGTGAGAGGAGGTGGGTCTGGAGTGGGCAGTGAGTGCAGGTGGGTCTGGAGTGGGCAGTGAGTACTGGTGGCTCTAGAGTGGGCAGTTAGTGCAGGTGGGCTTGGAGTGGGCAGTGAGTGCAGGTGGGTCTGCAATGGGCAGTGAGTGCAGGTGGGTCTGGAGTGGGCAGTGAGTGCAGGTGGGGCAGTGAATGGAGGTGGGGCAGTGAGTGGAGGTGGGGCAGTGAGTGCAGGTGGGTCTGGAGTGGGCAGTGAGTTGAGGTGGGTCTGGAGTGGGAAGTGAGTGCAGGTGGGTCTGGAGTGGGCAGTGAGTGCAGGTGGGGCAGTGAGTGCAGGTGGGTCTGGAGTAGGCAGTGAGTGCAGGTGGTTCTGGAGTCGGCATTGAGTGCAGGTGGGGCAGTGAGTGCCGGTGGGTCTGGAGTGGGCAGTGAGTGAAGGTGGGGCAGTGAGTGCAGGTGGGTCTGGAGTGGCAGTGAGTCTGGAGTGGGCAGTGAGTGCCGCTGGGTCTGCAGTGGGCAGTGAGTGCAGGTGGGTCTGGAGTGGGCAGTGAGTCTGGAGTGGGCAGTTAGTGCAGGTGGGTCTGGAGTGGGCAGTCAGTGCCGGTGGGTCTGCAGTGAATGGAGGTGGGTCTGGAGTGAGCAGTGAGTGCAGGTGGGGAAGTGAGTGCAGGTGGGTCTGGAGTGGGCAGTGAGTGCCAGTGGGTCTGGAGAGGGCAGTGGGTCTGGAGTGGGCAGTGAGTCTGGAGCGGGCAGTGAGTGTAGGTGGGTCTGGAGTGGGCAGTGAGTGCAGGTGGGGCGGTGAGCTCAGGTGAGTCTGGAGTGGGCAGTGAGTGCAGGTGGGTCTGGAGTGGGCAGAGGTTCTGCAGTGGGCAGTAAGTGCAGGTGAGTCTGGAGTGGGTGGGTGAGTTCAGGTGGGTCTGGAGTGGGCAGTGAGTCTGGAGTGGGCAGTGAGTGCAGGTGGGGCAGTGAGTGCCGGTGGGTCTGGAGTGGGCAGTGAGTGCCAGTGGGTCTGGAGTGGGCAGTGAGTCCAGGTGGGGCAGTGAGTGCAGGTGAGTCTAGAGAGGGCAGTGAGTCTGGAGTGGGCAGTGAGTGCAGGTGGGGCAGTGAGTGGCAGTGGGTTTCGAGTGGGCAGTGAGTGTGGGTGTGGCGGTGAGTGCTGGTGGGTCTGGAGTGGGCAGTGAGTGCAGGTGGGTCTGGGGTGGGCAGTTAGTGCAGGTATGTCTGGAGTGGGCAGTGATTGCCAGTGGGTCTGGAGTGGGCAGTGAGTGGAGGTGGGTCTGGAGTGGGCAGTGAGTGACGGTGGGTCTGGAGTGGGCAGTGAGTGCCGGTGGGTGTGGAGTGGGCAGTGGGTCTGGAGTGGGCAATGAGTCTGGAGTGGGCAGTGAGTGGAAGTGGGTCTGGAGTGGGCAGTGAGTGCAGGTAGCTCTGGAGTGGGCAGTGAGTGCAGGTGGGTTTGGAGTGGGCAGTGAGTGCAGGTGGGTCTGCAATGGGCAGTGAGTGCAGGTGGGTCTGGAGTGGGCATTGAGTGCAGGTGGGGCAGTGAGTGGAGGTGGGGCAGTGACTGCAGGTGGTTCTGGAGTGGGCAGTGAGTGGAGGTGGGTCTGGAGTGGGCAGTGAGTACAGGTGGGTCTGGAGTGGGCAGTGAGTGCAGGTGGTTCATTGTGTGCAGGTGGGTCTGGAGTAGGCAGTGAGTGCAGGTGGGTCTGGAGTGGGCAGTGAGTGCAGGTGGGGCAGTGAGTTCCGGTGGGTCTGGAGTGGGCAGTGAGTGCCGGTGGGTCTGCAGTGGGCAGTGAGTGCAGGTGGGGCAGTGAGTGCAGGTGGGTCTGGAGTGGGCAGTGAGTGCCGGTGGGTCTGCAGTGGGCAGTGAGTGCAGGTGGGTCTGGCGTGGGCAGTGAGTCTGGAGTGGGCAGTGAGAGCAGGTGGGTCTGGAGTGGGCAGTGAGTGCCGGTGGGTCTGCAGTGGGCAGTGAGTGCAGGTGGGTCTGGAGTGGGCAGTGAGTGCAGGTGGGGCAGTGAGTGCAGGTGGGGCAGTGAGTGCAGGTGGGTCTGGAGTGGGCAGTGAGTGCCGGTGGGTCTGCAGTGGGCAGTGAGTGCAGGTGGGTCTGGCGTGGGCAGTGAGTCTGGAGTGGGCAGTGAGAGCAGGAGGGTCTGGAGTGGGCAGTGAGTGCCGGTGGGTCTGCAGTGGGCAGTGAGTGCAGGTGGGTCTGGAGTGGGCAGTGAGTGCAGGTGGGGCAGTGAGTGCAGGTGGGTCTGAATTGGGCAGTGAGTGCCGACGGGTCTGGAGGGGGCAGTGAGTCTGGAGCGGGCAGTGAGTGGAGGTGGGTCTGGAGTGGGCAGAAAGTGCTGTTGGGTCTGGAGTGGGCAGTGAGTGCAGGTGGGGCAGTGAGTGCCGGTGGGTCTGGAGTGGGCAGTGTGTGCAGGAGGGGCAGTGAGTGCAGGTGGGGCAGTGAGTGCAGGTGGGCCTGGAGTGGGCAGTGAGTGCAGGTGGGTCTGGAGTGGGCAGTGAGTCTGGAGCGGGCAGTGAGTTCAGGTGGGTCTGGAGTGGGCAGTGAGTGCAGGTGTCTGGAGTGGGCAGTGAGTGCAGGTGAGTCTGCAGTGGGCAATGAGTGCAGGTGGGTCTGGAGTGGGCAGTGAGTGCCGGTGGGTCTGGAGTGGGCAGTGAGTGCAGGTGGGGCAGTTAGTGCAGGTGTTTTTGGAGTGGGCAGTGAGTGCCAGTGGGTCTGGAGTGGGCAGTGAGTGCTGGTGGGGCAGTGAGTGCCGGTGGGTATGGAGTGGGCAGTGAGTGCCGGTAGGTCTGGAGTGGGCAGTGAGTGCAGGTGGGGCAGTGAGTGCCGTGGGTCTGGAGTGGGCAGTGAGTGCCGCTGGGTCCGGAGTGGGCAGTGAGTGCAGGTGGGTCAGTGAGTGGAGATGGGTCTGGAGTGGGCAGTGAGTTCAGGTGGGTCTGGAGTGGGCAGTGAATGCTGGTGGGTCTTGAGTGGGCAGTGAGTGCAGGTGGGTCTGGAGTGGGCAGTGAGGGCAGGAGGGTCTGGAGTGGGCAGTGAGTGCAGGTGTGTCTGGAGTTGGCACTGAGTGCCAGTGGGTCTGGAATGGGCAGTGAGTGCAGGAGGGGCAGTGAGTGCAGGTGGGTCTGGGGTGGGCAGTGAGTGCAGGTGTGTCTGGAGTGGGCAGTGAGTGCCGGTGGGTCTGGAGTGGGCAGTGAGTGGAGGTGGGTCTGGAGTGGGCAGTGAGTGCCGGTGGGTGTGGAGTGGGCAGTGGGTCTGGAGTGGGCAGTAAGTCTGGAGTGGGCAATGAGTCTAGAGCGGGCAGTGAGAGGAGGTGGGTCTGGAGTGGGCAGTGAGTGCAGGTGGGTCTGGAGTGGGCAGTGAGAACTGGTGGCTCTAGAGTGGGCAGTTAGTGCAGGTGGGCTTGGAGTGGGCAGTGAGTGCAGGTGGGTCTGCAATGGGCAGTGAGTGCAGGTGGGTCTGGAGTGGGCAGTGAGTGCAGGTGGGGCAGTGAATGGAGGTGGGGCAGTGAGTGGAGGTGTGGCAGTGAGTGCAGGTGGGTCTGGAGTGGGCAGTGAGTTGAGGTGGGTCTGGAGTGGGAAGTGAGTGCAGGTGGGTCTGGAGTGGGCAGTGAGTGCAGGTGGGGCAGTGAGTGCAGGTGGGTCTGGAGTAGGCAGTGAGTGCAGGTGGTTCTGGAGTCGGCATTGAGTGCAGGTGGGGCAGTGAGTGCCGGTGGGTCTGGAGTGGGCAGTGAGTGAAGGTGGGGCAGTGAGTGCAGGTGGGTCTGGAGTGGCAGTGAGTCTGGAGTGGGCAGTGAGTGCCGCTGTTTCTGCAGTGGGCAGTGAGTGCAGGTGGGTCTGGAGTGGGCAGTGAGTCTGGAGTGGGCAGTTAGTGCAGGTGGGTCTGGAGTGGGCAGTCAGTGCCGGTGGGTCTGCAGTGAATGGAGGTGGGTCTGGAGTGGGCAGTGAGTGCAGGTGGGGAAGTGAGTGCAGGTGGGTCTGGAGTGGGCAGTGAGTGCCAGTGGGTCTGGTGAGGGCAGTGGGTCTGGAGTGGGAAGTGAGTCTGGAGCGGGCAGTGAGTGTAGGTGGGTCTGGAGTGGGCAGTGAGTGCAGGTGGGGCAGTGAGTGCTGGTGGGTCTGGAGTGGGCAGTGAGTGCAGGAGGGGCAGTGAGTGCAGGTGGGGCAGTGAGTGCAGGTGGGTCTGGAGTGGGCAGTGAGTCAGGAGTGGGCAGTGAGTGCAGGCGGGGCAAAGAGTGGAAGTGGGTCTGGAGTGGGCAGTGAGTGCCGGTGGGTCTCGAGTTGGCAGTGAGTGCAGGTGGGGCAGTGAGTGCAGGTGAGTCTGGAGTGGGCAGTGAATCTGGAGTGGGAAGTGAGTGCAGGTGGGTCTGGAGTGGGCAGTGAGTGCCAGTGGATCTGGAGTGGGCAGTGAGTCTGGAGTGGGCAGTGAGTGCAGGTGGGTCTGGAGTGGGCAGTGGGTCTGCAGTGGGCAGTGAGTGCAGGTGTGTCTGGAGTGGGCAGTGAGTGCCGGTGGCTCTGGAGTGGGCAGTGACTGCAGGTGGGTCTGGAGTGGGCAGTGAGTGCAGGTGGGTCTGCAAAGGGCAGTGAGTGCAGGTGGGTCTGGAGTGGGCAGTGAGTGCAGGTGGGTCTGGAGTCGGCAGTGAGTGCAGGTGGGGCAGTGAGTGCCAGTGGGTCTGTAGTGGGCAGTGAGTGCAGGTGGGTCTGGAGTGGGCAGTGAGTGCAGGTGGGGCAGTGAGTGCAGGTGGGTCTGCAGTGGGCAGTAAGTGTCGGTGGGTCTGCAGTGCGCTGTGAGTGCAGGTGGGTCTGGAGTGGGCAGTGAGTCTGGAGTGGACAGAGAGTGCCGGTGGGTCTGCAGTGGGCAGTGAGTGCAGGTGGGTCTGGAGTGGGCAGTGAGTCTGGAGTGGGCAGTGAGTGCCGGTGGGTCTGGAGTGGGCAGTGAGTGCAGGTGGGGCAGTGAGTGCAGGTGGGTCTGGAGTGGGCAGTGAGTCCCGGTGGGTCTGGAGTGGGCAGTGGGTCTGGAGTGGGCAGTGAGTCCGGAGCGGGCAGTGAGTGGAGGTGGGTCTGGAGTGGGCAGTGAGTGCAGGTGGAGCAGTGAGTGCCAGTGGGTCTGGAATGAGCAGTGAGTGCTGGAGGGACAGTGAGTGCAGGTGGAGCAGTGAGTGCAGGTGGGTCTGGAATGGGCAGTGAGTGCCGGTGTGTCTCGAGTGGGCAGTGAGTGCCGGTGGGTCTGGAGTGGGCAGTGAGTGCAGGTGGGTCTGGAGTGGGCAGTGGGCAGTGAGTGCAGGTGGGGCAGTGAGTGGAGGTGGGTCTGCAGTGGGCAGTGAGTGCAGGTGGGTCTGGAGTGGGCAGTGAGTCTAGAGCGGGCAGTGAGTTCAGGTGGGTCTGGAGTGGGCAGTGAGTGCAGGTGTCTGGAGTGGGCAGTGAGTGCAGGTGAGTCTGCAGTGGGCAGTGAGTGCAGGTGAGTCTGGAGTGGGCAGTGGGTGCAATTGGGTCCAGAGTGGGCAGTGAGTCTGGAGTGGGCAGTGAGTGCTGGTGGGTCTGGAGTGGGCAGTGAGTTCAGGTGGGGCAGTTAGTGCAGGTGTGTTTGGAGTGGGCAGTGAGTGCTGGTGGGTCTGGAGTGGGCAGTGAGTGCCGGTGGGGCAGTGAGTGCCGGTGGGTCTGGAGTGGGCAGTGAGTGCAGGTGGGTCAGTGAGTGCCGGTGGCCCTGGAGTGGGCAGTGAGTGCCGGTGGGTCTGGAGTGGGCAGTGAGTGCAGGTGGGTCAGTGAGTGGCGATGGGTCTGGAGTGGGCAGTGAGTTCAGGTGGGTCTGGAGTGGGCAGTGAATGATGGTGGGTCTGGAGTGGGCAGTGAGTGCAGGTGGGTCTGGAATGGGCAGTAAGTGCAGGTGGGGCAGTGAGTGCAGGTGAGTCTGGAGTGGGCAGTGAGTGCAGGTGGGTTTGCAGTGGGCAGTGAGGTCAGGTAGGTCTGGAGTGGGCAGTGAGTTCAGGTGGGACTGTAGTGGGCAGTGAGTGCAGGTGGGTCTGGAGTGGACAGTGAGTGCAGGTGGGTCTGGAGTGGGCAATGAGTGCAGGTGGGGCAGTGAATGCAGGTGGGGCAGTGAGTGCAGGTGGGGCAGTGAGCTCAGGTGGGTCTGGAGTGGGCAGTGAGTGCCGGTAGGTCAGTAAGTGCCGGTGGATCTGGAGAGGGCAGTGAGTGCAGGTGGGTGTGGAGTGAGCAATGAGTCTGGAGTGGGCAGTGAGTGCAGGTGGGGCAGTGAGTGCCGGTGGGTCTGGAGTGGGCAGTGAGTGCCAGTGGGTCTGGAGTGGGCAGTGAGTCCAGGTGGGGCAGTGAGTGCAGGTGAGTCTAGAGAGGGCAGTGAGTCTGGAGTGGGCAGTGAGTGCAGGTGGGCCAGTGAGTGCAGGTGGGCCTGGAGTAGGCAGTGAGTACCGGTGGGTCTGGAGAGGGCAGTCAGTGCAGGTGGGGCAGTGAGTGCCGGTGGGACTGGAGTAGGTAGTGAGTGCAGGTGGGTCTGGAGTGGGCCGTGAGGTCAGGTGGGTCTGGAGTGGGCAGTGAGTGCAGGTGGGACTGGAGAGGGCAGTAAGTGGGGGCGGGTCTGGAGTGGGCAGTGAGTGCCGGTGGGTCTGGAGTGGGCAATGGGTCTGGAGTGGGCAGTGAGTGCAGGTGGGACTGGAGTGGGCAGTGAGTGCAGGTGGGTCAGAGTGGGCAGTGAGTGCAGGTGGGGCAGTGAGTGCAGGTGGGACAGTGAGTGCTGGTGGGTCTGGAGTGGGCAGTGAGTGCAGGTGGGTCTGGAGTGGGGCAATGAGTGCAGGTAGGGCAGTGAGTGCAGGTGAGTCTGGTGTGGGCAGTGAGTGCCGGTGGGGCCCTGAGTGCAGGTGGGGCAGTGAGTGCCAGTGGGTCTGGAGTGGGCAGTGAGTCTGGAGTGGGCAGTGAGTGCAGGTGGGGCAGTGAGTGCCGATGGGTCTGCAGTGGGCAGTGAGTGCAGGTGGGTCTGGAGTGGGCAGTGAGTGCATGTGGGGCAGTGAGCTCATGTGAGTCTGGAGTGGGCAGTGAGTGCCGGTGGGTATGGAGTGGGCAGTGAGTGCAGGTGGGTCTGGAGTGGGCAGTGGGTCTGCAGTGGGCAGTGAGTGTAGGTGAGTCTGGAGTGGGCAGTGAGTGCAGGTGGGTCTGGAGTGGGCAGTGAGTGTCGGTGGGTCTGGAGTGGGCAGTGAGTGTAGGTGCGGCAGTGAGTGCAGGTGTGTCTGGAGTGGGCAGTGAGTGCTGGTGGGTCTGGAGTGGGCAGTGAGTGCCCGTGGGGCAGTGAGTGCAGGTGGGTCTGGAGTGGGCAGTGAGTGCAGGTGGGTATGGAGTGGGCAGTGAGTGCCAGTGGGTCTGGAGTGGGCAGTGAGTGCAGGTGGGGCAGTGAGTGCCGATGGGTCTGGTTTGGGCAGTGAGTGCCTGTGGGACAGTGAGTGCAGGTGGGTCTGGAGTGGGCAGTGAGTGCAGGTGGGTATGGAGTGGGCAGTGAGTGCCGGTGGGTCTGGAGTGGGCAGTGAGTGCAGGTGGGGCAGTGAGTGCCGGTGGGTCTGGAGTGGGCAGTGAGTGCAGGTGGGGCAGTGAGTGCCGGTGGGCCTTGAGTGGGCAGTGAATGCTGGTGGGTCTGGAGTGGGCAGTGAGTGCAGGTGGGTCTGGAATGGGCAGTAAGTGCAGGTGGGGCAGTGAGAGCAGGTGAGTCTGGAGTGGGCAGTGAGTGCACGTGGGTTTGCAGTGGACAGTGACGTCAGGTAGGTCTGGAGTGGGCAGTGAGTGAAGGTGGGTCTAGAGTGGGCAGTGAGTGCAGGTGGGTCTGGAGTGGGCAGTGAGTGCAGGTGGGGCAGTGAATGCAGGTGGGGCAGTGAGTGCATGTGTGGCAGTGAGCTCAGGTGGGTCTGGAGTGGGTAGTGAGTGCCGGTAGGTCAGTAAGTGCAGGTGGGTCTGGAGTGGGCAGTGAGTGCAGGTGGGTGTGGAGTGAGCAGTGAGTCTGGAGTGGGCAGTGAGTGCAGGTGGGGCAGTGAGTGCCGGTGGGTCTGGAGTGGGCAGTGAGTGCCAGTGGGTCTGGAGTGGGCAGTGAGTCCAGGTGGGGCAGTGAGTGCAGGTGAGTCTAGAGAGGGCAGTGAGTCTGGAGTGGGCAGTGAGTGCAGGTGGGGCAGTGAGTGCAGGTGGGCCTGGAGTGGGCAGTGAGTGCCGGTGGGTCTGGTGTGGGCAGTCAGTGCAGGTGGGGCAGTGAGTGCCGGTGGGTCTGGAGTAAGTAGTGAGAGCAGGTGGGTCTGGAATGGGCCGTGAGGTCAGGTGGGTCTGGAGTGGGCAGTGAGTGCAGGTGGGACTGGAGAGGGCAGTAAGTGGAGGTGGGTCTGGAGTGGGCAGTGAGTGCCAGTGGGTCTGGAGTGGGCAATGGGTCTGGAGTGGGCAGTGAGTGCAGGTGGGGCAGTGAGTGCAGGTGGGGCAGTGAGCTCAGGTGGGTCTGGAGTGGGTAGTGAGTGCTGGTGGGTCTGGAGTGGGCAGTGATTGCCGGTGGGTCTGGAGTGGGCAGTGGGTCTGGGGTGGGCAGTGAGTGCAGGTGGGTCTGGAGTGGGCAGTGAGTGCAGGTGGGTCTGCGGTGGGCAGTGAGTGCCGGTGGGTCTGGAGTGGGCAGTGAGTGCAGGTGGGTCTGGAGTGGGCAGTGAGTCTGTAGTGGGCAGTGAGTGCAGGTGGGGCAGTGAGTGGAGGTGGGTCTGGAGTGGGCAGTGAGTGCAGGTGTGTCTGGAGTGGGCAGTAAGTCTGGAGCGGGCAGTGAGTTCAGGTGGGTCTGGAGTGGGCAGTGAGTGCAGGTGTCTGGAGTGGGCAGTGAGTGCAGGTGGGTGTAGGTGGGTCTGGAGTGGGCAGTGAGTCTGGAGTGGGCAGTGAGTCTGGAGCGGGCAGTGAGTTCAGGTGGGTCTGGAGTGGGCAGTGAGTGCAGATGGATCTGGAGTGGGCAGTGAGTGCCGGTGGGTCTGGAGTGGGCAGTGAGTGCAGGTGGGGCAGTGAATGCATGTGGGGCAGTGAGTGCTGGTGGGTCTGGAGTGGGCAGTGAGTGCAGGTGGGTCTGGAGTGGGCAATGAGTGCAGGTAGGGCAGTGAAAGCAGGTGAGTCTGGTGTGGGCAGTAAGTGCCGGTGGGGCACTGAGTGCAGGTGGGGCAGTGAGTGCCAGTGGGTCTGGAATGGGCAGTGAGTCTGGAGTGGGCAGTGAGTGCAGGTGGGGCAGTGAGTGCCGATGGGTCTGCAGTAGGCAGTGAGTGCAGGTGGGTCTGGAGTGGGCAGTGAGTGCATGTGGGGCAGTGAGCTCATGTGAGTCTGGAGTGGGCAGTGAGTGCCGGTGGGTATGGAGTGGGCACTGAGTGCAGGTGGGTCTGGAGTGGGCAGTGGGTCTGCAATTGGCAGTGAGTGTAGGTGAGTCTGGAGTGGGCAGTGAGTGCAGGTGGGGCAGTGAGTGCTGGTGGGTTTGGAGTGGGCAGTGAGTTCCAGTGGGTCTGGAGTGGGCAGTGAGTGCAGGTGGGTCTGGAATGGGCAGTAAGTGCAGGTGGGGCAGTGAGAGCAGGTGAGTCTGGAGTGGGCAGTGAGTGCACGTGGGTTTGCAGTGGACAGTGACGTCAGGTAGGTTTGGAGTGGGCAGTGAGTGAAGGTGGGTCTAGAGTGGGCAGTGAGTGCAGGTGGGTCTGGAGTGGGCAGTGAGTGCAGGTGGGGCAGTGAATGCAGGTGGGGCAGTGAGTGCATGTGTGGCAGTGAGCTCAGGTGGGTCTGGAGTGGGCAGTGAGTGCCGGTAGGTCAGTAAGTGCAGGTGGGTCTGGAGTGGGCAGTGAGTGCAGGTGGGTGTGGAGTGAGCAGTGAGTCTGGAGTGGGCAGTGAGTGCAGGTGGGGCAGTGAGTGCCGGTGGGTCTGGAGTGGGCAGTGAGTGCCAGTGGGTCTGGAGTGGGCAGTGAGTCCAGGTGGGGCAGTGAGTGCAGGTGAGTCTAGAGAGGGCAGTGAGTCTGGAGTGGGCAGTGAGTGCAGGTGGGGCAGTGAGTGCAGGTGGGCCTGGAGTGGGCAGTGAGTGCCGGTGGGTCTGGTGTGGGCAGTCAGTGCAGGTGGGGCAGTGAGTGCCGGTGGGTCTGGAGTAAGTAGTGAGAGCAGGTGGGTCTGGAGTGGGCCGTGAGGTCAGGTGGGTCTGGAGTGGGCAGTGAGTGCAGGTGGGACTGGAGAGGGCAGTAAGTGGAGGTGGGTCTGGAGTGGGCAGTGAGTGCCGGTGGGTCTGGATTGGGCAATGGGTCTGGAGTGGGCAGTGAGTGCAGGTGGGGCAGTGAGTGCAGGTGGGGCAGTGAGCTCAGGTGGGTCTGGAGTGGGTAGTGAGTGCTGGTGGGTCTGGAGTGGGCAGTGATTGCCGGTGGGTCTGGAGTGGGCAGTGGGTCTGGGGTGGGCAGTGAGTGCAGGTGGGTCTGGAGTGGGCAGTGAGTGCAGGTGTCTGGAGTGGGCAGTGAGTGCAGGTGGGTGTAGGTGGGTCTGGAGTGGGCAGTGAGTCTGGAGTGGGCAGTGAGTCTGGAGCGGGCAGTGAGTTCAGGTGGGTCTGGAGTGGGCAGTGAGTGCAGATGGATCTGGAGTGGGCAGTGAGTGCCGGTGGGTCTGGAGTGGGCAGTGAGTGCAGGTGGGGCAGTGAATGCATGTGGGGCAGTGAGTGCTGGTGGGTCTGGAGTGGGCAGTGAGTGCAGGTGGGTCTGGAGTGGGGCAATGAGTGCAGGTAGGGCAGTGAAAGCAGGTGAGTCTGGTGTGGGCAGTAAGTGCCGGTGGGGCACTGAGTGCAGGTGGGGCAGTGAGTGCCAGTGGGTCTGGAGTGGGCAGTGAGTCTGGAGTGGGCAGTGAGTGCAGGTGGGGCAGTGAGTGCCGATGGGTCTGCAGTAGGCAGTGAGTGCAGGTGGGTCTGGAGTGGGCAGTGAGTGCATGTGGGGCAGTGAGCTCATGTGAGTCTGGAGTGGGCAGTGAGTGCCGGTGGGTATGGAGGGGGCACTGAGTGCAGGTGGGTCTGGAGTGGGCAGTGGGTCTGCAGTTGGCAGTGAGTGTAGGTGAGTCTGGAGTGGGCAGTGAGTGCAGGTGGGGCAGTGAGTGCCGGTGGGTTTGGAGTGGGCAGTGAGTGCCAGTGGGTCTGGAGTGGGCAGTGAGTGCAGGTGGGTCTGGAATGGGCAGTAAATGCAGGTGGGGCAGTGAGAGCAGGTGAGTCTGGAGTGGGCAGTGAGTGCACGTGGGTTTGCAGTGGACAGTGACGTCAGGTAGGTCTGGAGTGGGCAGTGAGTGAAGGTGGGTCTAGAGTGGGCAGTGAGTGCAGGTGGGTCTGGAGTGGGCAGTGAGTGCAGGTGGGGCAGTGAATGCAGGTGGGGCAGTGAGTGCATGTGTGGCAGTGAGCTCAGGTGGGTCTGGAGTGGGCAGTGAGTGCCGGTAGGTCAGTAAGTGCAGGTGGGTCTGGAGTGGGCAGTGAGTGCAGGTGGGTGTGGAGTGAGCAGTGAGTCTGGAGTGGGCAGTGAGTGCAGGTGGGGCAGTGAGTGCCGGTGGGTCTGGAGTGGGCAGTGAGTGCCAGTGGGTCTGGAGTGGGCAGTGAGTCCAGGTGGGGCAGTGAGTGCAGGTGAGTCTAGAGAGGGCAGTGAGTCTGGAGTGGGCAGTGAGTGCAGGTGGGGCAGTGAGTGCAGGTGGGCCTGGAGTGGGCAGTGAGTGCCGGTGGGTCTGGTGTGGGCAGTCAGTGCAGGTGGGGCAGTGAGTGCCGGTGGGTCTGGAGTAAGTAGTGAGAGCAGGTGGGTCTGGAGTGGGCCGTGAGGTCAGGTGGGTCTGGAGTGGGCAGTGAGTGCAGGTGGGACTGGAGAGGGCAGTAAGTGGAGGTGGGTCTGGAGTGGGCAGTGAGTGCCGGTGGGTCTGGAGTGGGCAATGGGTCTGGAGTGGGCAGTGAGTGCAGGTGGGGCAGTGAGTGCAGGTGGGGCAGTGAGCTCAGGTGGGTCTGGAGTGGGTAGTGAGTGCTGGTGGGTCTGGAGTGGGCAGTGATTGCCGGTGGGTCTGGAGTGGGCAGTGGGTCTGGGGTGGGCAGTGAGTGCAGGTAGGGCAGTGAAAGCAGGTGAGTCTGGTGTGGGCAGTGAGTGCCGGTGGGGCCCTGAGTGCAGGTGGGGCAGTGAGTGCCAGTGGGTCTGGAGTGGGCAGTGAGTCTGGAGTGGGCAGTGAGTGCAGGTGGGGCAGTGAGTGCCGATGGGTCTGCAGTGGGCAGTGAGTGCAGGTGGGTCTGGAGTGGGCAGTGAGTGCATGTGGGGCAGTGAGCTCATGTGAGTCTGGAGTGGGCAGTGAGTGCCGGTGGGTATGGAGTGGGCAGTGAGTGCAGGTGGGTCTGGAGTGGGCAGTGGGTCTGCAGTGGGCAGTGAGTGTAGGTGAGTCTGGAGTGGGCAGTGAGTGCAGGTGGGTCTGGAGTGGGCAGTGAGTGTCGGTGGGTCTGGAGTGGGCAGTGAGTGCAGGTGCGGCAGTGAGTGCAGGTGTGTCTGGAGTGGGCAGTGAGTGCTGGTGGGTCTGGAGTGGGCAGTGAGTGCCGGTGGGGCAGTGAGTGCAGGTGGGTCTGGAGTGGGCAGTGAGTGCAGGTGGGTATGGAGTGGGCAGTGAGTGCCGGTGGGTCTGGAGTGGGCAGTGAGTGCAGGTGGGGCAGTGAGTGCCGATGGGTCTGGTTTGGGCAGTGAGTGCCTGTGGGACAGTGAGTGCAGGTGGGTCTGGAGTGGGCAGTGAGTGCAGGTGGGTATGGAGTGGGCAGTGAGTGCCGGTGGGTCTGGAGTGGGCAGTGAGTGCAGGTGGGGCAGTGAGTGCCGGTGGGTCTGGAGTGGGCAGTGAGTGCAGGTAGGGCAGTGAGTGCCGGTGGGCCTGGAGTGGGCAGTGAATGCTGGTGGGTCTGGAGTGGGCAGTGAGTGCAGGTGGGTCTGGAATGGGCATTAAGTGCAGGTGGGGCAGTGAGAGCAGGTGAGTCTGGAGTGGGCAGTGAGTGCACGTGGGTTTACAGTGAACAGTGACGTCAGGTAGGTCTGGAGTGGGCAGTGAGTGAAGGTGGGTCTAGAGTGGGCAGTGAGTGCAGGTGGGTCTGGAGTGGGCAGTGAGTGCAGGTGGGGCAGTGAATGCAGGTGGGGCAGTGAGTGCATGTGTGGCAGTGAGCTCAGGTGGGTCTGGAGTGGGCAGTGAGTGCCGGTAGGTCAGTAAGTGCAGGTGGGTCTGGAGTGGGCAGTGAGTGCAGGTGGGTGTGGAGTGAGCAGTGAGTCTGGAGTGGGCAGTGAGTGCAGGTGGGGCAGTGAGTGCCGGTGGGTCTGGAGTGGGCAGTGAGTGCCAGTGGGTCTGGAGTGGGCAGTGAGTCCAGGTGGGGCAGTGAGTGCAGGTGAGTCTAGAGAGGGCAGTGAGTCTGGAGTGGGCAGTGAGTGCAGGTGGGGCAGTGAGTGCAGGTGGGCCTGGAGTGGGCAGTGAGTGCCGGTGGGTCTGGTGTGGGCAGTCAGTGCAGGTGGGGCAGTGAGTGCCGGTGGGTCTGGAGTAAGTAGTGAGAGCAGGTGGGTCTGGAGTGGGCCGTGAGGTCAGGTGGGTCTGGAGTGGGCAGTGAGTGCAGGTGGGACTGGAGAGGGCAGTAAGTGGAGGTGGGTCTGGAGTGGGCAGTGAGTGCCGGTGGGTCTGGAGTGGGCAATGGGTCTGGAGTGGGCAGTGAGTGCAGGTGGGGCAGTGAGTGCAGGTGGGGCAGTGAGCTCAGGTGGGTCTGGAGTGGGTAGTGAGTGCTGGTGGGTCTGGAGTGGGCAGTGATTGCCGGTGGGTCTGGAGTGGGCAGTGGGTCTGGGGTGGGCAGTGAGTGCAGGTGGGTCTGGAGTGGGCAGTGAGTGCAGGTGGGTCTGCGGTGGGCAGTGAGTGCCGGTGGGTCTGGAGTGGGCAGTGAGTGCAGGTGGGTCTGGAGTGGGCAGTGAGTCTGTAGTGGGCAGTGAGTGCAGGTGGGGCAGTGAGTGGAGGTGGGTCTGGAGTGGGCAGTGAGTGCAGGTGTGTCTGGAGTGGGCAGTAAGTCTGGAGCGGGCAGTGAGTTCAGGTGGGTCTGGAGTGGGCAGTGAGTGCAGGTGTCTGGAGTGGGCAGTGAGTGCAGGTGGGTGTAGGTGGGTCTGGAGTGGGCAGTGAGTCTGGAGTGGGCAGTGAGTCTGGAGCGGGCAGTGAGTTCAGGTGGGTCTGGAGTGGGCAGTGAGTGCAGGTGGGGCAGTGAATGCATGTGGGGCAGTGAGTGCTGGTGGGTCTGGAGTGGGCAGTGAGTGCAGGTGGGTCTGGAGTGGGGCAATGAGTGCAGGTAGGGCAGTGAAAGCAGGTGAGTCTGGTGTGGGCAGTAAGTGCCGGTGGGGCACTGAGTGCAGGTGGGGCAGTGAGTGCCAGTGGGTCTGGAGTGGGCAGTGAGTCTGGAGTGGGCAGTGAGTGCAGGTGGGGCAGTGAGTGCCGATGGGTCTGCAGTAGGCAGTGAGTGCAGGTGGGTCTGGAGTGGGCAGTGAGTGCATGTGGGGCAGTGAGCTCATGTGAGTCTGGAGTGGGCAGTGAGTGCCGGTGGGTATGGAGTGGGCACTGAGTGCAGGTGGGTCTGGAGTGGGCAGTGGGTCTGCAGTTGGCAGTGAGTGTAGGTGAGTCTGGAGTGGGCAGTGAGTGCAGGTGGGGCAGTGAGTGCCGGTGGGTTTGGAGTGGGCAGTGAGTGCCAGTGGGTCTGGAGTGGGCAGTGAGTGCAGGTGGGTCTGGAATGGGCAGTAAGTGTAGGTGGGGCAGTGAGAGCAGGTGAGTCTGGAGTGGGCAGTGAGTGCACGTGGGTTTGCAGTGGACAGTGACGTCAGGTAGGTTTGGAGTGGGCAGTGAGTGAAGGTGGGTCTAGAGTGGGCAGTGAGTGCAGGTGGGTCTGGAGTGGGCAGTGAGTGCAGGTGGGGCAGTGAATGCAGGTGGGGCAGTGAGTGCATGTGTGGCAGTGAGCTCAGGTGGGTCTGGAGTGGGCAGTGAGTGCCGGTAGGTCAGTAAGTGCAGGTGGGTCTGGAGTGGGCAGTGAGTGCAGGTGGGTGTGGAGTGAGCAGTGAGTCTGGAGTGGGCAGTGAGTGCAGGTGGGGCAGTGAGTGCCGGTGGGTCTGGAGTGGGCAGTGAGTGCCAGTGGGTCTGGAGTGGGCAGTGAGTCCAGGTGGGGCAGTGAGTGCAGGTGAGTCTAGAGAGGGCAGTGAGTCTGGAGTGGGCAGTGAGTGCAGGTGGGGCAGTGAGTGCAGGTGGGCCTGGAGTGGGCAGTGAGTGCCGGTGGGTCTGGTGTGGGCAGTCAGTGCAGGTGGGGCAGTGAGTGCCGGTGGGTCTGGAGTAAGTAGTGAGAGCAGGTGGGTCTGGAGTGGGCCGTGAGGTCAGGTGGGTCTGGAGTGGGCAGTGAGTGCAGGTGGGACTGGAGAGGGCAGTAAGTGGAAATGGGTCTGGAGTGGGCAGTGAGTGCCGGTGGGTCTGGAGTGGGCAATGGGTCTGGAGTGGGCAGTGAGTGCAGGTGGGGCAGTGAGTGCAGGTGGGGCAGTGAGCTCAGGTGGGTCTGGAGTGGGTAGTGAGTGCTGGTGGGTCTGGAGTGGGCAGTGATTGCCGGTGGGTCTGGAGTGGGCAGTGGGTCTGGGGTGGGCAGTGAGTGCAGGTGGGTCTGGAGTGGGCAGTGAGTGCAGGTGTCTGGAGTGGGCAGTGAGTGCAGGTGGGTGTAGGTGGGTCTGGAGTGGGCAGTGAGTCTGGAGTGGGCAGTGAGTCTGGAGCGGGCAGTGAGTTCAGGTGGGTCTGGAGTGGGCAGTGAGTGCAGATGGATCTGGAGTGGGCAGTGAGTGCCGGTGGGTCTGGAGTGGGCAGTGAGTGCAGGTGGGGCAGTGAATGCATGTGGGGCAGTGAGTGCTGGTGGGTCTGGAGTGGGCAGTGAGTGCAGGTGGGTCTGGAGTGGGGCAATGAGTGCAGGTAGGGCAGTGAAAGCAGGTGAGTCTATTGTGGGCAGTAAGTGCCGGTGGGGCACTGAGTGCAGGTGGGGCAGTGAGTGCCAGTGGGTCTGGAGTGGGCAGTGAGTCTGGAGTGGGCAGTGAGTGCAGGTGGGGCAGTGAGTGCCGATGGGTCTGCAGTAGGCAGTGAGTGCAGGTGGGTCTGGAGTGGGCAGTGAGTGCATGTGGGGCAGTGAGCTCATGTGAGTCTGGAGTGGGCAGTGAGTGCCGGTGGGTATGGAGTGGGCACTGAGTGCAGGTGGGTCTGGAGTGGGCAGTGGGTCTGCAGTTGGCAGTGAGTGTAGGTGAGTCTGGAGTGGGCAGTGAGTGCAGGTGGGGCAGTGAGTGCCGGTGGGTTTGGAGTGGGCAGTGAGTGCCAGTGGGTCTGGAGTGGGCAGTGAGTGCAGGTGGGTCTGGAATGGGCAGTAAGTGCAGGTGGGGCAGTGAGAGCAGGTGAGTCTCGAGTGGGCAGTGAGTGCACGTGGGTTTGCAGTGGACAGTGACGTCAGGTAGGTCTGGAGTGGGCAGTGAGTGAAGGTGGGTCTAGAGTGGGCAGTGAGTGCAGGTGGGTCTGGAGTGGGCAGTGAGAGCAGGTGGGGCAGTGAATGCAGGTGGGGCAGTGAGTGCATGTGTGGCAGTGAGCTCAGGTGGGTCTGGAGTGGGCAGTGAGTGCCAGTAGGTCAGTAAGTGCAGGTGGGTCTGGAGTGGGCAGTGAGTGCAGGTGGGTGTGGAGTGAGCAGTGAGTCTGGAGTGGGCAGTGAGTGCAGGTGGGGCAGTGAGTGCCGGTGGGTCTGGAGTGGGCAGTGAGTGCCAGTGGGTCTGGAGTGGGCAGTGAGTCCAGGTGGGGCAGTGAGTGCAGGTGAGTCTAGAGAGGGCAGTGAGTCTGGAGTGGGCAGTGAGTGCAGGTGGGGCAGTGAGTGCAGGTGGGCCTGGAGTGGGCAGTGAGTGCCGGTGGGTCTGGTGTGGGCAGTCAGTGCAGGTGGGGCAGTGAGTGCCGGTGGGTCTGGAGTAAGTAGTGAGAGCAGGTGGGTCTGGAGTGGGCCGTGAGGTCAGGTGGGTCTGGAGTGGGCAGTGAGTGCAGGTGGGACTGGAGAGGGCAGTAAGTGGAGGTGGGTCTGGAGTGGGCAGTGAGTGGCGGTGGGTCTCGAGTGGGCAGTGAGTGTGGATGGGGCGGTGAGTGCCGGTGGGGCAGTGAGTGCAGGTGGGGCAGTGAGCTCAGGTGGGTCTGGAGTGGGTAGTGAGTGCTGGTGGGTCTGGAGTGGGCAGTGATTGCCGGTGGGTCTGGAGTGGGCAGGTGAGTCTGGAGTGGGTGGGTGAGTTCAGGTGGGTCTGGAGTGGGCAGTGAGTGCAGGTGGGGCAGTGAGTGCCGGTGGGTCTGGAGTGGGCAGTGAGTGCCAGTGGGTCTGGAGTGGGCAGTGAGTCCAGGTGGGGCAGTGAGTGCAGGTGAGTCTAGAGAGGGCAGTGAGTCTGGAGTGGGCAGTGAGTGCAGGTGGGGCAGTGAGTGGCAGTGGGTTTCGAGTGGGCAGTGAGTTTGGGGGGGGCGGTGAGTGCTGGTGGGTCTGGAGTGGGCAGTGAGTGCAGGTGGGGCAGTGAGCTCAGGTGAGTCTGGAGTGGGCAGTGAGTGCAGGTGGGTCTGGAGTGGGCCGTGAGGTCAGGTGGGTCTGGAGTGGGCAGTGAGTGCAGGTGGGACTGGAGAGGGCAGTAAGTGGAGGTGGGTCTGGAGTGGGCAGTGTCTGGAGTGGGCAATGGGTCTGGAGTGGGCAGTGAGTGCAGGTGGGGCAGTGCGTGCAGGTGGGGCAGTGAGCTCAGGTGGGTCTGGAGTGGGTAGTGAGTGCTGGTGGGTCTGGAGTGGGCAGTGATTGCCGGTGGGTCTGGAGTGGGCAGTGGGTCTGGGGTGGGCAGTGAGTGCAGGTGGGTCTGGAATGGGCAGTGAGTGCAGGTGGGTCTGCGGTGGGCAGTGAGTGCCGGTGGGTCTGGAGTGGGCAGTGAGTGCAGGTGGGTCTGGAGTGGGCAGTGAGTCTGTAGTGGGCAGTGAGTGCAGGTGGGGCAGTGAGTGGAGGTGGGTCTGGAGTGGGCAGTGAGTGCAGGTGTGTCTGGAGTGGGCAGTAAGTCTGGAGCGGGCAGTGAGTTCAGGTGGGTCTGGAGTGGGCAGTGAGTGCAGGTGTCTGGAGTGGGCAGTGAGTGCAGGTGGGTGTAGGTGGGTCTGGAGTGGGCAGTGAGTCTGGAGCGGGCAGTGAGTGTCGGTGGGTATGGAGTGGGCACTGAGTGCAGGTGGGTCTGGAGTGGGCAGTGGGTCTGCAGTGGGCAGTGAGTGTAGGTGAGTCTGGAGTGGGCAGTGAGTGTCGGTGGGTCTGGAGTGGGCAGTGAGTGCAGGTGGGGCAGTGAGTGCAGGTGTGTCTGGAGTGGGCAGTGAGTGCCGGTGGGTCTGGAGTGGGCAGTGAGTGCCGGTGGGGCAGTGAGTGCAGGTGGGTCTGGAGTGGGCAGTGAGTGCCGGTGGGTATGGAGTGGGCAGTGAGTGCAGGTGGGTCTGGAGTGGGCAGTGAGTGCAGGTGGGTCTGGAGTGGGAAGTGAGTGCCAGTGGGTCTGGAGGGAGCAGTGAGTGCAGGTGGGTCTGGAGTGAGCAGTGAGTGCAGGTGGGGCAGTGAGTGGCGGTGGGTCTCGAGTGGGCAGTGAGTGTGGATGGGGCGGTGAGTGCCGGTGGGTCTGGAGTGGGCAGTAAGTGCAGGTGGGGCAGTGAGCTCAGGTGAGTCTGGAGTGGGCAGTGAGTGCAGGTGGGTCTGGAGTGGGCAGTGGTTCTGCAGTGGGCAGTAAGTACAGGTGAGTCTGGAGTGGGTGGGTGAGTTCAGGTGGGTCTGGAGTGGGCAGTGAGTCTGGAGTGGGCAGTGAGTGCAGGTGGGGCAGTGAGTGCCGGTGGGTCTGGATTGGGCAGTGAGTGCCAGTGGGTCTGGAGTGGGCAGTGAGTCCAGGTGGGGCAGTGAGTGCAGGTGAGTCTAGAGAGGGCAGTGAGTCTGGAGTGGGCAGTGAGTGCAGGTGGGGCAGTGAGTGGCAGTGGGTCTCGAGTGGGCAGTGAGTTTGGGGGGGGCGGTGAGTGCTGGTGGGTCTGGAGTGGGCAGTGAGTGCAGGTGGGGCAGTGAGCTCAGGTGAGTCTGGAGTGGGCAGTGAGTGCAGGTGGGGCAGTGAGTGCCGGTGGGTCTGGATTGGGCAGTGAGTGCCAGTGGGTCTGGAGTGGGCAGTGAGTCCAGGTGGGGCAGTGAGTGCAGGTGAGTCTAGAGAGGGCAGTGAGTCTGGAGTGGGCAGTGAGTGCAGGTGGGGCAGTGAGTGGCAGTGGGTCTCGAGTGGGCAGTGAGTTTGGGGGGGGCGGTGAGTGCTGGTGGGTCTGGAGTGGGCAGTGAGTGCAGGTGGGGCAGTGAGCTCAGGTGAGTCTGGAGTGGGCAGTGAGAGCAGGTGGGGCAGTGAGTGCAGGTGTGTCTGGAGTGGGCAGTGAGTGCCGGTGGGTCTGGAGTGGGCAGTGAGTGCCGGTGGGTATGGAGTGGGCAGTGAGTGCAGGTGGGTCTGGAGTGGGCAGTGAGTGCAGGTGGGTCTGCAGTGGGCAGTGAGTGCCAGTGGGTCTGGAGGGGGCAGTGAGTCTGGAGTGGGCAGTGAGTGCCGGTGGGTCTGGAGTGGGCAGTGAGTGCAGGTGGGGCAGTGAGTGCAGGTGGGTCTGGAGTGGGCAGTGAGTCCCGGTGGGTCTGGAGTGGGCAGTGGGTCTGGAGTGGGCAGTGAGTCCGGAGCGGGCAGTGAGTGGAGGTGGGTCTGGAGTGGGCAGTGAGTGCAGGTGGAGCAGTGAGTGCCAGTGGGTCTGGAATGAGCAGTGAGTGCTGGAGGGACAGTGAGTGCAGGTGGAGCAGTGAGTGCAGGTGGGTCTGGAATGGGCAGTGAGTGCCGGTGGGTCTCGAGTGGGCAGTGAGTGCCGGTGGGTCTGGAGTGGGCAGTGAGTGCAGGTGGGTCTGAAGTGGGCAGTGGGCAGTGAGTGCAGGTGGGGCAGTGAGTGGAGGTGGGTCTGGAGTGGGCAGTGAGTGCAGGTGGGTCTGGAGTGGGCAGTGAGTCTGGAGCGGGCAGTGAGTTCAGGTGGGTCTGGAGTGGGCAGTGAGTGCAGGTGTCTGGAGTGGGCAGTGAGTGCAGGTGAGTCTGCAGTGGGCAGTGAGTGCAGGTGAGTCTGGAGTGGGCAGTGGGTGCAAGTGGGTCTGGAGTGGGCAGTGAGTCTGGAGTGGGCAGTGAGTGCTGGTGGGTCTGGAGTGGGCAGTGAGTTCAGGTGGGGCAGTTAGTGCAGGTGTGTTTGGAGTGGGCAGTGAGTGCCGGTGGGTCTGGAGTGGGCAGTGAGTGCTGGTGGGGCAGTGAGTGCCGGTGGGTCTGGAGTGGGCAGTGAGTGCAGGTGGGTCAGTGAGTGCCGGTGGCCCTGGAGTGGGCAGTGAGTGCCGGTGGGTCTGGAGTGGGCAGTGAGTGCAGGTGGGTCAGTGAGTGGCGATGGGTCTGGAGTGGGCAGTGAGTTCAGGTGGGTCTGGAGTGGGCAGTGAATGATGGTGGGTCTGGAGTGGGCAGTGAGTGCAGGTGGGTCTGGAATGGGCAGTAAGTGCAGGTGGGGCAGTGAGTGCAGGTGAGTCTGGAGTGGGCAGTGAGTGCAGGTGGGTTTGCAGTGGGCAGTGAGGTCAGGTAGGTCTGGAGTGGGCAGTGAGTTCAGGTGGGACTGTAGTGGGCAGTGAGTGCAGGTGGGTCTGGAGTGGACAGTGAGTGCAGGTGGGTCTGGAGTGGGCAGTGAGTGCAGGTGGGGCAGTGAATGCAGGTGGGGCAGTGAGTGCAGGTGGGGCAGTGAGCTCAGGTGGGTCTGGAGTGGGCAGTGAGTGCCGGTAGGTCAGTAAGTGCAGGTGGATCTGGAGAGGGCAGTGAGTGCAGGTGGGTGTGGAGTGAGCAATGAGTCTGGAGTGGGCAGTGAGTGCAGGTGGGGCAGTGAGTGCCGGTGGGTCTGGAGTGGGCAGCGAGTGCCAGTGGGTCTGGAGTGGGCAGTGAGTCCAGGTGGGGCAGTGAGTGCAGGTGAGACTAGAGAGGGCAGTGAGTCTGGAGTGGGCAGTGAGTGCAGGTGGGGAAGTGAGTGCAGGTGGGCCTGGAGTAGGCAGTGAGTACCGGTGGGTCTGGAGTGGGCAGTCAGTGCAGGTGGGGCAGTGAGTCTTGGTGGGACTGGAGTTGGTAGTGAGTGCAGGTGGGTCTCGAGTGGGCCGTGAGGTCAGGTGGGTCTGGAGTGGGCAGTGAGTGCAGGTGGGACTGGAGAGGGCAGTAAGTGGGGGCGGGTCTGGAGTGGGCAGTGAGTGCCGGTGGGTCTGGAGTGGGCAATGGGTCTGGAGTGGGCAGTGAGTGCAGGTGGGACTGGAGTGGGCAGTGAGTGCAGGTGGGTCAGAGAGGGCAGTGAGTGCAGGTGGGGCAGTGAGTGCAGGTGGGACAGTGAGTGCTGGTGGGTCTGGAGTGGGCAGTGAGTGCAGGTGGGTCTGGAGTGGGGCAATGAGTGCAGGTAGGGCAGTGAGTGCAGGTGAGTCTGGTGTGGGCAGTGAGTGCCGGTGGGGCCCTGAGTGCAGGTGGGGCAGTGAGTGCCAGTGGGTCTGGAGTGGGCATTGAGTCTGGAGTGGGCAGTGAGTGCAGGTGGGGCAGTGAGTGCCGATGGGTCTGCAGTGGGCAGTGAGTGCAGGTGGGTCTGGAGTGGGCAGTGAGTGCATGTGGGGCAGTGAGCTCATGTGAGTCTGGAGTGGGCAGTGAGTGCCGGTGGGTATGGAGTGGGCAGTGAGTGCAGGTGGGTCTGGAGTGGGCAGTGGGTCTGCAGTGGGCAGTGAGTGTAGGTGAGTCTGGAGTGGGCAGTGAGTGCAGGTGGGTCTGGAGTGGGCAGTGAGTGTCGGTGGGTCTGGAGTGGGCAGTGACTGCAGGTGCGGCAGTGAGTGCAGGTGTGTCTGGAGTGGGCAGTGAGTGCCGGTGGGTCTGGAGTGGGCAGTGAGTGCCGGTGGGGCAGTGAGTGCAGGTGGGTCTGGAGTGGGCAGTGAGTGCAGTTGGGTATGGAGTGGGCAGTGAGTGCCGGTGGGTCTGGAGTGGGCAGTGAGTGCAGGTGGGGCAGTGAGTGCCGATGGGTCTGGTTTGGGCAGTGAGTGCCTGTGGGACAGTGAGTGCAGGTGGGTCTGGAGTGGGCAGTGAGTGCAGGTGGGTTTGGAGTGGGCAGTGAGTGCCGGTGGGTCTGGAGTGGGCAGTGAGTGCAGGTGGGGCAGTGAGTGCCGGTGGGTCTGGAGTGGGCAGTGAGTGCAGGTGGGGCAGTGAGTGCCGGTGGGCCTGGAGTGGGCAGTGAATGCTGGTGGGTCTGGAGTGGGCAGTGAGTGCAGGTGGGTCTGGAATGGGCAGTAAGTGCAGGTGGGGCAGTGAGAGCAGGTGAGTCTGGAGTGGGCAGTGAGTGCACGTGGGTTTGCAGTGGACAGTGACGTCAGGTAGGTCTGGAGTGGGCAGTGAGTGAAGGTGGGTCTAGAGTGGGCAGTGAGTGCAGGTGGGTCTGGAGTGGGCAGTGAGTGCAGGTGGGGCAGTGAATGCAGGTGGGGCAGTGAGTGCATGTGTGGCAGTGAGCTCAGGTGGGTCTGGAGTGGGCAGTGAGTGCCGGTAGGTCAGTAAGTGCAGGTGGGTCTGGAGTGGGCAGTGAGTGCAGGTGGGTGTGGAGTGAGCAGTGAGTCTGGAGTGGGCAGTGAGTGCCGGTGGGTCTGGAGTGGGCAGTGAGTGCCAGTGGGTCTGGAGTGGGCAGTGAGTCCAGGTGGGGCAGTGAGTGCAGGTGAGTCTAGAGAGGGCAGTGAGTCTGGAGTGGGCAGTGAGTGCAGGTGGGGCAGTGAGTGCAGGTGGGCCTGGAGTGGGCAGTGAGTGCCGGTGGGTCTGGTGTGGGCAGTCAGTGCAGGTGGGGCAGTGAGTGCCGGTGGGTCTGGAGTAAGTAGTGAGAGCAGGTGGGTCTGGAGTGGGCCGTGAGGTCAGGTGGGTCTGGAGTGGGCAGTGAGTGCAGGTGGGACTGGAGAGGGCAGTAAGTGGAGGTGGGTCTGGAGTGGGCAGTGAGTGCCGGTGGGTCTGGAGTGGGCAATGGGTCTGGAGTGGGCAGTGAGTGCAGGTGGGGCAGTGAGTGCAGGTGGGGCAGTGAGCTCAGGTGGGTCTGGAGTGGGTAGTGAGTGCTGGTGGGTCTGGAGTGGGCACTGATTGCCGGTGGGTCTGGAGTGGGCAGTGGGTCTGGGGTGGGCAGTGAGTGCAGGTGGGTCTGGAGTGGGCAGTGAGTGCAGGTGGGTCTGCGGTGGGCAGTGAGTGCCGGTGGGTCTGGAGTGGGCAGTGAGTGGAGGTGGGTCTGGAGTGGGCAGTGAGTCTGTAGTGGGCAGTGAGTCCAGGTGGGGCAGTGAGTGGAGGTGGGTCTGGAGTGGGCAGTGAGTGCAGGTGTGTCTGGAGTGGGCAGTAAGTCTGGAGCGGGCAGTGAGTTCAGGTGGGTCTGGAGTGGGCAGTGAGTGCAGGTGTCTGGAGTGGGCAGTGAGTGCAGGTGGGTGTAGGTGGGTCTGGACTGGGCAGTGAGTCTGGAGTGGGCAGTGAGTCTGGAGCGGGCAGTGAGTTCAGGTGGGTCTGGAGTGGGCAGTGAGTGCAGATGGATCTGGAGTGGGCAGTGAGTGCCGGTGGGTCTGGAGTGGGCAGTGAGTGCAGGTGGGGCAGTGAATGCATGTGGGGCAGTGAGTGCTGGTGGGTCTGGAGTGGGCAGTGAGTGCAGGTGGGTCTGGAGTGGGGCAATGAGTGCAGGTAGGGCAGTGAAAGCAGGTGAGTCTGGTGTGGGCAGTAAGTGCCGGTGGGCCACTGAGTGCAGGTGGGGCAGTGAGTGCCAGTGGGTCTGGAGTGGGCAGTGAGTCTGGAGTGGGCAGTGAGTGCAGGTGGGGCAGTGAGTGCCGATGGGTCTGCAGTAGGCAGTGAGTGCAGGTGGGTCTGGAGTGGGCAGTGAGTGCATGTGGGGCAGTGAGCTCATGTGAGTCTGGAGTGGGCAGTGAGTGCCGGTGGGTATGGAGTGGGCACTGAGTGCAGGTGGGTCTGGAGTGGGCAGTGGGTCTGCAGTTGGCAGTGAGTGTAGGTGAGTCTGGAGTGGGCAGTGAGTGCAGGTGGGGCAGTGAGTGCCGGTGGGTTTGGAGTGGGCAGTGAGTGCCAGTGGGTCTGGAGTGGGCAGTGAGTGCAGGTGGGTCTGGAATGGGCAGTAAGTGCAGGTGGGGCAGTGAGAGCAGGTTAGTCTGGAGTGGGCAGTGAGTGCACGTGGGTTTGCAGTGGACAGTGACGTCAGGTAGGTTTGGAGTGGGCAGTGAGAGAAGGTGGGTCTAGAGTGGGCAGTGAGTGCAGGTGGGTCTGGAGTGGGCAGTGAGTGCAGGTGGGGCAGTGAATGCAGGTGGGGCAGTGAGTGCATGTGTGGCAGTGAGCTCAGGTGGGTCTGGAGTGGGCAGTGAGTGCCGGTAGGTCAGTAAGTGCAGGTGGGTCTGGAGTGGGCAGTGAGTGCAGGTGGGTGTGGAGTGAGCAGTGAGTCTGGAGTGGGCAGTGAGTGCAGGTGGGGCAGTGAGTGCCGGTGGGTCTGGAGTGGGCAGTGAGTGCCAGTGGGTCTGGAGTGGGCAGTGAGTCCAGGTGGGGCAGTGAGTGCAGGTGAGTCTAGAGAGGGCAGTGAGTCTGGAGTGGGCAGTGAGTGCAGGTGGGGCAGTGAGTGCAGGTGGGCCTGGAGTGGGCAGTGAGTGCCGGTGGGTCTGGTGTGGGCAGTCAGTGCAGGTGGGGCAGTGAGTGCCGGTGGGTCTGGAGTAAGTAGTGAGAGCAGGTGGGTCTGGAGTGGGCCGTGAGGTCAGGTGGGTCTGGAGTGGGCAGTGAGTGCAGGTGGGACTGGAGAGGGCAGTAAGTGGAGGTGGGTCTGGAGTGGGCAGTGAGTGCCGGTGGGTCTGGAGTGGGCAATGGGTCTGGAGTGGGCAGTGAGTGCAGGTGGGGCAGTGAGTGCAGGTGGGGCAGTGAGCTCAGGTGGGTCTGGAGTGGGTAGTGAGTGCTGGTGGGTCTGGAGTGGGCAGTGATTGCCGGTGGGTCTGGAGTGGGCAGTGGGTCTGGGGTGGGCAGTGAGTGCAGGTGGGTCTGGAGTGGGCAGTGAGTGCAGGTGTCTGGAGTGGGCAGTGAGTGCAGGTGGGTGTAGGTGGGTCTGGAGTGGGCAGTGAGTCTGGAGTGGGCAGTGAGTCTGGAGCGGGCAGTGAGTTCAGGTGGGTCTGGAGTGGGCAGTGAGTGCAGATGGATCTGGAGTGGGCAGTGAGTGCCGGTGGGTCTGGAGTGGGCAGTGAGTGCAGGTGGGGCAGTGAATGCATGTGGGGCAGTGAGTGCTGGTGGGTCTGGAGTGGGCAGTGAGTGCAGGTGGGTCTGGAGTGGGGCAATGAGTGCAGGTAGGGCAGTGAAAGCAGGTGAGTCTATTGTGGGCAGTAAGTGCCGGTGGGGCACTGAGTGCAGGTGGGGCAGTGAGTGCCAGTGGGTCTGGAGTGGGCAGTGAGTCTGGAGTGGGCAGTGAGTGCAGGTGGGGCAGTGAGTGCCGATGGGTCTGCAGTAGGCAGTGAGTGCAGGTGGGTCTGGAGTGGGCAGTGAGTGCATGTGGGGCAGTGAGCTCATGTGAGTCTGGAGTGGGCAGAGAGTGCCGGTGGGTATGGAGTGGGCACTGAGTGCAGGTGGGTCTGGAGTGGGCAGTGGGTCTGCAGTTGGCAGTGAGTGTAGGTGAGTCTGGAGTGGGCAGTGAGTGCAGGTGGGGCAGTGAGTGCCGGTGGGTTTGGAGTGGGCAGTGAGTGCCAGTGGGTCTGGAGTGGGCAGTGAGTGCAGGTGGGTCTGGAATGGGCAGTAAGTGCAGGTGGGGCAGTGAGAGCAGGTGAGTCTCGAGTGGGCAGTGAGTGCACGTGGGTTTGCAGTGGACAGTGACGTCAGGTAGGTCTGGAGTGGGCAGTGAGTGAAGGTGGGTCTAGAGTGGGCAGTGAGTGCAGGTGGGTCTGGAGTGGGCAGTGAGTGCAGGTGGGGCAGTGAATGCAGGTGGGGCAGTGAGTGCATGTGTGGCAGTGAGCTCAGGTGGGTCTGGAGTGGGCAGTGAGTGCCGGTGGGTATGGAGTGGGCACTGAGTGCAGGTGGGTCTGGAGTGGGCAGTGGGTCTGCAGTGGGCAGTGAGTGTAGGTGAGTCTGGAGTGGGCAGTGAGTGTCGGTGGGTCTGGAGTGGGCAGTGAGTGCAGGTGGGGCAGTGAGTGCAGGTGTGTCTGGAGTGGGCAGTGAGTGCCTGTGGGTCTGGAGTGGGCAGTGAGTGCCGGTGGGGCAGTGAGTGCAGGTGGGTCTGGAGTGGGCAGTGAGTGCCGGTGGGTATGGAGTGGGCAGTGAGTGCAGGTGGGTCTGGAGTGGGCAGTGAGTGCAGGTGGGTCTGGAGTGGGAAGTGAGTGCCAGTGGGTCTGGAGGGAGCAGTGAGTACAGGTGGGTCTGGAGTGAGCAGTGAGTGCAGGTGGGGCAGTGAGTGGCGGTGGGTCTCGAGTGGGCAGTGAGTGTGGATGGGGCGGTGAGTGCCGGTGGGTCTGGAGTGGGCAGTGAGTGCAGGTGGGGCAGTGAGCTCAGGTGAGTCTGGAGTGGGCAGTGAGTGCAGGTGGGTCTGGAGTGGGCAGTGGTTCTGCAGTGGGCAGTAAGTGCAGGTGAGTCTGGAGTGGGTGGGTGAGTTCAGGTGGGTCTGGAGTGGGCAGTGAGTGCAGGTGGGTCTGGAGTGGTCAGTGAGTGCAGGTGGGGCAGTGAGCTCAGGTGGGTCTGCAGTGGGCAGTGACTGCCGGTGGGTCTGGAGTGGGCAGTGGGTCTGGGGTGGGAAGTGAGTGCAGGTGGGTCTGGAGTAGGCAGTGAGTGCAGGTGGGTCTGGGGTGGGCAGTGAGTGCCGGTGGGTCTGGAGTGGGCAGTGAGTGCAGGTGAGTCTGGAGTGGGCAGTGAGTCTGGAGTGGGCAGTGAGTGCAGGTGGGGCAGTGAGTGCCGATGGGTCTGCAGTGGGCAGTGAGTGCAGGTGGGTCTGGAGTGGGCAGTGAGTGCAGGTTGGTCTGTAGTGGGCAGTGAGTCTGGAGCGGGCAGTGAGTTCAGGTGCGTCTGGAGTGGGAAGTGAGTGCAGGTGTGTGGAGTGGGCAGTGAGTGCTGGTGGGTCTGCAGTGGGCAGTGAGTGCAGGTAAGTCGGGACTGGGCAGTGAGTTCAGGTGGGCCTGGAGTGGGCAGTGACTGCAGAAAGGTCTGGAGTGGGCAGTAAGTGCTGGTGGGTCTGGAGTGGGGAGTGAGTGCAGGTGGGGCAGTGAGTGGAGGTGGGTCTGGAGTGGGCAGTGAGTGCAGGTGGGGCAGTGAGTGCTGGTGGGTCTGGAGTGGGCAGTTAGTGCAGGTGGGTCTGGAGTGGGGCAATGAGTGCAGGTAGGGCAGTGAGTGCAGGTTAGTCTGGTGTGGGCAGTGAGTGGGGGTAGGGCACCGAGTGCAGGTGGGGCAGTGAGTGCCAGTGGGTCTGGAGTGGGCAGTGAGTCTGGAGTGGGCAGTGAGTGCAGGTGGGGCAGTGAGTGCCGATGGGTCTGCAGTGGGGAGTGAGTGCAGGTGGGTATGGAGTGGGCAGTGAGTGCAGGTGGGTCTGGAGTGGGCAGTGGGTCTGCAGTGGGCAGTGAGTGTAGGTGAGTCTGGAGTGGGCAGTGAGTGCAGGTGGGTCTGGAGTGGGCAGTGAGTGTCGGTGGGTCTCGAGTGGGCAGTGAGTGCAGGTGGGGCAGTGAGTGCAGGTGTGTCTGGAGTGGGCAGTGAGTGCCGGTGGGTCTGGAGTGGGCAGTGAGTGCCGGTGGGTATGGAGTGGGCAGTGAGTGCAGGTGGGTCTGGAGTGGGCAGTGAGTGCAGGTGGGTCTGCAGTGGGCAGTGAGTGCCAGTGGGTCTGGAGGGGGCAGTGAGTCTGGAGTGGGCAGTGAGTGCCGGTGGGTCTGGAGTGGGCAGTGAGTGCAGGTGGGGCAGTGAGTGCAGGTGGGTCTGGAGTGGGCAGTGAGTCCCGGTGGGTCTGGAGTGGGCAGTGGGTCTGGAGTGGGCAGTGAGTCCGGAGCGGGCAGTGAGTGGAGGTGGGTCTGGAGTGGGCAGTGAGTGCAGGTGGAGCAGTGAGTGCCAGTGGGTCTGGAATGAGCAGTGAGTGCTGGAGGGACAGTGAGTGCAGGTGGAGCAGTGAGTGCAGGTGGGTCTGGAATGGGCAGTGAGTGCCGGTGGGTCTCGAGTGGGCAGTGAGTGCCGGTGGGTCTGGAGTGGGCAGTGAGTGCAGGTGGGTCTGAAGTGGGCAGTGGGCAGTGAGTGCAGGTGGGGCAGTGAGTGGAGGTGGGTCTGGAGTGGGCAGTGAGTGCAGGTGGGTCTGGAGTGGGCAGTGAGTCTGGAGCGGGCAGTGAGTTCAGGTGGGTCTGGAGTGGGCAGTGAGTGCAGGTGTCTGGAGTGGGCAGTGAGTGCAGGTGAGTCTGCAGTGGGCAGTGAGTGCAGGTGAGTCTGGAGTGGGCAGTGGGTGCAAGTGGGTCTGGAGTGGGCAGTGAGTCTGGAGTGGGCAGTGAGTGCTGGTGGGTCTGGAGTGGGCAGTGAGTTCAGGTGGGGCAGTTAGTGCAGGTGTGTTTGGAGTGGGCAGCGAGTGCCGGTGGGTCTGGAGTGGGCAGTGAGTGCCGGTGGGGCAGTGAGTGCCGGTGGGTCTGGAGTGGGCAGTGAGTGCAGGTGGGTCAGTGAGTGCCGGTGGCCCTGGAGTGGGCAGTGAGTGCCGGTGGGTCTGGAGTGGGCAGTGAGTGCAGGTGGGTCAGTGAGTGGCGATGGGTCTGGAGTGGGCAGTGAGTTCAGGTGGGTCTGGAGTGGGCAGTGAATGATGGTGGGTCTGGAGTGGGCAGTGAGTGCAGGTGGGTCTGGAATGGGCAGTAAGTGCAGGTGGGGCAGTGAGTGCAGGTGAGTCTGGAGTGGGCAGTGAGTGCAGGTGGGTTTGCAGTGGGCAGTGAGGTCAGGTAGGTCTGGAGTGGGCAGTGAGTTCAGGTGGGACTGTAGTGGGCAGTGAGTGCAGGTGGGTCTGGAGTGGACAGTGAGTGCAGGTGGGTCTGGAGTGGGCAGTGAGTGCAGGTGGGGCAGTGAATGCAGGTGGGGCAGTGAGTGCAGGTGGGGCAGTGAGCTCAGGTGGGTCTGGAGTGGGCAGTGAGTGCCGGTAGGTCAGTAAGTGCAGGTGGATCTGGAGAGGGCAGTGAGTGCAGGTGGGTGTGGAGGGAGCAATGAGTCTGGAGTGGGCAGTGAGTGCAGGTGGGGCAGTGAGTGCCGGTGGGTCTGGAGTGGGCAGCGAGTGCCAGTGGGTCTGGAGTGGGCAGTGAGTCCAGGTGGGGCAGTGAGTGCAGGTGAGACTAGAGAGGGCAGTGAGTCTGGAGTGGGCAGTGAGTGCAGGTGGGGAAGTGAGTGCAGGTGGGCCTGGAGTAGGCAGTGAGTACCGGTGGGTCTGGAGTGGGCAGTCAGTGCAGGTGGGGCAGTGAGTGCCGGTGGGACTGGAGTAGGTAGTGAGTGCAGGTGGGTCTCGAGTGGGCCGTGAGGTCAGGTGGGTCTGGAGTGGGCAGTGAGTGCAGGTGGGACTGGAGAGGGCAGTAAGTGGGGGCGGGTCTGGAGTGGGCAGTGAGTGCCGGTGGGTCTGGAGTGGGCAATGGGTCTGGAGTGGGCAGTGAGTGCAGGTGGGACTGGAGTGGGCAGTGAGTGCAGGTGGGTCAGAGAGGGCAGTGAGTGCAGGTGGGGCAGTGAGTGCAGGTGGGACAGTGAGTGCTGGTGGGTCTGGAGTGGGCAGTGAGTGCAGGTGGGTCTGGAGTGGGGCAATGAGTGCAGGTAGGGCAGTGAGTGCAGGTGAGTCTGGTGTGGGCAGTGAGTGCCGGTGGGGCCCTGAGTGCAGGTGGGGCAGTGAGTGCCAGTGGGTCTGGAGTGGGCAGTGAGTCTGGAGTGGGCAGTGAGTGCAGGTGGGGCAGTGAGTGCCGATGGGTCTGCAGTGGGCAGTGAGTGCAGGTGGGTCTGGAGTGGGCAGTGAGTGCATGTGGGGCAGTGAGCTCATGTGAGTCTGGAGTGGGCAGTGAGTGCCGGTGGGTATGGAGTGGGCAGTGAGTGCAGGTGGGTCTGGAGTGGGCAGTGGGTCTGCAGTGGGCAGTGAGTGTAGGTGAGTCTGGAGTGGGCAGTGAGTGCAGGTGGGTCTGGAGTGGGCAGTGAGTGTCGGTGGGTCTGGAGTGGGCAGTGAGTGCAGGTGCGGCAGTGAGTGCAGGTGTGTCTGGAGTGGGCAGTGAGTGCCGGTGGGTCTGGAGTGGGCAGTGAGTGCCGGTGGGGCAGTGAGTGCAGGTGGGTCTGGAGTGGGCAGTGAGTGCAGTTGGGTATGGAGTGGGCAGTGAGTGCCGGTGGGTCTGGAGTGGGCAGTGAGTGCAGGTGGGGCAGTGAGTGCCGATGGGTCTGGTTTGGGCAGTGAGTGCCTGTGGGACAGTGAGTGCAGGTGGGTCTGGAGTGGGCAGTGAGTGCAGGTGGGTTTGGAGTGGGCAGTGAGTGCCGGTGGGTCTGGAGTGGGCAGTGAGTGCAGGTGGGGCAGTGAGTGCCGGTGGGTCTGGAGTGGGCAGTGAGTGCAGGTGGGGCAGTGAGTGCCGGTGGGCCTGGAGTGGGCAGTGAATGCTGGTGGGTCTGGAGTGGGCAGTGAGTGCAGGTGGGTCTGGAATGGGCAGTAAGTGCAGGTGGGGCAGTGAGAGCAGGTGAGTCTGGAGTGGGCAGTGAGTGCACGTGGGTTTGCAGTGGACAGTGACGTCAGGTAGGTCTGGAGTGGGCAGTGAGTGAAGGTGGGTCTAGAGTGGGCAGTGAGTGCAGGTGGGTCTGGAGTGGGCAGTGAGTGCAGGTGGGGCAGTGAATGCAGGTGGGGCAGTGAGTGCATGTGTGGCAGTGAGCTCAGGTGGGTCTGGAGTGGGCAGTGAGTGCCGGTAGGTCAGTAAGTGCAGGTGGGTCTGGAGTGGGCAGTGAGTGCAGGTGGGTGTGGAGTGAGCAGTGAGTCTGGAGTGGGCAGTGAGTGCCGGTGGGTCTGGAGTGGGCAGTGAGTGCCAGTGGGTCTGGAGTGGGCAGTGAGTCCAGGTGGGGCAGTGAGTGCAGGTGAGTCTAGAGAGGGCAGTGAGTCTGGAGTGGGCAGTGAGTGCAGGTGGGGCAGTGAGTGCAGGTGGGCCTGGAGTGGGCAGTGAGTGCCGGTGGGTCTGGTGTGGGCAGTCAGTGCAGGTGGGGCAGTGAGTGCCGGTGGGTCTGGAGTAAGTAGTGAGAGCAGGTGGGTCTGGAGTGGGCCGTGAGGTCAGGTGGGTCTGGAGTGGGCAGTGAGTGCAGGTGGGACTGGAGAGGGCAGTAAGTGGAGGTGGGTCTGGAGTGGGCAGTGAGTGCCGGTGGGTCTGGAGTGGGCAATGGGTCTGGAGTGGGCAGTGAGTGCAGGTGGGGCAGTGAGTGCAGGTGGGGCAGTGAGCTCAGGTGGGTCTGGAGTGGGTAGTGAGTGCTGGTGGGTCTGGAGTGGGCAGTGATTGCCGGTGGGTCTGGAGTGGGCAGTGGGTCTGGGGTGGGCAGTGAGTGCAGGTGGGTCTGGAGTGGGCAGTGAGTGCAGGTGGGTCTGCGGTGGGCAGTGAGTGCCGGTGGGTCTGGAGTGGGCAGTGAGTGGAGGTGGGTCTGGAGTGGGCAGTGAGTCTGTAGTGGGCAGTGAGTCCAGGTGGGGCAGTGAGTGGAGGTGGGTCTGGAGTGGGCAGTGAGTGCAGGTGTGTCTGGAGTGGGCAGTAAGTCTGGAGCGGGCAGTGAGTTCAGGTGGGTCTGGAGTGGGCAGTGAGTGCAGGTGTCTGGAGAGGGCAGTGAGTGCAGGTGGGTGTAGGTGGGTCTGGAGTGGGCAGTGAGTCTGGAGTGGGCAGTGAGTCTGGAGCGGGCAGTGAGTTCAGGTGGGTCTGGAGTGGGCAGTGAGTGCAGATGGATCTGGAGTGGGCAGTGAGTGCCGGTGGGTCTGGAGTGGGCAGTGAGTGCAGGTGGGGCAGTGAATGCATGTGGGGCAGTGAGTGCTGGTGGGTCTTGAGTGGGCAGTGAGTGCAGGTGGGTCTGGAGTGGGGCAATGAGTGCAGGTAGGGCAGTGAAAGCAGGTGAGTCTGGTGTGGGCAGTAAGTGCCGGTGGGCCACTGAGTGCAGGTGGGGCAGTGAGTGCCAGTGGGTCTGGAGTGGGCAGTGAGTCTGGAGTGGGCAGTGAGTGCAGGTGGGGCAGTGAGTGCCGGTGGGTCTGGAGTAAGTAGTGAGAGCAGGTGGGTCTGGAGTGGGCCGTGAGGTCAGGTGGGTCTGGAGTGGGCAGTGAGTGCAGGTGGGACTGGAGAGGGCAGTAAGTGGAGGTGGGTCTGGAGTGGGCAGTGAGTGCCGGTGGGTCTGGAGTGGGCAATGGGTCTGGAGTGGGCAGTGAGTGCAGGTGGGGCAGTGAGTGCAGGTGGGGCAGTGAGCTCAGGTGGGTCTGGAGTGGGTAGTGAGTGCTGGTGGGTCTGGAGTGGGCAGTGATTGCCGGTGGGTCTGGAGTGGGCAGTGGGTCTGGGGTGGGCAGTGAGTGCAGGTGGGTCTGGAGTGGGCAGTGAGTGCAGGTGGGTCTGCGGTGGGCAGTGAGTGCCGGTGGGTCTGGAGTGGGCAGTGAGTGGAGGTGGGTCTGGAGTGGGCAGTGAGTCTGTAGTGGGCAGTGAGTCCAGGTGGGGCAGTGAGTGGAGGTGGGTCTGGAGTGGGCAGTGAGTGCAGGTGTGTCTGGAGTGGGCAGTAAGTCTGGAGCGGGCAGTGAGTTCAGGTGGGTCTGGAGTGGGCAGTGAGTGCAGGTGTCTGGAGAGGGCAGTGAGTGCAGGTGGGTGTAGGTGGGTCTGGAGTGGGCAGTGAGTCTGGAGTGGGCAGTGAGTCTGGAGCGGGCAGTGAGTTCAGGTGGGTCTGGAGTGGGCAGTGAGTGCAGATGGATCTGGAGTGGGCAGTGAGTGCCGGTGGGTCTGGAGTGGGCAGTGAGTGCAGGTGGGGCAGTGAATGCATGTGGGGCAGTGAGTGCTGGTGGGTCTTGAGTGGGCAGTGAGTGCAGGTGGGTCTGGAGTGGGGCAATGAGTGCAGGTAGGGCAGTGAAAGCAGGTGAGTCTGGTGTGGGCAGTAAGTGCCGGTGGGCCACTGAGTGCAGGTGGGGCAGTGAGTGCCAGTGGGTCTGGAGTGGGCAGTGAGTCTGGAGTGGGCAGTGAGTGCAGGTGGGGCAGTGAGTGCCGATGGGTCTGCAGTAGGCAGTGAGTGCAGGTGGGTCTGGAGTGGGCAGTGAGTGCATGTGGGGCAGTGAGCTCATGTGAGTCTGGAGTGGGCAGTGAGTGCCGGTGGGTATGGAGTGGGCACTGAGTGCAGGTGGGTCTGGAGTGGGCAGTGGGTCTGCAGTTGGCAGTGAGTGTAGGTGAGTCTGGAGTGGGCAGTGAGTGCAGGTGGGGCAGTGAGTGCCGGTGGGTTTGGAGTGGGCAGTGAGTGCCAGTGGGTCTGGAGTGGGCAGTGAGTGCAAGTGGGTCTGGAATGGGCAGTAAGTGCAGGTGGGGCAGTGAGAGCAGGTTAGTCTGGAGTGGGCAGTGAGTGCACGTGGGTTTGCAGTGGACAGTGACGTCAGGTAGGTTTGGAGTGGGCAGTGAGAGAAGGTGGGTCTAGAGTGGGCAGTGAGTGCAGGTGGGTCTGGAGTGGGCAGTGAGTGCAGGTGGGGCAGTGAATGCAGGTGGGGCAGTGAGTGCATGTGTGGCAGTGAGCTCAGGTGGGTCTGGAGTGGGCAGTGTGTGCCGGTAGGTCAGTAAGTGCAGGTGGGTCTGGAGTGGGCAGTGAGTGCAGGTGAGTCTAGAGAGGGCAGTGAGTCTGGAGTGGGCAGTGAGTGCAGGTGGGGCAGTGAGTGCAGGTGGGCCTGGAGTGGGCAGTGAGTGCCGGTGGGTCTGGTGTGGGCAGTCAGTGCAGGTGGGGCAGTGAGTGCCGGTGGGTCTGGAGTAAGTAGTGAGAGCAGGTGGGTCTGGAGTGGGCCGTGAGGTCAGGTGGGTCTGGAGTGGGCAGTGAGTGCAGGTGGGACTGGAGAGGGCAGTAAGTGGAGGTGGGTCTGGAGTGGGCAGTGAGTGCCGGTGGGTCTGGAGTGGGCAATGGGTCTGGAGTGGGCAGTGAGTGCAGGTGGGGCAGTGAGTGCAGGTGGGGCAGTGAGCTCAGGTGGGTCTGGAGTGGGTAGTGAGTGCTGGTGGGTCTGGAGTGGGCAGTGATTGCCGGTGGGTCTGGAGTGGGCAGTGGGTCTGGGGTGGGCAGTGAGTGCAGGTGGGTCTGGTGTGGGCAGTCAGTGCAGGTGGGGCAGTGAGTGCCGGTGGGTCTGGAGTAAGTAGTGAGTGCAGGTGGGGCAGTGAGTGCAGGTGGGGCAGTGAGCTCAGGTGGGTCTGGAGTGGGTAGTGAGTGCTGGTGGGTCTGGAGTGGGCAGTGATTGCCGGTGGGTCTGGAGTGGGCAGTGGGTCTGGGGTGGGCAGTGAGTGCAGGTGGGTCTGGAGTGGGCAGTGAGTGCAGGTGTCTGGAGTGGGCAGTGAGTGCAGGTGGGTGTAGGTGGGTCTGGAGTGGGCAGTGAGTCTGGAGTGGGCAGTGAGTCTGGAGCGGGCAGTGAGTTCAGGTGGGTCTGGAGTGGGCAGTGAGTGCAGATGGATCTGGAGTGGGCAGTGAGTGCCGGTGGGTCTGGAGTGGGCAGTGAGTGCAGGTGGGGCAGTGAATGCATGTGGGGCAGTGAGTGCTGGTGGGTCTGGAGTGGGCAGTGAGTGCAGGTGGGTCTGGAGTGGGGCAATGAGTGCAGGTAGGGCAGTGAAAGCAGGTGAGTCTATTGTGGGCAGTAAGTGCCGGTGGGGCACTGAGTGCAGGTGGGGCAGTGAGTGCCAGTGGGTCTGGAGTGGGCAGTGAGTGCATGTGGGGCAGTGAGCTCATGTGAGTCTGGAGTGGGCAGTGAGTGCCGGTGGGTATGGAGTGGGCACTGAGTGCAGGTGGGTCTGGAGTGGGCAGTGGGTCTGCAGTTGGCAGTGAGTGTAGGTGAGTCTGGAGTGGGCAGTGAGTGCAGGTGGGGCAGTGAGTGCCGGTGGGTTTGGAGTGGGCAGTGAGTGCCAGTGGGTCTGGAGTGGGCAGTGAGTGCAGGTGGGGCAGTGAGTGCATGTGTGGCAGTGAGCTCAGGTGGGTCTGGAGTGGGCAGTGAGTGCCGGTAGGTCAGTAAGTGCAGGTGGGTCTGGAGTGGGCAGTGAGTGCAGGTGGGTGTGGAGTGAGCAGTGAGTCTGGAGTGGGCAGTGAGTGCAGGTGGGGCAGTGAGTGCCGGTGGGTCTGGAGTGGGCAGTGAGTGCCAGTGGGTCTGGAGTGGGCAGTGAGTCCAGGTGGGGCAGTGAGTGCAGGTGAGTCTAGAGAGGGCAGTGAGTCTGGAGTGGGCAGTGAGTGCAGGTGGGGCAGTGAGTGCAGGTGGGCCTGGAGTGGGCAGTGAGTGCCGGTGGGTCTGGTGTGGGCAGTCAGTGCAGGTGGGGCAGTGAGTGCCGGTGGGTCTGGAGTAAGTAGTGAGAGCAGGTGGGTCTGGAGTGGGCCGTGAGGTCAGGTGGGTCTGGAGTGGGCAGTGAGTGCAGGTGGGACTGGAGAGGGCAGTAAGTGGATGTGGGTCTGGAGTGGGCAGTGAGTGCCGGTGGGTCTGGAGTGGGCAATGGGTCTGGAGTGGGCAGTGAGTGCAGGTGGGGCAGTGAGTGCAGGTGGGGCAGTGAGCTCAGGTGGGTCTGGAGTGGGTAGTGAGTGCTGGTGGGTCTGGAGTGGGCAGTGATTGCCGGTGGGTCTGGAGTGGGCAGTGGGTCTGGGGTGGGCAGTGAGTGCAGGTGGGTCTGGAGTGGGCAGTGAGTGCAGGTGTCTGGAGTGGGCAGTGAGTGCAGGTGGGTGTAGGTGGGTCTGGAGTGGGCAGTGAGTCTGGAGTGGGCAGTGAGTCTGGAGCGGGCAGTGAGTTCAGGTGGGTCTGGAGTGGGCAGTGAGTGCAGATGGATCTGGAGTGGGCAGTGAGTGCCGGTGGGTCTGGAGTGGGCAGTGAGTGCAGGTGGGGCAGTGAATGCATGTGGGGCAGTGAGTGCTGGTGGGTCTGGAGTGGGCAGTGAGTGCAGGTGGGTCTGGAGTGGGGCAATGAGTGCAGGTAGGGCAGTGAAAGCAGGTGAGTCTATTGTGGGCAGTAAGTGCCGGTGGGGCACTGAGTGCAGGTGGGGCAGTGAGTGCCAGTGGGTCTGGAGTGGGCAGTGAGTCTGGAGTGGGCAGTGAGTGCAGGTGGGGCAGTGAGTGCCGATGGGTCTGCAGTAGGCAGTGAGTGCAGGTGGGTCTGGAGTGGGCAGTGAGTGCATGTGGGGCAGTGAGCTCATGTGAGTCTGGAGTGGGCAGTGAGTGCCGGTGGGTATGGAGTGGGCACTGAGTGCAGGTGGGTCTGGAGTGGGCAGTGGGTCTGCAGTTGGCAGTGAGTGTAGGTGAGTCTGGAGTGGGCAGTGAGTGCAGGTGGGGCAGTGAGTGCCGGTGGGTTTGGAGTGGGCAGTGAGTGCCAGTGGGTCTGGAGTGGGCAGTGAGTGCAGGTGGGTCTGGAATGGGCAGTAAGTGCAGGTGGGGCAGTGAGAGCAGGTGAGTCTCGAGTGGGCAGTGAGTGCACGTGGGTTTGCAGTGGACAGTGACGTCAGGTAGGTCTGGAGTGGGCAGTGAGTTAAGGTGGGTCTAGAGTGGGCAGTGAGTGCAGGTGGGTCTGGAGTGGGCAGTGAGTGCAGGTGGGGCAGTGAATGCAGGTGGGGCAGTGAGTGCATGTGTGGCAGTGAGCTCAGGTGGGTCTGGAGTGGGCAGTGAGTGCCAGTGGGTATGGAGTGGGCACTGAGTGCAGGTGGGTCTGGAGTGGGCAGTGGGTCTGCAGTGGGCAGTGAGTGTAGGTGAGTCTGGAGTGGGCAGTGAGTGTCGGTGGGTCTGGAGTGGGCAGTGAGTGCAGGTGGGGCAGTGAGTGCAGGTGTGTCTGGAGTGGGCAGTGAGTGCCTGTGGGTCTGGAGTGGGCAGTGAGTGCCGGTGGGGCAGTGAGTGCAGGTGGGTCTGGAGTGGGCAGTGAGCGCCGGTGGGTATGGAGTGGGCAGTGAGTGCAGGTGGGTCTGGAGTGGGCAGTGAGTGCAGGTGGGTCTGGAGTGGGAAGTGAGTGCCAGTGGGTCTGGAGGGAGCAGTGAGTACAGGTGGGTCTGGAGTGAGCAGTGAGTGCAGGTGGGGCAGTGAGTGGCGGTGGGTCTCGAGTGGGCAGTGAGTGTGGATGGGGCGGTGAGTGCCGGTGGGTCTGGAGTGGGCAGTGAGTGGAGGTGGGGCAGTGAGCTCAGGTGAGTCTGGAGTGGGCAGTGAGTGCAGGTGGGTCTGGAGTGGGCAGTGGTTCTGCAGTGGGCAGTAAGTGCAGGTGAGTCTGGAGTGGGTGGGTGAGTTCAGGTGGGTCTGGAGTGGGCAGTGAGTCTGGAGTGGGCAGTGAGTGCAGGTGGGGCAGTGAGTGCCGGTGGGTCTGGAGAGGGCAGTGAGTGCCAGTGGGTCTGGAGTGGGCAGTGAGTCCAGGTGGGGCAGTGAGTGCAGGTGACTCTAGAGAGGGCAGTGAGTCTGGAGTGGGCAGTGAGTGCAGGTGGGGCAGTGAGTGGCAGTGGGTCTCGAGTGGGCAGTGAGTTTGGGGGGGGCGGTGAGTGCTGGTGGGTCTGGAGTGGGCAGTGAGTGCAGGTGGGGCAGTGAGCTCAGGTGAGTCTGGAGTGGGCAGTGAGTGCATGTGGGTCTGGAGTGGGCCGTGAGGTCAGGTGGGTCTGGAGTGGGCAGTGAGTGCAGGTGGGACTGGAGAGGGCAGTAAGTGGAGGTGGGTCTGGAGTGGGCAGTGTCTGGAGTGGGCAATGGGTCTGGAGTGGGCAGTGAGTGCAGGTGGGGCAGTGAGTGCAGGTGGGGCAGTGAGCTCAGGTGGGTCTGGAGTGGGTAGTGAGTGCTGGTGGGTCTGGAGTGGGCAGTGATTGCCGGTGGGTCTGGAGTGGGCAGTGGGTCTGGGGTGGGCAGTGAGTGCAGGTGGGTCTGGAATGGGCAGTGAGTGCAGGTGGGTCTGCGGTGGGCAGTGAGTGCCGGTGGGTCTGGAGTGGGCAGTGAGTGCAGGTGGGTCTGGAGTGGGCAGTGAGTCTGTAGTGGGCAGTGAGTGCAGGTGGGGCAGTGAGTGGAGGTGGGTCTGGAGTGGGAAGTGAGTGCAGGTGTGTCTGGAGTGGGCAGTAAGTCTGGAGCGGGCAGTGAGTTCAGGTGGGTCTGGAGTGGGCAGTGAGTGCAGGTGTCTGGAGTGGGCAGTGAGTGCAGGTGGGTGTAGGTGGGTCTGGAGTGGGCAGTGAGTCTGGAGTGGGCAGTGAGTCTGGAGCGGGCAGTGAGTGTCGGTGGGTATGGAGTGGGCACTGAGTGCAGGTGGGTCTGGAGTGGGCAGTGGGTCTGCAGTGGGCAGTGAGTGTAGGTGAGTCTGGAGTGGGCAGTGAGTGTCGGTGGGTCTGGAGTGGGCAGTGAGTGCAGGTGGGGCAGTGAGTGCAGGTGTGTCTGGAGTGGGCAGTGAGTGCCGGTGGGTCTGGAGTGGGCAGTGAGTGCCGGTGGGTATGGAGTGGGCAGTGAGTGCAGGTGGGTCTGGAGTGGGCAGTGAGTGCAGGTGGGTCTGGAGTGGGAAGTGAGTGCCAGTGGGTCTGGAGGGAGCAGTGAGTGCAGGTGGGTCTGGAGTGAGCAGTGAGTGCAGGTGGGGCAGTGAGTGGCGGTGGGTCTCAAGTGGGCAGTGAGTGTGGATGGGGCGGTGAGTGCCGGTGGGTCTGGAGTGGGCAGTGAGTGCAGGTGGGGCAGTGAGCTCAGGTGAGTCTGGAGTGGGCAGTGAGTGCAGGTGGGTCTGGAGTGGGCAGTGGTTCTGCAGTGGGCAGTAAGTGCAGGTGAGTCTGGAGTGGGTGGGTGAGTTCAGGTGGGTCTGGAGTGGGCAGTGAGTCTGGAGTGGGCAGTGAGTGCAGGTGGGGCAGTGAGTGCCGGTGGGTCTGGATTGGGCAGTGAGTGCCAGTGGGTCTGGAGTGGGCAGTGAGTCCAGGTGGGGCAGTGAGTGCAGGTGAGTCTAGAGAGGGCAGTGAGTCTGGAGTGGGCAGTGAGTGCAGGTGGGGCAGTGAGTGGCAGTGGGTCTCGAGTGGGCAGTGAGTTTGGGGGGGGCGGTGAGTGCTGGTGGGTCTGGAGTGGGCAGTGAGTGCAGGTGGGGCAGTGAGCTCAGGTGAGTCTGGAGTGGGCAGTGAGTGCAGGTGGGTCTGGAGTGGGCCGTGAGGTCAGGTGGGTCTGGAGTGGGCAGTGAGTGCAGGTGGGACTGGAGAGGGCAGTAAGTGGAGGTGGGTCTGGAGTGGGCAGTGTCTGGAGTGGGCAATGGGTCTGGAGTGGGCAGTGAGTGCAGGTGGGGCAGTGAGTGCAGGTGGGGCAGTGAGCTCAGGTGGGTCTGGAGTGGGTAGTGAGTGCTGGTGGGTCTGGAGTGGGCAGTGATTGCCGGTGGGTCTGGAGTGGGCAGTGGGTCTGGGGTGGGCAGTGAGTGCAGGTGGGTCTGGAGTGGGCAGTGAGTGCAGGTGGGTCTGCGGTGGGCAGTGAGTGCCGGTGGGTCTGGAGTGGGCAGTGAGTGCAGGTGTGTCTGGAGTGGGCAGTGAGTCTGTAGTGGGCAGTGAGTGCAGGTGGGGCAGTGAGTGGAGGTGGGTCTGCAGTGGGCAGTGAGTGCAGGTGTGTCTGGAGTGGGCAGTAAGTCTGGAGCGGGCAGTGAGTTCAGGTGGGTCTGGAGTGGGCAGTGAGTGCAGGTGTCTGGAGTGGGCAGTGAGTGCAGGTGGGTGTAGGTGGGTCTGGAGTGGGCAGTGAGTCTGGGGTGGGCAGTGAGTCTGGAGCGGGCAGTGAGTTCAGGTGGGTCTGGAGTGGGCAGTGAGTGCAGATGGATCTGGAGTGGGCAGTGAGTGCCGGTGGGTCTGGAGTGGGCAGTCAGTGCAGGTGGGGCAGTGAGTGCATGTGGGGCAGTGAGTGCTGGTGGGTCTGGAGTGGGCAGTGAGTGCAGGTGGGTCTGGAATGGGGCAATGAGTGCAGGTAGGGCAGTGAAAGCAGGTGAGTCTGGTGTGGGCAGTGAGTGCCGGTGGGGCACTGAGTGCAGGTGGGGCAGTGAGTGCCAGTGGGTCTGGAGTGGGCAGTGAGTCTGGAGTGGGCAGTGAGTGCAGGTGGGGCAGTGAGTGCCGATGGGTCTGCAGTAGGCAGTGAGTGCAGGTGGGTCTGGAGTGGGCAGTGAGTGCATGTGGGGCAGTGAGCTCATGTGAGTCTGGAGTGGGCAGTGAGTGCCGGTGGGTATGGAGTGGGCACTGAGTGCAGGTGGGTCTGGAGTGGGCAGTGGGTCTGCAGTGGGCAGTGAGTGTAGGTGAGTCTGGAGTGGGCAGTGAGTGTCGGTGGGTCTGGAGTGGGCAGTGAGTGCAGGTGGGGCAGTGAGTGCAGGTGTGTCTGGAGTGGGCAGTGAGTGCCGGTGGGTCTGGAGTGAGCAGTGACTGCCGGTGGGGCAGTGAGTGCAGGTGGGTCTGGAGTGGGAAGTGAGTGCCAGTGGGTCTGGAGGGAGCAGTGAGTGCAGGTGGGTCTGGAGTGGGCAGTGAGTGCAGGTGGGGCAGTGAGTGGCGGTGGGTCTCGAGTGGGCAGTGAGTGTGGGTGGGACGGTGAGTGCCGGTGGGTCTGGAGTGGGCAGTGAGTGCAGGTGGGGCGGTGAGCTCAGGTGAGTCTGGAGTGGGCAGTGAGTGCAGGTGGGTCTGGAGTGGGCAGTGGTTCTGCAGTGGGCAGTAAGTGCAGGTGAGTCTGGAGTGGGTGGGTGAGTTCAGGTGGGTCTGGAGTGGGCAGTGAGTCTGGAGTGGGCAGTGAGTGCAGGTGGGGCAGTGAGTGCCGGTGGGTCTGGAGTGGGCAGTGAGTGCCAGTGGGTCTGGAGTGGTCAGTGAGTCCAGGTGGGGCAGTGAGTGCAGGTGAGTCTAGAGAGGGCAGTGAGTCTGGAGTGGGCAGTGAGTGCAGGTGGGGCAGTGAGTGGCAGTGGGTTTCGAGTGGGCAGTGAGTGTGGGTGGGGCGGTGAGTGCTGGTGGGTCTGGAGTGGGCAGTGAGTGCAGGTGGGGCAGTGAGCTCAGGTGAGTCTGGAGTGGGCAGTGAGTGCAGGTGGGTCTGGAGTGGGCAGTGGGTCTGCAGTGGGCAGTAAGTGCAGGTGAGTCTGGAGTGGGTGGGTGAGTTCAGGTGGGTCTGGAGTGGGCAGTGAGTCTGGAGTGGGCAGTGAGTGTAGGTGGGTCTGGAGTGGGCAGTGGGTCTGCAGTGGGCAGTGAGTGCAGGTGAGTCTGGAGTGCGCAGTGAGTGCAGTTGGGTCGGGAGTGGGCAGTGAGTGCAGGTGGGTCTGGATTAGGCACTGAGTGCAGGTGGGTCTGGAGTGGGCAGTGGGTCTGCAGTTGGCAGTGAGTGTAGGTGAGTCTGGAGTGGGCAGTGAGTGCAGGTGGGGCAGTGAGTGCCGGTGGGTTTGGAGTGGGCAGTGAGTGCCAGTGGGTCTGGAGTGGGCAGTGAGTGCAGGTGGGGCAGTGAGTGCATGTGTGGCAGTGAGCTCAGGTGGGTCTGGAGTGGGCAGTGAGTGCCGGTAGGTCAGTAAGTGCAGGTGGGTCTGGAGTGGGCAGTGAGTGCAGGTGGGTGTGGAGTGAGCAGTGAGTCTGGAGTGGGCAGTGAGTGCAGGTGGGGCAGTGAGTGCCGGTGGGTCTGGAGTGGGCAGTGAGTGCCAGTGGGTCTGGAGTGGGCAGTGAGTCCAGGTGGGGCAGTGAGTGCAGGTGAGTCTAGAGAGGGCAGTGAGTCTGGAGTGGGCAGTGAGTGCAGGTGGGGCAGTGAGTGCAGGTGGGCCTGGAGTGGGCAGTGAGTGCCGGTGGGTCTGGTGTGGGCAGTCAGTGCAGGTGGGGCAGTGAGTGCCGGTGGGTCTGGAGTAAGTAGTGAGAGCAGGTGGGTCTGGAGTGGGCCGTGAGGTCAGGTGGGTCTGGAGTGGGCAGTGAGTGCAGGTGGGACTGGAGAGGGCAGTAAGTGGAGGTGGGTCTGGAGTGGGCAGTGAGTGCCGGTGGGTCTGGAGTGGGCAATGGGTCTGGAGTGGGCAGTGAGTGCAGGTGGGGCAGTGAGTGCAGGTGGGGCAGTGAGCTCAGGTGGGTCTGGAGTGGGTAGTGAGTGCTGGTGGGTCTGGAGTGGGCAGTGATTGCCGGTGGGTCTGGAGTGGGCAGTGGGTCTGGGGTGGGCAGTGAGTGCAGGTGGGTCTGGAGTGGGCAGTGAGTGCAGGTGTCTGGAGTGGGCAGTGAGTGCAGGTGGGTGTAGGTGGGTCTGGAGTGGGCAGTGAGTCTGGAGTGGGCAGTGAGTCTGGAGCGGGCAGTGAGTTCAGGTGGGTCTGGAGTGGGCAGTGAGTGCAGATGGATCTGGAGTGGGCAGTGAGTGCCGGTGGGTCTGGAGTGGGCAGTGAGTGCAGGTGGGGCAGTGAATGCATGTGGGGCAGTGAGTGCTGGTGGGTCTGGAGTGGGCAGTGAGTGCAGGTGGGTCTGGAGTGGGGCAATGAGTGCAGGTAGGGCAGTGAAAGCAGGTGAGTCTATTGTGGGCAGTAAGTGCCGGTGGGGCACTGAGTGCAGGTGGGGCAGTGAGTGCCAGTGGGTCTGGAGTGGGCAGTGAGTCTGGAGTGGGCAGTGAGTGCAGGTGGGGCAGTGAGTGCCGATGGGTCTGCAGTAGGCAGTGAGTGCAGGTGGGTCTGGAGTGGGCAGTGAGTGCATGTGGGGCAGTGAGCTCATGTGAGTCTGGAGTGGGCAGTGAGTGCCGGTGGGTATGGAGTGGGCACTGAGTGCAGGTGGGTCTGGAGTGGGCAGTGGGTCTGCAGTTGGCAGTGAGTGTAGGTGAGTCTGGAGTGGGCAGTGAGTGCAGGTGGGGCAGTGAGTGCCGGTGGGTTTGGAGTGGGCAGTGAGTGCCAGTGGGTCTGGAGTGGGCAGTGAGTGCAGGTGGGTCTGGAATGGGCAGTAAGTGCAGGTGGGGCAGTGAGAGCAGGTGAGTCTCGAGTGGGCAGTGAGTGCACGTGGGTTTGCAGTGGACAGTGACGTCAGGTAGGTCTGGAGTGGGCAGTGAGTTAAGGTGGGTCTAGAGTGGGCAGTGAGTGCAGGTGGGTCTGGAGTGGGCAGTGAGTGCAGGTGGGGCAGTGAATGCAGGTGGGGCAGTGAGTGCATGTGTGGCAGTGAGCTCAGGTGGGTCTGGAGTGGGCAGTGAGTGCCAGTGGGTATGGAGTGGGCACTGAGTGCAGGTGGGTCTGGAGTGGGCAGTGGGTCTGCAGTGGGCAGTGAGTGTAGGTGAGTCTGGAGTGGGCAGTGAGTGTCGGTGGGTCTGGAGTGGGCAGTGAGTGCAGGTGGGGCAGTGAGTGCAGGTGTGTCTGGAGTGGGCAGTGAGTGCCTGTGGGTCTGGAGTGGGCAGTGAGTGCCGGTGGGGCAGTGAGTGCAGGTGGGTCTGGAGTGGGCAGTGAGCGCCGGTGGGTATGGAGTGGGCAGTGAGTGCAGGTGGGTCTGGAGTGGGCAGTGAGTGCAGGTGGGTCTGGAGTGGGAAGTGAGTGCCAGTGGGTCTGGAGGGAGCAGTGAGTACAGGTGGGTCTGGAGTGAGCAGTGAGTGCAGGTGGGGCAGTGAGTGGCGGTGGGTCTCGAGTGGGCAGTGAGTGTGGATGGGGCGGTGAGTGCCGGTGGGTCTGGAGTGGGCAGTGAGTGGAGGTGGGGCAGTGAGCTCAGGTGAGTCTGGAGTGGGCAGTGAGTGCAGGTGGGTCTGGAGTGGGCAGTGGTTCTGCAGTGGGCAGTAAGTGCAGGTGAGTCTGGAGTGGGTGGGTGAGTTCAGGTGGGTCTGGAGTGGGCAGTGAGTCTGGAGTGGGCAGTGAGTGCAGGTGGGGCAGTGAGTGCCGGTGGGTCTGGAGAGGGCAGTGAGTGCCAGTGGGTCTGGAGTGGGCAGTGAGTCCAGGTGGGGATGTGAGTGCAGGTGACTCTAGAGAGGGCAGTGAGTCTGGAGTGGGCAGTGAGTGCAGGTGGGGCTGTGAGTGGCAGTGGGTCTCGAGTGGGCAGTGAGTTTGGGGGGGGCGGTGAGTGCTGGTGGGTCTGGAGTGGGCAGTGAGTGCAGGTGGGGCAGTGAGCTCAGGTGAGTCTGGAGTGGGCAGTGAGTGCATGTGGGTCTGGAGTGGGCCGTGAGGTCAGGTGGGTCTGGAGTGGGCAGTGAGTGCAGGTGGGACTGGAGAGGGCAGTAAGTGGAGGTGGGTCTGGAGTGGGCAGTGTCTGGAGTGGGCAATGGGTCTGGAGTGGGCAGTGAGTGCAGGTGGGGCAGTGAGTGCAGGTGTGTCTGGAGTGGGCAGTGAGTGCCTGTGGGTCTGGAGTGGGCAGTGAGTGCCGGTGGGGCAGTGAGTGCAGGTGGGTCTGGAGTGGGCAGTGAGCGCCGGTGGGTATGGAGTGGGCAGTGAGTGCAGGTGGGTCTGGAGTGGGCAGTGAGTGCAGGTGGGTCTGGAGTGGGAAGTGAGTGCCAGTGGGTCTGGAGGGAGCAGTGAGTACAGGTGGGTCTGGAGTGAGCAGTGAGTGCAGGTGGGGCAGTGAGTGGCGGTGGGTCTCGAGTGGGCAGTGAGTGTGGATGGGGCGGTGAGTGCCGGTGGGTCTGGAGTGGGCAGTGAGTGGAGGTGGGGCAGTGAGCTCAGGTGAGTCTGGAGTGGGCAGTGAGTGCAGGTGGGTCTGGAGTGGGCAGTGGTTCTGCAGTGGGCAGTAAGTGCAGGTGAGTCTGGAGTGGGTGGGTGAGTTCAGGTGGGTCTGGAGTGGGCAGTGAGTCTGGAGTGGGCAGTGAGTGCAGGTGGGGCAGTGAGTGCCGGTGGGTCTGGAGAGGGCAGTGAGTGCCAGTGGGTCTGGAGTGGGCAGTGAGTCCAGGTGGGGCAGTGAGTGCAGGTGACTCTAGAGAGGGCAGTGAGTCTGGAGTGGGCAGTGAGTGCAGGTGGGGCAGTGAGTGGCAGTGGGTCTCGAGTGGGCAGTGAGTTTGGGGGGGGCGGTGAGTGCTGGTGGGTCTGGAGTGGGCAGTGAGTGCAGGTGGGGCAGTGAGCTCAGGTGAGTCTGGAGTGGGCAGTGAGTGCATGTGGGTCTGGAGTGGGCCGTGAGGTCAGGTGGGTCTGGAGTGGGCAGTGAGTGCAGGTGGGACTGGAGAGGGCAGTAAGTGGAGGTGGGTCTGGAGTGGGCAGTGTCTGGAGTGGGCAATGGGTCTGGAGTGGGCAGTGAGTGCAGGTGGGGCAGTGAGTGCAGGTGGGGCAGTGAGCTCAGGTGGGTCTGGAGTGGGTAGTGAGTGCTGGTGGGTCTGGAGTGGGCAGTGATTGCCGGTGGGTCTGGAGTGGGCAGTGGGTCTGGGGTGGGCAGTGAGTGCAGGTGGGTCTGGAATGGGCAGTGAGTGCAGGTGGGTCTGCGGTGGGCAGTGAGTGCCGGTGGGTCTGGAGTGGGCAGTGAGTGCAGGTGGGTCTGGAGTGGGCAGTGAGTCTGTAGTGGGCAGTGAGTGCAGGTGGGGCAGTGAGTGGAGGTGGGTCTGGAGTGGGAAGTGAGTGCAGGTGTGTCTGGAGTGGGCAGTAAGTCTGGAGCGGGCAGTGAGTTCAGGTGGGTCTGGAGTGGGCAGTGAGTGCAGGTGTCTGGAGTGGGCAGTGAGTGCAGGTGGGTGTAGGTGGGTCTGGAGTGGGCAGTGAGTCTGGAGTGGGCAGTGAGTCTGGAGCGGGCAGTGAGTGTCGGTGGGTATGGAGTGGGCACTGAGTGCAGGTGGGTCTGGAGTGGGCAGTGGGTCTGCAGTGGGCAGTGAGTGTAGGTGAGTCTGGAGTGGGCAGTGAGTGTCGGTGGGTCTGGAGTGGGCAGTGAGTGCAGGTGGGGCAGTGAGTGCAGGTGTGTCTGGAGTGGGCAGTGAGTGCCGGTGGGTCTGGAGTGGGCAGTGAGTGCCGGTGGGGCAGTGAGTGCAGGTGGGTCTGGAGTGGGCAGTGAGTGCCGGTGGGTATGGAGTGGGCAGTGAGTGCAGGTGGGTCTGGAGTGGGCAGTGAGTGCAGGTGGGTCTGGAGTGGGAAGTGAGTGCCAGTGGGTCTGGAGGGAGCAGTGAGTGCAGGTGGGTCTGGAGTGAGCAGTGAGTGCAGGTGGGGCAGTGAGTGGCGGTGGGTCTCAAGTGGGCAGTGAGTGTGGATGGGGCGGTGAGTGCCGGTGGGTCTGGAGTGGGCAGTGAGTGCAGGTGGGGCAGTGAGCTCAGGTGAGTCTGGAGTGGGCAGTGAGTGCAGGTGGGTCTGGAGTGGGCAGTGGTTCTGCAGTGGGCAGTAAGTGCAGGTGAGTCTGGAGTGGGTGGGTGAGTTCAGGTGGGTCTGGAGTGGGCAGTGAGTCTGGAGTGGGCAGTGAGTGCAGGTGGGGCAGTGAGTGCCGGTGGGTCTGGATTGGGCAGTGAGTGCCAGTGGGTCTGGAGTGGGCAGTGAGTCCAGGTGGGGCAGTGAGTGCAGGTGAGTCTAGAGAGGGCAGTGAGTCTGGAGTGGGCAGTGAGTGCAGGTGGGGCAGTGAGTGGCAGTGGGTCTCGAGTGGGCAGTGAGTTTGGGGGGGGCGGTGAGTGCTGGTGGGTCTGGAGTGGGCAGTGAGTGCAGGTGGGGCAGTGAGCTCAGGTGAGTCTGGAGTGGGCAGTGAGTGCAGGTGGGTCTGGAGTGGGCCGTGAGGTCAGGTGGGTCTGGAGTGGGCAGTGAGTGCAGGTGGGACTGGAGAGGGCAGTAAGTGGAGGTGGGTCTGGAGTGGGCAGTGTCTGGAGTGGGCAATGGGTCTGGAGTGGGCAGTGAGTGCAGGTGGGGCAGTGAGTGCAGGTGGGGCAGTGAGCTCAGGTGGGTCTGGAGTGGGTAGTGAGTGCTGGTGGGTCTGGAGTGGGCAGTGATTGCCGGTGGGTCTGGAGTGGGCAGTGGGTCTGGGGTGGGCAGTGAGTGCAGGTGGGTCTGGAGTGGGCAGTGAGTGCAGGTGGGTCTGCGGTGGGCAGTGAGTGCCGGTGGGTCTGGAGTGGGCAGTGAGTGCAGGTGTGTCTGGAGTGGGCAGTGAGTCTGTAGTGGGCAGTGAGTGCAGGTGGGGCAGTGAGTGGAGGTGGGTCTGCAGTGGGCAGTGAGTGCAGGTGTGTCTGGAGTGGGCAGTAAGTCTGGAGCGGGCAGTGAGTTCAGGTGGGTCTGGAGTGGGCAGTGAGTGCAGGTGTCTGGAGTGGGCAGTGAGTGCAGGTGGGTGTAGGTGGGTCTGGAGTGGGCAGTGAGTCTGGGGTGGGCAGTGAGTCTGGAGCGGGCAGTGAGTTCAGGTGGGTCTGGAGTGGGCAGTGAGTGCAGATGGATCTGGAGTGGGCAGTGAGTGCCGGTGGGTCTGGAGTGGGCAGTCAGTGCAGGTGGGGCAGTGAGTGCATGTGGGGCAGTGAGTGCTGGTGGGTCTGGAGTGGGCAGTGAGTGCAGGTGGGTCTGGAATGGGGCAATGAGTGCAGGTAGGGCAGTGAAAGCAGGTGAGTCTGGTGTGGGCAGTGAGTGCCGGTGGGGCACTGAGTGCAGGTGGGGCAGTGAGTGCCAGTGGGTCTGGAGTGGGCAGTGAGTCTGGAGTGGGCAGTGAGTGCAGGTGGGGCAGTGAGTGCCGATGGGTCTGCAGTAGGCAGTGAGTGCAGGTGGGTCTGGAGTGGGCAGTGAGTGCATGTGGGGCAGTGAGCTCATGTGAGTCTGGAGTGGGCAGTGAGTGCCGGTGGGTATGGAGTGGGCACTGAGTGCAGGTGGGTCTGGAGTGGGCAGTGGGTCTGCAGTGGGCAGTGAGTGTAGGTGAGTCTGGAGTGGGCAGTGAGTGTCGGTGGGTCTGGAGTGGGCAGTGAGTGCAGGTGGGGCAGTGAGTGCAGGTGTGTCTGGAGTGGGCAGTGAGTGCCGGTGGGTCTGGAGTGAGCAGTGACTGCCGGTGGGGCAGTGAGTGCAGGTGGGTCTGGAGTGGGAAGTGAGTGCCAGTGGGTCTGGAGGGAGCAGTGAGTGCAGGTGGGTCTGGAGTGGGCAGTGAGTGCAGGTGGGGCAGTGAGTGGCGGTGGGTCTCGAGTGGGCAGTGAGTGTGGGTGGGGCGGTGAGTGCCGGTGGGTCTGGAGTGGGCAGTGAGTGCAGGTGGGGCGGTGAGCTCAGGTGAGTCTGGAGTGGGCAGTGAGTGCAGGTGGGTCTGGAGTGGGCAGTGGTTCTGCAGTGGGCAGTAAGTGCAGGTGAGTCTGGAGTGGGTGGGTGAGTTCAGGTGGGTCTGGAGTGGGCAGTGAGTCTGGAGTGGGCAGTGAGTGCAGGTGGGGCAGTGAGTGCCGGTGGGTCTGGAGTGGGCAGTGAGTGCCAGTGGGTCTGGAGTGGTCAGTGAGTCCAGGTGGGGCAGTGAGTGCAGGTGAGTCTAGAGAGGGCAGTGAGTCTGGAGTGGGCAGTGAGTGCAGGTGGGGCAGTGAGTGGCAGTGGGTTTCGAGTGGGCAGTGAGTGTGGGTGGGGCGGTGAGTGCTGGTGGGTCTGGAGTGGGCAGTGAGTGCAGGTGGGGCAGTGAGCTCAGGTGAGTCTGGAGTGGGCAGTGAGTGCAGGTGGGTCTGGAGTGGGCAGTGGGTCTGCAGTGGGCAGTAAGTGCAGGTGAGTCTGGAGTGGGTGGGTGAGTTCAGGTGGGTCTGGAGTGGGCAGTGAGTCTGGAGTGGGCAGTGAGTGTAGGTGGGTCTGGAGTGGGCAGTGGGTCTGCAGTGGGCAGTGAGTGCAGGTGAGTCTGGAGTGCGCAGTGAGTGCAGTTGGGTCGGGAGTGGACAGTGAGTGCAGGTGGGTCTGGATTAGGCAGTGAGTGCAGGTGTGTCTGGAGCGGGCACTGAGTGCCGGTGGGTCTGGAGTGGGCAGTGAGTGCAGGTGGGGCAGTGAGTGCAGGTGGGTCTGGGGTGGGCAGTTAGTGCAGGTATGTCTGGAGTGGGCAGTGATTGCCAGTGGGTCTGGAGTGGGCAGTGAGTGGAGGTGGGTCTGGAGTGGGCAGTGAGTGACGGTGGGTCTGGAGTGGGCAGTGAGTGCAGGTGGGTCTGGAGTGGGCAGTGAGTCTGGAGTGGGCAGTGAGTGCAGGTGGGGCAGTGAGTGCCGGTGGGTTTGGAGTGGGCAGTGAGTGCCAGTGGGTCTGGAGTGGGAAGTGAGTGCAGGTGGGACAGTGAGTGCAGGTGGGCAGTGAGTGCCGGTTGGTGTGGAGTGGGCAGTGGGTCTGGAGTGGGCAGTTAGTGCCGGTGGGTCTGGAGTGGGCAGTGAGTGCAGGTGGGGCAGTGAGTGCTGGTGGGTCTGGAGTGGGCAGTGAGTTCCGGTGGGTCTGGAGTGGGCAGTGAAAGGAGGTGGGTCAGTGAGTGGAGATGGGTCTGGAGTGGGCAGTGAGTTCAGGTGAGTCTGGAGTAGGCAGTGAATGCTGGTGGGTCTGGAGTGGGCAGTGAAGGCAGGTGGGTCTGGAGTGGGCAGTAAGTGCAGGAGGGGTAGTGAGTGCAGGTGAGTCTGGAGTGGGCAGTGAGTGCAGGTGGGTTTGCAGTGGGCAGTGAGGTCAGGTGGGTCTGGAGTGGGCAGTGAGTTCAGGTGGGACTGGAGTGGGCAGTGAGTGCAGGTGGGTCTGGAGTGGGCAGTGAGTCTGGAGTGGGCAGTGAGTGCAGGTGGGGCAGTGAGTGCCGGTGGGTTTGGAGTGGGCAGTGAGTGCCAGTGGGTCTGGAGTGGGCAGTGAGTGCAGGTGGGACAGTGAGTGCAGGTGGGACAGTGAGTGCAGGTGGGGCAGTGAGTGCAGGTTGGGCAGTGAGTGCAGGTGGGGCAGTGAGCTCAGGTGGGTCTGGAGGGGGCAGTGAGTGCCGGTGGGGCAGTGAGTGCAGGTGGGTCTGGAGTGGGCAGTGAGTGCAGGTGGGTGTGGAGTGGGCAGTGAGTCTGGAGTGGGCAGTGAGTGCAGGTGGGGCAGTGAGTGCCGGTGGGTTTGGAGTGGGCAGTGAGTGCCAGTGGGTCTGGAGTGGGCAGTGAGTGCAGGTGGGACAGTGAGTGCAGGTGAGTCTGGAGTGGGCAGTCAGTCTGGAGTGGGCAGTGAGTGCAGGTGGAGCAGTGAATGCAGGTGGGGCTGGAGTGGGCAGTGAGTGCCGGTGGGTCTGGAGTGGGCAGTGAGTGCAGGTGGGGCAGTGAGTGCCGGTGGGTCTGGAGTAGGTAGTGAGTGCAGGTGGGTCTGGAGTGGTACATGAGGTCAGGTGGGTCTGGAGTTGGCAGTGAGTGTAGGTGGGACTGGAGGGGGCAGTAAGTGGAGGTGAGTCTGGAGTGGGCACTGAGTGCCGGTGGGTCTGGAGTGGGCAGTGGGTCTGGAGTGGGCAATGAGTGCACGTGGGGCAGTGAGTGCTGGTGGGTCTGGAGTGGGCAGTGAGTGCAGGTGGGACTGGAGTGGGCAGTGAGTGCAGGTGGGTCTGGAGTGGGCAGTGAGCGCAGGTGGGTCTGGAGTGGTCAGTGAGTGCAGGTGGGGCAGTGAGCTCAGGTGGGTCTGCAGTGGGCAGTGACTGCCGGTGGGTCTGGAGTGGGCAGTGGGTCTGGGGTGGGAAGTGAGTGCAGGTGGGTCTGGAGTAGGCAGTGAGTGCAGGTGGGTCTGGGGTGGGCAGTGAGTGCCGGTGGGTCTGGAGTGGGCAGTGAGTGCAGGTGAGTCTGGAGTGGGCAGTGAGTCTGGAGTGGGCAGTGAGTGCAGGTGGGGCAGTGAGTGCCGATGGGTCTGCAGTGGGCAGTGAGTGAATATGGGTCTGGAGTGGGCAGTGAGTGCAGGTTGGTCTGTAGTGGGCAGTGAGTCTGGAGCGGGCAGTGAGTTCAGGTGCGTCTGGAGTGGGAAGTGAGTGCAGGTGTGTGGAGTGGGCAGTGAGTGCTGGTGGGTCTGCAGTGGGCAGTGAGTGCAGGTAAGTCGGGACTGGGCAGTGAGTGCAGGTGGGTGCAGGTGGGTCTGGAGTGGGCAGTGAGTCTGGAGTGGGCAGTGAGTCTTGAGCGGGCAGTGAGTTCAGGTGGGCCTGGAGTGGGCAGTGACTGCAGATAGGTCTGGAGTGGGCAGTAAGTGCCGGTGGGTCTGGAGTGGGGAGTGAGTGCAGGTGGGGCAGTGAGTGGAGGTGGGTCTGGAGTGGGCAGTGAGTGCAGGTGGGGCAGTGAGTGCTGGTGGGTCTGGAGTGGGCAGTTAGTGCCGGTGGGTCTGGAGTGGGGCAATGAGTGCAGGTAGGGCAGTGAGTGCAGGTTAGTCTGGTGTGGGCAGTGAGTGGGGGTAGGGCACTGAGTGCAGGTGGGGCAGTGAGTGCCAGTGGGTCTGGAGTGGGCAGTGAGTCTGGAGTGGGCAGTGAGTGCAGGTGGGGCAGTGAGTGCCGATGGGTCTGCAGTGGGGAGTGAGTGCAGGTGGGTCTGGAGTGGGCAGTGAGTGCATGTGGGGCAGTGAGCTCATGTGAGTCTGGAGTGGGCAGTGAGTGAAGGTGGGTCTGGAGTGGGCAGTGGGTCTGCAGTGGGCAGTGAGTGTAGGTGAGTCTGGAGTGGGCAGTGAGTGCAGGTGGGTCTGGAGTGGGCAGTGAGTGTCGGTGGGTCTTGAGTGGGCAGTGAGTGCAGGTGGGGCAGTGAGTGCAGGTGTGTCTGGAGTGGGCAGTGAGTGCCGGTGGGTCTGGAGTGGGCAGTGAGTGCCGGTGGGTATGGAGTGGGCAGTGAGTGCAGGTGGGTCTGGAGTGGGCAGTGAGTGCAGGTGGGTCTGCAGTGGGCAGTGAGTGCCAGTGGGTCTGGAGGGGGCAGTGAGTGCAGGTGGGTCTGGAGTGGGCAGTGAGTGCAGGTGGGGCAGTGAGTGCCGGTGGGTCTGGAGTGGGCAGTGAGTGAAGGTGGGGCAGTGAGCTCAGGTGAGTCTGGAGAGGGCAGTGAGTGCAGGTGGGTCTGGAGTGGGCAGTGAGTGCAGGTGAGTCTGGAGTGGGCAGTGAGTTCAGGTGGGACTGGAGTGGGCAGTGAGTGCAGGTGGGTCTGGAGTGGGCAGTGAGTGCAGGTGGGGCAGTGAGTGCAGGTTGGGCAATGAGTGCAGGTGGGGCAGTGAGCTCAGGTGGGTCTGGAGTGGGCAGTGAGTGCCGGTGGGGCACTGAGTGCAGGTGGGTCTGGAGTGGGCAGTGAGTGCAGGTGGGTGTGGAGTGGGCAGTGAGTCTGGAGTGGGTATTGAGTGCAGGTGGGGCAGTGAGTGCCGGTGGGTTTGGAGTGGGCAGTGAGTGCCAGTGGGTCTGGATTGGGCAGTGAGTGCAGGTGGGACAGTGAGTGCAGTTGAGTCTGGAGTGGGCAGTGAGTCTGGAATGGGCAGTGAGTGCAGGTGGAGCAGTGAGTGCAGGTGGGCCTGGAGTGGGCAGTGAGTGCCGGTGGGTCTGGAGTAGGTAGTGAGTGCAGGTGGGTTTGGAGTGGGCCATGAGGTCAGGTGGGTCTGGAGTGGGCAGTGAGTGCAGGTGGGACTGGAGTGGGCTTTGAGTGCATGTGGGACTGGAGTGGGCAGTGAGTGCAGGTGGGTCTGGAGTGGGCAGTGAGTGCTGGTGGATCTGGAGTGGGCAGTGAGTGCAGGTGGGACTGGAGTGGGCAGTGAGTGCAGGTGGGTCTGGAGTGGGCAGTGAGTGCAGGTGGGGCAGTGAGCTCAGGTGGGTCTGGAGTGGGCAATGAGTGCAGGTGGGTCTGGAGTGGGCAGTGAGTGCCGGTGGGTCTGGAGTGGGCAGTGAGTGGAGGTGGGGCAGTGAGCTCAGGTGAGTCTGGAGTGGGCAGTGAGTGCAGGTGGGTCTGGAGTGGGCAGTGGTTCTGCAGTGGGCAGTAAGTGCAGGTGAGTCTGGAGTGGGTGGGTGAGTTCAGGTGGGTCTGGAGTGGGCAGTGAGTCTGGAGTGGGCAGTGAGTGCAGGTGGGGCAGTGAGTGCCGGTGGGTCTGGAGAGGGCAGTGAGTGCCAGTGGGTCTGGAGTGGGCAGTGAGTCCAGGTGGGGCAGTGAGTGCAGGTGACTCTAGAGAGGGCAGTGAGTCTGGAGTGGGCAGTGAGTGCAGGTGGGGCAGTGAGTGGCAGTGGGTCTCGAGTGGGCAGTGAGTTTGGGGGGGGCGGTGAGTGCTGGTGGGTCTGGAGTGGGCAGTGAGTGCAGGTGGGGCAGTGAGCTCAGGTGAGTCTGGAGTGGGCAGTGAGTGCATGTGGGTCTGGAGTGGGCCGTGAGGTCAGGTGGGTCTGGAGTGGGCAGTGAGTGCAGGTGGGACTGGAGAGGGCAGTAAGTGGAGGTGGGTCTGGAGTGGGCAGTGTCTGGAGTGGGCAATGGGTCTGGAGTGGGCAGTGAGTGCAGGTGGGGCAGTGAGTGCAGGTGGGGCAGTGAGCTCAGGTGGGTCTGGAGTGGGTAGTGAGTGCTGGTGGGTCTGGAGTGGGCAGTGATTGCCGGTGGGTCTGGAGTGGGCAGTGGGTCTGGGGTGGGCAGTGAGTGCAGGTGGGTCTGGAATGGGCAGTGAGTGCAGGTGGGTCTGCGGTGGGCAGTGAGTGCCGGTGGGTCTGGAGTGGGCAGTGAGTGCAGGTGGGTCTGGAGTGGGCAGTGAGTCTGTAGTGGGCAGTGAGTGCAGGTGGGGCAGTGAGTGGAGGTGGGTCTGGAGTGGGAAGTGAGTGCAGGTGTGTCTGGAGTGGGCAGTAAGTCTGGAGCGGGCAGTGAGTTCAGGTGGGCCTGGAGTGGGCAGTGAGTGCAGGTGTCTGGAGTGGGCAGTGAGTGCAGGTGGGTGTAGGTGGGTCTGGAGTGGGCAGTGAGTCTGGAGTGGGCAGTGAGTCTGGAGCGGGCAGTGAGTGTCGGTGGGTATGGAGTGGGCACTGAGTGCAGGTGGGTCTGGAGTGGGCAGTGGGTCTGCAGTGGGCAGTGAGTGTAGGTGAGTCTGGAGTGGGCAGTGAGTGTCGGTGGGTCTGGAGTGGGCAGTGAGTGCAGGTGGGGCAGTGAGTGCAGGTGTGTCTGGAGTGGGCAGTGAGTGCCGGTGGGTCTGGAGTGGGCAGTGAGTGCCGGTGGGGCAGTGAGTGCAGGTGGGTCTGGAGTGGGCAGTGAGTGCCGGTGGGTATGGAGTGGGCAGTGAGTGCAGGTGGGTCTGGAGTGGGCAGTGAGTGCAGGTGGGTCTGGAGTGGGAAGTGAGTGCCAGTGGGTCTGGAGGGAGCAGTGAGTGCAGGTGGGTCTGGAGTGAGCAGTGAGTGCAGGTGGGGCAGTGAGTGGCGGTGGGTCTCAAGTGGGCAGTGAGTGTGGATGGGGCGGTGAGTGCCGGTGGGTCTGGAGTGGGCAGTGAGTGCAGGTGGGGCAGTGAGCTCAGGTGAGTCTGGAGTGGGCAGTGAGTGCAGGTGGGTCTGGAGTGGGCAGTGGTTCTGCAGTGGGCAGTAAGTGCAGGTGAGTCTGGAGTGGGTGGGTGAGTTCAGGTGGGTCTGGAGTGGGCAGTGAGTCTGGAGTGGGCAGTGAGTGCAGGTGGGGCAGTGAGTGCCGGTGGGTCTGGATTGGGCAGTGAGTGCCAGTGGGTCTGGAGTGGGCAGTGAGTCCAGGTGGGGCAGTGAGTGCAGGTGAGTCTAGAGAGGGCAGTGAGTCTGGAGTGGGCAGTGAGTGCAGGTGGGGCAGTGAGTGGCAGTGGGTCTCGAGTGGGCAGTGAGTTTGGGGGGGGCGGTGAGTGCTGGTGGGTCTGGAGTGGGCAGTGAGTGCAGGTGGGGCAGTGAGCTCAGGTGAGTCTGGAGTGGGCAGTGAGTGCAGGTGGGTCTGGAGTGGGCCGTGAGGTCAGGTGGGTCTGGAGTGGGCAGTGAGTGCAGGTGGGACTGGAGAGGGCAGTAAGTGGAGGTGGGTCTGGAGTGGGCAGTGTCTGGAGTGGGCAATGGGTCTGGAGTGGGCAGTGAGTGCAGGTGGGGCAGTGAGTGCAGGTGGGGCAGTGAGCTCAGGTGGGTCTGGAGTGGGTAGTGAGTGCTGGTGGGTCTGGAGTGGGCAGTGATTGCCGGTGGGTCTGGAGTGGGCAGTGGGTCTGGGGTGGGCAGTGAGTGCAGGTGGGTCTGGAGTGGGCAGTGAGTGCAGGTGGGTCTGCGGTGGGCAGTGAGTGCCGGTGGGTCTGGAGTGGGCAGTGAGTGCAGGTGTGTCTGGAGTGGGCAGTGAGTCTGTAGTGGGCAGTGAGTGCAGGTGGGGCAGTGAGTGGAGGTGGGTCTGCAGTGGGCAGTGAGTGCAGGTGTGTCTGGAGTGGGCAGTAAGTCTGGAGCGGGCAGTGAGTTCAGGTGGGTCTGGAGTGGGCAGTGAGTGCAGGTGTCTGGAGTGGGCAGTGAGTGCAGGTGGGTGTAGGTGGGTCTGGAGTGGGCAGTGAGTCTGGGGTGGGCAGTGAGTCTGGAGCGGGCAGTGAGTTCAGGTGGGTCTGGAGTGGGCAGTGAGTGCAGATGGATCTGGAGTGGGCAGTGAGTGCCGGTGGGTCTGGAGTGGGCAGTCAGTGCAGGTGGGGCAGTGAGTGCATGTGGGGCAGTGAGTGCTGGTGGGTCTGGAGTGGGCAGTGAGTGCAGGTGGGTCTGGAATGGGGCAATGAGTGCAGGTAGGGCAGTGAAAGCAGGTGAGTCTGGTGTGGGCAGTGAGTGCCGGTGGGGCACTGAGTGCAGGTGGGGCAGTGAGTGCCAGTGGGTCTGGAGTGGGCAGTGAGTCTGGAGTGGGCAGTGAGTGCAGGTGGGGCAGTGAGTGCCGATGGGTCTGCAGTAGGCAGTGAGTGCAGGTGGGTCTGGAGTGGGCAGTGAGTGCATGTGGGGCAGTGAGCTCATGTGAGTCTGGAGTGGGCAGTGAGTGCCGGTGGGTATGGAGTGGGCACTGAGTGCAGGTGGGTCTGGAGTGGGCAGTGGGTCTGCAGTGGGCAGTGAGTGTAGGTGAGTCTGGAGTGGGCAGTGAGTGTCGGTGGGTCTGGAGTGGGCAGTGAGTGCAGGTGGGGCAGTGAGTGCAGGTGTGTCTGGAGTGGGCAGTGAGTGCCGGTGGGTCTGGAGTGAGCAGTGACTGCCGGTGGGGCAGTGAGTGCAGGTGGGTCTGGAGTGGGAAGTGAGTGCCAGTGGGTCTGGAGGGAGCAGTGAGTGCAGGTGGGTCTGGAGTGGGCAGTGAGTGCAGGTGGGGCAGTGAGTGGCGGTGGGTCTCGAGTGGGCAGTGAGTGTGGGTGGGGCGGTGAGTGCCGGTGGGTCTGGAGTGGGCAGTGAGTGCAGGTGGGGCGGTGAGCTCAGGTGAGTCTGGAGTGGGCAGTGAGTGCAGGTGGGTCTGGAGTGGGCAGTGGTTCTGCAGTGGGCAGTAAGTGCAGGTGAGTCTGGAGTGGGTGGGTGAGTTCAGGTGGGTCTGGAGTGGGCAGTGAGTCTGGAGTGGGCAGTGAGTGCAGGTGGGGCAGTGAGTGCCGGTGGGTCTGGAGTGGGCAGTGAGTGCCAGTGGGTCTGGAGTGGTCAGTGAGTCCAGGTGGGGCAGTGAGTGCAGGTGAGTCTAGAGAGGGCAGTGAGTCTGGAGTGGGCAGTGAGTGCAGGTGGGGCAGTGAGTGGCAGTGGGTTTCGAGTGGGCAGTGAGTGTGGGTGGGGCGGTGAGTGCTGGTGGGTCTGGAGTGGGCAGTGAGTGCAGGTGGGGCAGTGAGCTCAGGTGAGTCTGGAGTGGGCAGTGAGTGCAGGTGGGTCTGGAGTGGGCAGTGGGTCTGCAGTGGGCAGTAAGTGCAGGTGAGTCTGGAGTGGGTGGGTGAGTTCAGGTGGGTCTGGAGTGGGCAGTGAGTCTGGAGTGGGCAGTGAGTGTAGGTGGGTCTGGAGTGGGCAGTGGGTCTGCAGTGGGCAGTGAGTGCAGGTGAGTCTGGAGTGCGCAGTGAGTGCAGTTGGGTCGGGAGTGGACAGTGAGTGCAGGTGGGTCTGGATTAGGCAGTGAGTGCAGGTGTGTCTGGAGCGGGCACTGAGTGCCGGTGGGTCTGGAGTGGGCAGTGAGTGCAGGTGGGGCAGTGAGTGCAGGTGGGTCTGGGGTGGGCAGTTAGTGCAGGTATGTCTGGAGTGGGCAGTGATTGCCAGTGGGTCTGGAGTGGGCAGTGAGTGGAGGTGGGTCTGGAGTGGGCAGTGAGTGACGGTGGGTCTGGAGTGGGCAGTGAGTGCAGGTGGGTCTGGAGTGGGCAGTGAGTCTGGAGTGGGCAGTGAGTGCAGGTGGGGCAGTGAGTGCCGGTGGGTTTGGAGTGGGCAGTGAGTGCCAGTGGGTCTGGAGTGGGAAGTGAGTGCAGGTGGGACAGTGAGTGCAGGTGGGCAGTGAGTGCCGGTTGGTGTGGAGTGGGCAGTGGGTCTGGAGTGGGCAGTTAGTGCCGGTGGGTCTGGAGTGGGCAGTGAGTGCAGGTGGGGCAGTGAGTGCTGGTGGGTCTGGAGTGGGCAGTGAGTTCCGGTGGGTCTGGAGTGGGCAGTGAAAGGAGGTGGGTCAGTGAGTGGAGATGGGTCTGGAGTGGGCAGTGAGTTCAGGTGAGTCTGGAGTAGGCAGTGAATGCTGGTGGGTCTGGAGTGGGCAGTGAAGGCAGGTGGGTCTGGAGTGGGCAGTAAGTGCAGGAGGGGTAGTGAGTGCAGGTGAGTCTGGAGTGGGCAGTGAGTGCAGGTGGGTTTGCAGTGGGCAGTGAGGTCAGGTGGGTCTGGAGTGGGCAGTGAGTTCAGGTGGGACTGGAGTGGGCAGTGAGTGCAGGTGGGTCTGGAGTGGGCAGTGAGTCTGGAGTGGGCAGTGAGTGCAGGTGGGGCAGTGAGTGCCGGTGGGTTTGGAGTGGGCAGTGAGTGCCAGTGGGTCTGGAGTGGGCAGTGAGTGCAGGTGGGACAGTGAGTGCAGGTGGGACAGTGAGTGCAGGTGGGGCAGTGAGTGCAGGTTGGGCAGTGAGTGCAGGTGGGGCAGTGAGCTCAGGTGGGTCTGGAGGGGGCAGTGAGTGCCGGTGGGGCAGTGAGTGCAGGTGGGTCTGGAGTGGGCAGTGAGTGCAGGTGGGTGTGGAGTGGGCAGTGAGTCTGGAGTGGGCAGTGAGTGCAGGTGGGGCAGTGAGTGCCGGTGGGTTTGGAGTGGGCAGTGAGTGCCAGTGGGTCTGGAGTGGGCAGTGAGTGCAGGTGGGACAGTGAGTGCAGGTGAGTCTGGAGTGGGCAGTCAGTCTGGAGTGGGCAGTGAGTGCAGGTGGAGCAGTGAATGCAGGTGGGGCTGGAGTGGGCAGTGAGTGCCGGTGGGTCTGGAGTGGGCAGTGAGTGCAGGTGGGGCAGTGAGTGCCGGTGGGTCTGGAGTAGGTAGTGAGTGCAGGTGGGTCTGGAGTGGTACATGAGGTCAGGTGGGTCTGGAGTTGGCAGTGAGTGTAGGTGGGACTGGAGGGGGCAGTAAGTGGAGGTGAGTCTGGAGTGGGCACTGAGTGCCGGTGGGTCTGGAGTGGGCAGTGGGTCTGGAGTGGGCAATGAGTGCACGTGGGGCAGTGAGTGCTGGTGGGTCTGGAGTGGGCAGTGAGTGCAGGTGGGACTGGAGTGGGCAGTGAGTGCAGGTGGGTCTGGAGTGGGCAGTGAGCGCAGGTGGGTCTGGAGTGGTCAGTGAGTGCAGGTGGGGCAGTGAGCTCAGGTGGGTCTGCAGTGGGCAGTGACTGCCGGTGGGTCTGGAGTGGGCAGTGGGTCTGGGGTGGGAAGTGAGTGCAGGTGGGTCTGGAGTAGGCAGTGAGTGCAGGTGGGTCTGGGGTGGGCAGTGAGTGCCGGTGGGTCTGGAGTGGGCAGTGAGTGCAGGTGAGTCTGGAGTGGGCAGTGAGTCTGGAGTGGGCAGTGAGTGCAGGTGGGGCAGTGAGTGCCGATGGGTCTGCAGTGGGCAGTGAGTGAATATGGGTCTGGAGTGGGCAGTGAGTGCAGGTTGGTCTGTAGTGGGCAGTGAGTCTGGAGCGGGCAGTGAGTTCAGGTGCGTCTGGAGTGGGAAGTGAGTGCAGGTGTGTGGAGTGGGCAGTGAGTGCTGGTGGGTCTGCAGTGGGCAGTGAGTGCAGGTAAGTCGGGACTGGGCAGTGAGTGCAGGTGGGTGCAGGTGGGTCTGGAGTGGGCAGTGAGTCTGGAGTGGGCAGTGAGTCTTGAGCGGGCAGTGAGTTCAGGTGGGCCTGGAGTGGGCAGTGACTGCAGATAGGTCTGGAGTGGGCAGTAAGTGCCGGTGGGTCTGGAGTGGGGAGTGAGTGCAGGTGGGGCAGTGAGTGGAGGTGGGTCTGGAGTGGGCAGTGAGTGCAGGTGGGGCAGTGAGTGCTGGTGGGTCTGGAGTGGGCAGTTAGTGCCGGTGGGTCTGGAGTGGGGCAATGAGTGCAGGTAGGGCAGTGAGTGCAGGTTAGTCTGGTGTGGGCAGTGAGTGGGGGTAGGGCACTGAGTGCAGGTGGGGCAGTGAGTGCCAGTGGGTCTGGAGTGGGCAGTGAGTCTGGAGTGGGCAGTGAGTGCAGGTGGGGCAGTGAGTGCCGATGGGTCTGCAGTGGGGAGTGAGTGCAGGTGGGTCTGGAGTGGGCAGTGAGTGCATGTGGGGCAGTGAGCTCATGTGAGTCTGGAGTGGGCAGTGAGTGAAGGTGGGTCTGGAGTGGGCAGTGGGTCTGCAGTGGGCAGTGAGTGTAGGTGAGTCTGGAGTGGGCAGTGAGTGCAGGTGGGTCTGGAGTGGGCAGTGAGTGTCGGTGGGTCTTGAGTGGGCAGTGAGTGCAGGTGGGGCAGTGAGTGCAGGTGTGTCTGGAGTGGGCAGTGAGTGCCGGTGGGTCTGGAGTGGGCAGTGAGTGCCGGTGGGTATGGAGTGGGCAGTGAGTGCAGGTGGGTCTGGAGTGGGCAGTGAGTGCAGGTGGGTCTGCAGTGGGCAGTGAGTGCCAGTGGGTCTGGAGGGGGCAGTGAGTGCAGGTGGGTCTGGAGTGGGCAGTGAGTGCAGGTGGGGCAGTGAGTGCCGGTGGGTCTGGAGTGGGCAGTGAGTGAAGGTGGGGCAGTGAGCTCAGGTGAGTCTGGAGAGGGCAGTGAGTGCAGGTGGGTCTGGAGTGGGCAGTGAGTGCAGGTGAGTCTGGAGTGGGCAGTGAGTTCAGGTGGGACTGGAGTGGGCAGTGAGTGCAGGTGGGTCTGGAGTGGGCAGTGAGTGCAGGTGGGGCAGTGAGTGCAGGTTGGGCAATGAGTGCAGGTGGGGCAGTGAGCTCAGGTGGGTCTGGAGTGGGCAGTGAGTGCCGGTGGGGCACTGAGTGCAGGTGGGTCTGGAGTGGGCAGTGAGTGCAGGTGGGTGTGGAGTGGGCAGTGAGTCTGGAGTGGGTATTGAGTGCAGGTGGGGCAGTGAGTGCCGGTGGGTTTGGAGTGGGCAGTGAGTGCCAGTGGGTCTGGATTGGGCAGTGAGTGCAGGTGGGACAGTGAGTGCAGTTGAGTCTGGAGTGGGCAGTGAGTCTGGAATGGGCAGTGAGTGCAGGTGGAGCAGTGAGTGCAGGTGGGCCTGGAGTGGGCAGTGAGTGCCGGTGGGTCTGGAGTAGGTAGTGAGTGCAGGTGGGTTTGGAGTGGGCCATGAGGTCAGGTGGGTCTGGAGTGGGCAGTGAGTGCAGGTGGGACTGGAGTGGGCTTTGAGTGCATGTGGGACTGGAGTGGGCAGTGAGTGCAGGTGGGTCTGGAGTGGGCAGTGAGTGCTGGTGGATCTGGAGTGGGCAGTGAGTGCAGGTGGGACTGGAGTGGGCAGTGAGTGCAGGTGGGTCTGGAGTGGGCAGTGAGTGCAGGTGGGGCAGTGAGCTCAGGTGGGTCTGGAGTGGGCAATGAGTGCAGGTGGGTCTGGAGTGGGCAGTGAGTGCCGGTGGGTCTGGAGTGGGCAGTGGGTCTGGGGTGGGCAGTGAGTGCAGGTGGGTCTGGAGTAGGCAGTGAGTGCAGGTGGGTCTGGGGTGGACAGTGAGTGCCGGTGGGTCTGGAGTGGGCAGTGAGTGCAGGTGAGTCTGGAGTGGGCAGTGAGTCTGGAGTGGGCAGTGAGTGCAGGTGGGGCAGTGAGTGCCGATAGGTCTGCAGTGGGCAGTGAGTGCAGGTGGGTCTGGAGTGGGCAGTGAGTGCAGGTGGGTCTGGAGTGGGCAGTGAGTGCCGGTGGGTTTGGAATGGGCAGTGAGTGCCGGTGGGTCTGGAGTGGGCAGTGGGTCTGCAGTGGGCAGTGAGTGTAGGTGAGTCTGGAGTGGGCAGTGAGTGCAGGTGGGTCTGGAGTGGGCAGTGAGTGTCGGTGGGTCTGGAGTGGGCAGTGAGTGCAGGTGGGGCAGTGAGTGCAGGTGTGTCTGGAGTGGTCAGTGAGTGCCGGTGGGTCTGGAGTGGGCAGTGAGTGCCGGTGGGTATGGAGTGGGCAGTGAGTGCAGGTGGGTCTGGAGTGGGCAGTGAGTGCAGGTGGGTCTGCAGTGGGCAGTGAGTGCCAGTTGGTCTGGAGGGGGAAGTGAGTGCAGGTGGGTCTGGAGTGGGCAGTGAGTGCAGGTGGGGCAGTGAGTGGCGGTGGGTCTCGAGTGGGCAGTGAGTGCGGGTGGGGCGGTGAGTGCCGGTGGGTCTGGAGTGGGCAGTGAGTGAAGGTGGGGCAGTGAGCTCAGGTGAGTCTGGAGTGGGCAGTGAGTGCAGGTGGGTCTGGAGTGGGCAGTGGGTCTGCAGTGGGCAGTGAGTGCAGGTGAGTATGGAGTGGGCAGTGAGTTCAGGTGGGACTGGAGTGGGCAGTGAGTGCAGGTGGGTCTGGAGTGGGCAGTGAGTGCAGGTGGGGCAGTGAGTGCAGGTTGGGCAGTGAGTGCAGGTGGGGCAGTGAGCTCAGGTGGGTCTGGAGTGGGCAGTGAGTGCCGGTGGGGCAGTGAGTGCAGGTGGGTCTGGAGTGGGCAGTGAGTGCAGGTGGGTGTGGAGTGGGCAGTGAGTCTGGAGTGGGCATTGAGTGCAGGTGGGGCAGTGAGTGCCGGTGGGTTTGGAGTGGGCAGTGAGTGCCAGTGGGTCTGGAGTGGGCAGTGAGTGCAGGTGGGACAGTGAGTGCAGTTGAGCCTGGAGTGGGCAGTGAGTCTGGAATGGGCAGTGAGTGCAGGTGGGGCAGTGAGTGCAGGTTGGGCAGTGAGTGCAGGTGGGGCAGTGAGCTCAGGTGGGTCTGGAGTGGGCAGTGAGTGCCGGTGGGGCAGTGAGTGCAGGTGGGTCTGGAGTGGGCAGTGAGTGCAGGTGGGTGTGGAGTGGGCAGTGAGTCTGGAGTGGGCATTGAGTGCAGGAGGGGCAGTGAGTGCAGGTGGGCCTGGAGTGGGCAGTGAGTGCCAGTGGGTCTTGAGTGGGCAGTGAGTGCAGGTGGGGCAGTGAGTGCCGGTGGGTCTGGAGTAGGTAGTGACTGCAGGTGGGTCTGGAGTGGGCCATGAGTTCAGGTGGGTCTGGAGTGGGCAGTGAGTGCAGGTGGGACTGGAGTGGGCAGTGAGTGCAGGTGGGACTGGAGTGGGCAGTGAGTGCAGGTGGGTCTGGAGTGGGCAGTGAGTGCTGGTGGGTCTGGAGTGGGCAGTGAGTGCAGGTGGGACTGGAGTGGGCAGTGAGTGCAGGTGGGTCTGGAGTGGGCAGTGAGTGCAGGTGGGGCAGTGAGCTCAGGTGGGTCTGGAGTAGGTAGTGAGTGCAGGTGGGTTTGGAGTGGGCCATGAGGTCAGGTGGGTCTGGAGTGGGCAGTGAGTGCAGGTGGGACTGGAGTGGGCTTTGAGTGCATGTGAGACTGGAGTGGGCAGTGAGTGCAGGTGGGTCTGGAGTGGGCAGTGAGTGCTGGTGGGTCTGGAGTGGGCAGTGAGTGCACTTGGGACTGGAGTGGGCAGTGAGTGCAGGTGGGTCTGGAGTGGGCAGTGAGTGCAGGTGGGGCAGTGAGCTCAGGTGGGTCTGGAGTGGGCAATGAGTGCAGGTGGGTCTGGAGTGGGCAGTGAGTGCCGGTGGGTCTGGGGTGGGCAGTGGGTCTGGGGTGGGCAGTGAGTGCAGGTGGGTCTGGAGTAGGCAGTGAGTGCAGGTGGGTCAGGGGTGGACAGTGAGTGCCGGTGGGTCTGGAGTGGGCAGTGAGTGCAGGTGAGTCTGGAGTGGGCAGTGAGTCTGGAGTGGGCAGTGAGTGCAGGTGGGGCAGTGAGTGCCGATAGGTCTGCAGTGGGCAGTGAGTGCAGGTGGGTCTGGAGTGGGCACTGAGTGCAGGTGGGTCTGGAGTGGGCAGTGAGTGCCGGTGGGTTTGGAGTGGGCAGTGAGTGCCGGTGGGTCTGGAGTGGGCAGTGGGTCTGCAGTGGGCAGTCAGTGTAGGTGAGTCTGGAGTGGGCAGTGAGTGCAGGTGGGTCTGGAGTGGGCAGTGAGTGTCGGTGGGTCTGGAGTGGGCAGTGAGTGCAGGTGGGGCAGTGAGTGCAGGTGTGTCTGGAGTGGGCAGTGAGTGCCGGTGGGTCTGGAGTGGGCAGTGAGTGCCGGTGGGTATGGAGTGGGCAGTGAGTGCAGGTGGGTCTGGAGTGGACAGTGAGTGCAGGTGGGTCTGCAGTGGGCAGTGAGTGCCAGTGGGTCTGGAGGGGGCAGTGAGTGCAGGTGGGTCTGGAGTGGGCAGTGAGTGCAGGTGGGGCAGTGAGTGGCGGTGGGTCTGGAGTGGGCAGTGAGTGCGGGTGGGGCGGTGAGTGCCGGTGGGTCTGGAGTGGGCAGTGAGTGAAGGTGGGGCAGTGAGCTCAGGTGAGTCTGGAGTGGGCAGTGAGTGCAGGTGGGTCTGGAGTGAGCAGTGGGTCTGCAGTGGGCAGTGAGTGCAGGTGAGTATGGAGTGGGCAGTGAGTTCAGGTGGGACTGGACTGGGCAGTGAGTGCAGGTGGGTCTGGAGTGGGCAGTGAGTGCAGGTGGGGCAGTGAGTGCAGGTTGGGCAGTGACTGCAGGTGGGGCAGTGAGCTCAGGTGGGTCTGGAGTGGGCAGTGAGTGCCGGTGGGGCAGTGAGTGCAGGTGGGTCTGGAGTAGGCAGTGAGTGCTGGTGGGTGTGGAGTGGGCAGTGAGTCTGGAGTGGGCATTGAGTGCAGGTGGGGCAGTGAGTGCCGGTGGGTTTGGAGTGGGCAGTGAGTGCCAGTGGGTCTGGAGTGGGCAGTGAGTGCAGGTGGGACAGTGAGTGCAGTTGAGCCTGGAGTGGGCAGTGAGTCTGGAATGGGCAGTGAGTGCAGGTGGGGCAGTGAGTGCAGGTTGGGCAGTGAGTGCAGGTGGGGCAGGGAGCTCAGGTGGGTCTGGAGTGGGCAGTGAGTGCCGGTGGGGCAGTGAGTGCAGGTGGGTCTGGAGTGGGCAGTGAGTGCAGGTGGGTGTGGAGTGGGCAGTGAGTCTGGAGTGGGCATTGAGTGCAGGTGGGGCAGTGAGTGCAGGTGGGCCTGGAGTGGGCAGTGAGTGCCGGTGGGTCTTGAGTGGGCAGTGAGTGCAGGTGGGGCAGTGAGTGCCGGTGGGTCTGGAGTAGGTAGTGAGTGCAGGTGGGTCTGGAGTGGGCCATGAGGTCAGGTGGGTCTGGAGTGGGCAGTGAGTGCAGGTGGGACTGGAGTGGGCAGTGAGTGCAGGTGGGACTGGAGTGGGCAGTGAGTGCAGGTGGGTCTGGAGTGGGCAGTGAGTGCTGGTGGGTCTGGAGTGGGCAGTGAGTGCAGGTGGGACTGGAGTGGGCAGTGAGTGCAGGTGGGTCTGGAGTGGGCAGTGAGTGCAGGTGGGGCAGTGAGCTCAGGTGGGTCTGGAGTGGGCAATGAGTGCAGGTGGGTCTGGAGTGGGCAGTGAGTGCCGGTGGGTCTGGAGTGGGCAGTGGGTCTGGGGTGGGCAGTGAGTGCAGGTGGGTCTGGAGTAGGCAGTGAGTGCAGGTGGGTCTGGGGTGGACAGTGAGTGCCGGTGGGTCTGGAGTGGGCAGTGAGTGCAGGTGAGTCTGGAGTGGGCAGGGAGTCTGGAGTGGGCAGTGAGTGCAGGTGGGGCAGTGAGTGCCGATAGGTCTGCAGTGGGCAGTGAGTGCAGGTGGGTCTGGAGTGGGCAGTGAGTGCAGGTGGGTATGTAGTGGGCAGTGAGTCTAGAGCGGGCAGTGAGTTCAGGTGGGTCTGGAGTGGGCAGTGAGTGCTGGTGGGTCTGGAGTGGGCAGTGAGTGCCGGTGGGGCAGTGAGTGCAGGTGGGTCTGGAGTGGGCAGTGAGTGCCGGTGGGTATGGAGTGGGCAGTGAGTGCAGGTGGGTCTGGAGTGGGCAGTGAGTGCAGGTGGGTCTGGAGTGGGAAGTGAGTGCCAGTGGGTCTGGAGGGAGCAGTGAGTACAGGTGGGTCTGGAGTGAGCAGTGAGTGCAGGTGGGGCAGTGAGTGGCGGTGGGTCTCGAGTGGGCAGTGAGTGTGGATGGGGCGGTGAGTGCCGGTGGGTCTGGAGTGGGCAGTGAGTGCAGGTGGGGCAGTGAGCTCAGGTGAGTCTGGAGTGGGCAGTGAGTGCAGGTGGGTCTGGAGTGGGCAGTGGTTCTGCAGTGGGCAGTAAGTGCAGGTGAGTCTGGAGTGGGTGGGTGAGTTCAGGTGGGTCTGGAGTGGGCAGTGAGTCTGGAGTGGGCAGTGAGTGCAGGTGGGGCAGTGAGTGCCGGAGGGTCTGGAGAGGGCAGTGAGTGCCAGTGGGTCTGGAGTGGGCAGTGAGTCCAGGTGGGGCAGTGAGTGCAGGTGAGTCTAGAGAGGGCAGTGAGTCTGGAGTGGGCAGTGAGTGCAGGTGGGGCAGTGAGTGGCAGTGGGTCTCGAGTGGGCAGTGAGTTTGGGGGGGCGGTGAGTGCTGGTGGGTCTGGAGTGGGCAGTGAGTGCAGGTGGGGCAGTGAGCTCAGGTGAGTCTGGAGTGGGCAGTGAGTGCATGTGGGTCTGGAGTGGGCCGTGAGGTCAGGTGGGTCTGGAGTGGGCAGTGAGTGCAGGTGGGACTGGAGAGGGCAGTAAGTGGAGGTGGGTCTGGAGTGGGCAGTGTCTGGAGTGGGCATTGGGTCTGGAGTGGGCAGTGAGTGCAGGTGGGGCAGTGAGTGCAGGTGGGGCAGTGAGCTCAGGTGGGTCTGGAGTGGGTAGTGAGTGCTGGTGGGTCTGGAGTGGGCAGTGATTGCCGGTGGGTCTGGAGTGGGCAGTGGGTCTGGGGTGGGCAGTGAGTGCAGGTGGGTCTGGAATGGGCAGTGAGTGCAGGTGGGTCTGCGGTGGGCAGTGAGTGCCGGTGGGTCTGGAGTGGGCAGTGAGTGCAGGTGGGTCTGGAGTGGGCAGTGAGTCTGTAGTGGGCAGTGAGTGCAGGTGGGGCAGTGAGTGGAGGTGGGTCTGGAGTGGGAAGTGAGTGCAGGTGTGTCTGGAGTGGGCAGTAAGTCTGGAGCGGGCAGTGAGTTCAGGTGGGTCTGGAGTGGGCAGTGAGTGCAGGTGTCTGGAGTGGGCAGTGAGTGCAGGTGGGTGTAGGTGGGTCTGGAGTGGGCAGTGAGTCTGGAGTGGGCAGTGAGTCTGGAGCGGGCAGTGAGTGTCGGTGGGTATGGAGTGGGCACTGAGTGCAGGTGGGTCTGGAGTGGGCAGTGGGTCTGCAGTGGGCAGTGAGTGTAGGTGAGTCTGGAGTGGGCAGTGAGTGTCGGTGGGTCTGGAGTGGGCAGTGAGTGCAGGTGGGGCAGTGAGTGCAGGTGTGTCTGGAGTGGGCAGTGAGTGCCGGTGGGTCTGGAGTGGGCAGTGAGTGCCGGTGGGGCAGTGAGTGCAGGTGGGTCTGGAGTGGGCAGTGAGTGCCGGTGGGTATGGAGTGGGCAGTGAGTGCAGGTGGGTCTGGAGTGGGCAGTGAGTGCAGGTGGGTCTGGAGTGGGAAGTGAGTGCCAGTGGGTCTGGAGGGAGCAGTGAGTGCAGGTGGGTCTGGAGTGAGCAGTGAGTGCAGGTGGGGCAGTGAGTGGCGGTGGGTCTCGAGTGGGCAGTGAGTGTGGATGGGGCGGTGAGTGCCGGTGGGTCTGGAGTGGGCAGTGAGTGCAGGTGGGGCAGTGAGCTCAGGTGAGTCTGGAGTGGGCAGTGAGTGCAGGTGGGTCTGGAGTGGGCAGTGGTTCTGCAGTGGGCAGTAAGTGCAGGTGAGTCTGGAGTGGGTGGGTGAGTTCAGGTGGGTCTGGAGTGGGCAGTGAGTGCCGGTGGGTCTGGAGTGGGCAGTGGGTCTGGGGTGGGCAGTGAGTGCAGGTGGGTCTGGAGTAGGCAGTGAGTGCAGGTGGGTCTGGGGTGGACAGTGAGTGCCGGTGGGTCTGGAGTGGGCAGTGAGTGCAGGTGAGTCTGGAGTGGGCAGGGAGTCTGGAGTGGGCAGTGAGTGCAGGTGGGGCAGTGAGTGCCGATAGGTCTGCAGTGGGCAGTGAGTGCAGGTGGGTCTGGAGTGGGCAGTGAGTGCAGGTGGGTATGTAGTGGGCAGTGAGTCTAGAGCGGGCAGTGAGTTCAGGTGGGTCTGGAGTGGGCAGTGAGTGCTGGTGGGTCTGGAGTGGGCAGTGAGTGCCGGTGGGGCAGTGAGTGCAGGTGGGTCTGGAGTGGGCAGTGAGTGCCGGTGGGTATGGAGTGGGCAGTGAGTGCAGGTGGGTCTGGAGTGGGCAGTGAGTGCAGGTGGGTCTGGAGTGGGAAGTGAGTGCCAGTGGGTCTGGAGGGAGCAGTGAGTACAGGTGGGTCTGGAGTGAGCAGTGAGTGCAGGTGGGGCAGTGAGTGGCGGTGGGTCTCGAGTGGGCAGTGAGTGTGGATGGGGCGGTGAGTGCCGGTGGGTCTGGAGTGGGCAGTGAGTGCAGGTGGGGCAGTGAGCTCAGGTGAGTCTGGAGTGGGCAGTGAGTGCAGGTGGGTGTGGAGTGGGCAGTGGTTCTGCAGTGGGCAGTAAGTGCAGGTGAGTCTGGAGTGGGTGGGTGAGTTCAGGTGGGTCTGGAGTGGGCAGTGAGTCTGGAGTGGGCAGTGAGTGCAGGTGGGGCAGTGAGTGCCGGTGGGTCTGGAGAGGGCAGTGAGTGCCAGTGGTTCTGGAGTGGGCAGTGAGTCCAGGTGGGGCAGTGAGTGCAGGTGAGTCTAGAGAGGGCAGTGAGTCTGGAGTGGGCAGTGAGTGCAGGTGGGGCAGTGAGTGGCAGTGGGTCTCGAGTGGGCAGTGAGTTTGGGGGGGGCGGTGAGTGCTGGTGGGTCTGGAGTGGGCAGTGAGTGCAGGTGGGGCAGTGAGCTCAGGTGAGTCTGGAGTGGGCAGTGAGTGCATGTGGGTCTGGAGTGGGCCGTGAGGTCAGGTGGGTCTGGAGTGGGCAGTGAGTGCAGGTGGGACTGGAGAGGGCAGTAAGTGGAGGTGGGTCTGGAGTGGGCAGTGTCTGGAGTGGGCAATGGGTCTGGAGTGGGCAGTGAGTGCAGGTGGGGCAGTGAGTGCAGGTGGGGCAGTGAGCTCAGGTGGGTCTGGAGTGGGTAGTGAGTGCTGGTGGGTCTGGAGTGGGCAGTGATTGCCGGTGGGTCTGGAGTGGGCAGTGGGTCTGGGGTGGGCAGTGAGTGCAGGTGGGTCTGGAATGGGCAGTGAGTGCAGGTGGGTCTGCGGTGGGCAGTGAGTGCCGGTGGGTCTGGAGTGGGCAGTGAGTGCAGGTGGGTCTGGAGTGGGCAGTGAGTCTGTAGTGGGCAGTGAGTGCAGGTGGGGCAGTGAGTGGAGGTGTGTCTGGAGTGGGCAGTAAGTCTGGAGCGGGCAGTGAGTTCAGGTGGGTCTGGAGTGGGCAGTGAGTGCAGGTGTCTGGAGTGGGCAGTGAGTGCAGGTGGGTGTAGGTGGGTCTGGAGTGGGCAGTGAGTCTGGAGTGGGCAGTGAGTCTGGAGCGGGCAGTGAGTGTCGGTGGGTATGGAGTGGGCACTGAGTGCAGGTGGGTCTGGAGTGGGCAGTGGGTCTGCAGTGGGCAGTGAGTGTAGGTGAGTCTGGAGTGGGCAGTGAGTGTCGGTGGGTCTGGAGTGGGCAGTGAGTGCAGGTGGGGCAGTGAGTGCAGGTGTGTCTGGAGTGGGCAGTGAGTGCCGGTGGGTCTGGAGTGGGCAGTGAGTGCCGGTGGGGCAGTGAGTGCAGGTGGGTCTGGAGTGGGCAGTGAGTGCCGGTGGGTATGGAGTGGGCAGTGAGTGCAGGTGGGTCTGGAGTGGGCAGTGAGTGCAGGTGGGTCTGGAGTGGGAAGTGAGTGCCAGTGGGTCTGGAGGGAGCAGTGAGTGCAGGTGGGTCTGGAGTGAGCAGTGAGTGCAGGTGGGGCAGTGAGTGGCGGTGGGTCTCGAGTGGGCAGTGAGTGTGGATGGGGCGGTGAGTGCCGGTGGGTCTGGAGTGGGCAGTGAGTGCAGGTGGGGCAGTGAGCTCAGGTGAGTCTGGAGTGGGCAGTGAGTGCAGGTGGGTCTGGAGTGGGCAGTGGTTCTGCAGTGGGCAGTAAGTGCAGGTGAGTCTGGAGTGGGTGGGTGAGTTCAGGTGGGTCTGGAGTGGGCAGTGAGTCTGGAGTGGGCAGTGAGTGCAGGTGGGGCAGTGAGTGCCGGTGGGTCTGGATTGGGCAGTGAGTGCCAGTGGGTCTGGAGTGGGCAGTGAGTCCAGGTGGGGCAGTGAGTGCAGGTGAGTCTAGAGAGGGCAGTGAGTCTGGAGTGGGCAGTGAGTGCAGGTGGGGCAGTGAGTGGCAGTGGGTCTCGAGTGGGCAGTGAGTTTGGGGGGGCGGTGAGTGCTGGTGGGTCTGGAGTGGGCAGTGAGTGCAGGTGGGGCAGTGAGCTCAGGTGAGTCTGGAGTGGGCAGTGAGTGCAGGTGGGTCTGGAGTGGGCCGTGAGGTCAGGTGGGTCTGGAGTGGGCAGTGAGTGCAGGTGGGACTGGAGAGGGCAGTAAGTGGAGGTGGGTCTGGAGTGGGCAGTGTCTGGAGTGGGCAATGGGTCTGGAGTGGGCAGTGAGTGCAGGTGGGGCAGTGAGTGCAGGTGGGGCAGTGAGCTCAGGTGGGTCTGGAGTGGGTAGTGAGTGCTGGTGGGTCTGGAGTGGGCAGTGATTGCCGGTGGGTCTGGAGTGGGCAGTGGGTCTGGGGTGGGCAGTGAGTGCACGTGGGTCTGGAGTGGGCAGTGAGTGCAGGTGGGTCTGCGGTGGGCAGTGAGTGCCGGTGGGTCTGGAGTGGGCAGTGAGTGCAGGTGGGTCTGGAGTGGGCAGTGAGTCTGTAGTGGGCAGTGAGTGCAGGTGGGGCAGTGAGTGGAGGTGGGTCTGCAGTGGGCAGTGAGTGCAGGTGGGTGTAGGTGGGTCTGGAGTGGGCAGTGAGTCTGGGGTGGGCAGTGAGTCTGGAGCGGGCAGTGAGTTCAGGTGGGTCTGGAGTGGGCAGTGAGTGCAGATGGATCTGGAGTGGGCAGTGAGTGCCGGTGGGTCTGGAGTGGGCAGTCAGTGCAGGTGGGGCAGTGAGTGCATGTGGGGCAGTGAGTGCTGGTGGGTCTGGAGTGGGCAGTGAGTGCAGGTGGGTCTGGAATGGGGCAATGAGTGCAGGTAGGGCAGTGAAAGCAGGTGAGTCTGGTGTGGGCAGTGAGTGCCGGTGGGGCACTGAGTGCAGGTGGGGCAGTGAGTGCCAGTGGGTCTGGAGTGGGCAGTGAGTCTGGAGTGGGCAGTGAGTGCAGGTGGGGCAGTGAGTGCCGATGGGTCTGCAGTAGGCAGTGAGTGCAGGTGGGTCTGGAGTGGGCAGTGAGTGCATGTGGGGCAGTGAGCTCATGTGAGTCTGGAGTGGGCAGTGAGTGCCGGTGGGTATGGAGTGGGCACTGAGTGCAGGTGGGTCTGGAGTGGGCAGTGGGTCTGCAGTGGGCAGTGAGTGTAGGTGAGTCTGGAGTGGGCAGTGAGTGTCGGTGGGTCTGGAGTGGGCAGTGAGTGCAGGTGGGGCAGTGAGTGCAGGTGTGTCTGGAGTGGGCAGTGAGTGCCGGTGGGTCTGGAGTGAGCAGTTACTGCCGGTGGGGCAGTGAGTGCAGGTGGGTCTGGAGTGGGAAGTGAGTGCCAGTGGGTCTGGAGGGAGCAGGGAGTGCAGGTGGGTCTGGAGTGGGCAGTGAGTGCAGGTGGGGCAGTGAGTGGCGGTGGGTCTCGAGTGGGCAGTGAGTGTGGGTGGGGCGGTGAGTGCCGGTGGGTCTGGAGTGGGCAGTGAGTGCAGGTGGGGCGGTGAGCTCAGGTGAGTCTGGAGTGGGCAGTGAGTGCAGGTGGGTCTGGAGTGGGCAGTGGTTCTGCAGTGGGCAGTAAGTGCAGGTGAGTCTGGAGTGGGTGGGTGAGTTCAGGTGGGTCTGGAGTGGGCAGTGAGTCTGGAGTGGGCAGTGAGTGCAGGTGGGGCAGTGAGTGCCGGTGGGTCTGGAGTGGGCAGTGAGTGCCAGTGGGTCTGGAGTGGTCAGTGAGTCCAGGTGGGGCAGTGAGTGCAGGTGAGTCTAGAGAGGGCAGTGAGTCTGGAGTGGGCAGTGAGTGCAGGTGGGGCAGTGAGTGGCAGTGGGTTTCGAGTGGGCAGTGAGTGTGGGTGGGGCGGTGAGTGCTGGTGGGTCTGGAGTGGGCAGTGAGTGCAGGTGGGGCAGTGAGCTCAGGTGAGTCTGGAGTGGGCAGTGAGTGCAGGTGGGTCTGGAGTGGGCAGTGGGTCTGCAGTGGGCAGTAAGTGCAGGTGAGTCTGGAGTGGGTGGGTGAGTTCAGGTGGGTCTGGAGTGGGCAGTGAGTCTGGAGTGGGCAGTGAGTGTAGGTGGGTCTGGAGTGGGCAGTGGGTCTGCAGTGGGCAGTGAGTGCAGGTGAGTCTGGAGTGGGCAGTGAGTGCAGTTGGGTCGGGAGTGGGCAGTGAGTGCAGGTGGGTCTGGATTAGGCAGTGAGTGCAGGTGTGTCTGGAGCGGGCACTGAGTGCCGGTGGGTCTGGAGTGGGCAGTGAGTGCAGGTGGGGCAGTGAGTGCAGGTGGGTCTGGGGTGGGCAGTTAGTGCAGGTATGTCTGGAGTGGGCAGTGATTGCCAGTGGGTCTGGAGTGGGCAGTGAGTGGAGGTGGGTCTGGAGTGGGCAGTGAGTGACGGTGGGTCTGGAGTGGGCAGTGAGTGCAGGTGGGTCTGGAGTGGGCAGTGAGTCTGGAGTGGGCAGTGAGTGCAGGTGGGGCAGTGAGTGCCGGTGGGTTTGGAGTGGGCAGTGAGTGCCAGTGGGTCTGGAGTGGGAAGTGAGTGCAGGTGGGACAGTGAGTGCAGGTGGGCAGTGAGTGCCGGTGGGTGTGGAGTGGGCAGTGGGTCTGGAGTGGGCAGTTAGTGCCGGTGGGTCTGGAGTGGGCAGTGAGTGCAGGTGGGGCAGTGAGTGCTGGTGGGTCTGGAGTGGGCAGTGAGTTCCGGTGGGTCTGGAGTGGGCAGTGAAAGGAGGTGGGTCAGTGAGTGGAGATGGGTCTGGAGTGGGCAGTGAGTTCAGGTGAGTCTGGAGTAGGCAGTGAATGCTGGTGGGTCTGGAGTGGGCAGTGAGGGCAGGTGGGTCTGGAGTGGGCAGTAAGTGCAGGTGGGGTAGTGAGTGCAGGTGAGTCTGGAGTGGGCAGTGAGTGCAGGTGGGTTTGCAGTGGGCAGTGAGGTCAGGTGGGTCTGGAGTGGGCAGTGAGTTCAGGTGGGACTGGAGTGGGCAGTGAGAGCAGGTGGGTCTGGAGTGGGCAGTGAGTCTGGAGTGGGCAGTGAGTGCAGGTGGGGCAGTGAGTGCCGGTGGGTTTGGAGTGGGCAGTGAGTGCCAGTGGGTCTGGAGTGGGCAGTGAGTGCAGGTGGGACAGTGAGTGCAGGTGGGACAGTGAGTGCAGGTGGGGCAGTGAGTGCAGGTTGGGCAGTGAGTGCAGGTGGGGCAGTGAGCTCAGGTGGGTCTGGAGGGGGCAGTGAGTGCCGGTGGGGCAGTGAGTGCAGGTGGGTCTGGAGTGGGCAGTGAGTGCAGGTGGGTGTGGAGTGGGCAGTGAGTCTGGAGTGGGCAGTGAGTGCAGGTGGGGCAGTGAGTGCCGGTGGGTTTGGAGTGGGCAGTGAGTGCCAGTGGGTCTGGAGTGGGCAGTGAGTGCAGGTGGGACAGTGAGTGCAGGTGAGTCTGGAGTGGGCAGTCAGTCTGGAGTGGGCAGTGAGTGCAGGTGGAGCAGTGAATGCAGGTGGGGCTGGAGTGGGCAGTGAGTGCCGGTGGGTCTGGAGTGGGCAGTGAGTGCAGGTGGGGCAGTGAGTGCCGGTGGGTCTGGAGTAGGTAGTGAGTGCAGGTGGGTCTGGAGTGGGACATGAGGTCAGGTGGGTCTGGAGTTGGCAGTGAGTGTAGGTGGGACTGGAGGGGGCAGTAAGTGGAGGTGAGTCTGGAGTGGGCAGTGAGTGCCGGTGGGTCTGGAGTGGGCAGTGGGTCTGGAGTGGGCAATGAGTGCACGTGGGGCAGTGAGTGCTGGTGGGTCTGGAGTGGGCAGTGAGTGCAGGTGGGACTGGAGTGGGCAGTGAGTGCAGGTGGGTCTGGAGTGGGCAGTGAGTGCAGGTGGGTCTGGAGTGGTCAGTGAGTGCAGGTGGGGCAGTGAGCTCAGGTGGGTGTGCAGTGGGCAGTGACTGCCGGTGGGTCTGGAGTGGGCAGTGGGTCTGGGGTGGGAAGTGAGTGCAGGTGGGTCTGGAGTAGGCAGTGAGTGCAGGTGGGTCTGGGGTGGGCAGTGAGTGCCGGTGGGTCTGGAGTGGGCAGTGAGTGCAGGTGAGTCTGGAGTGGGCAGTGAGTCTGGAGTGGGCAGTGAGTGCAGGTGGGGCAGTGAGTGCCGATGGGTCTGCAGTGGGCAGTGAGTGAATATGGGTCTGGAGTGGGCAGTGAGTGCAGGTTGGTCTGTAGTGGGCAGTGAGTCTGGAGCGGGCAGTGAGTTCAGGTGCGTCTGGAGTGGGAAGTGAGTGCAGGTGTGTGGAGTGGGCAGTGAGTGCTGGTGGGTCTGCAGTGGGCAGTGAGTGCAGGTAAGTCGGGACTGGGCAGTGAGTGCAGGTGGGTGCAGGTGGGTCTGGAGTGGGCAGTGAGTCTGGAGTGGGCAGTGAGTCTTGAGCGGGCAGTGAGTTCAGGTGGGCCTGGAGTGGGCAGTGACTGCAGATAGGTCTGGAGTGGGCAGTAAGTGCCGGTGGGTCTGGAGTGGGGAGTGAGTGCAGGTGGGGCAGTGAGTGGAGGTGGGTCTGGAGTGGGCAGTGAGTGCAGGTGGGGCAGTGAGTGCTGGTGGGTCTGGAGTGGGCAGTTAGTGCCGGTGGGTCTGGAGTGGGGCAATGAGTGCAGGTAGGGCAGTGAGTGCAGGTTAGTCTGGTGTGGGCAGTGAGTGGGGGTAGGGCACTGAGTGCAGGTGGGGCAGTGAGTGCCAGTGGGTCTGGAGTGGGCAGTGAGTCTGGAGTGGGCAGTGAGTGCAGGTGGGGCAGTGAGTGCCGATGGGTCTGCAGTGGGGAGTGAGTGCAGGTGGGTCTGGAGTGGGCAGTGAGTGCATGTGGGGCAGTGAGCTCATGTGAGTCTGGAGTGGGCAGTGAGTGCCGGTGGGTATGGAGTGGGCAGTGAGTGAAGGTGGGTCTGGAGTGGGCAGTGGGTCTGCAGTGGGCAGTGAGTGTAGGTGAGTCTGGAGTGGGCAGTGAGTGCAGGTGGGTCTGGAGTGGGCAGTGAGTGTCGGTGGGTCTTGAGTGGGCAGTGAGTGCAGGTGGGGCAGTGAGTGCAGGTGTGTCTGGAGTGGGCAGTGAGTGCCGGTGGGTCTGGAGTGGGCAGTGAGTGCCGGTGGGTATGGAGTGGGCAGTGAGTGCAGGTGGGTCTGGAGTGGGCAGTGAGTGCAGGTGGGTCTGCAGTGGGCAGTGAGTGCCAGTGGGTCTGGAGGGGGCAGTGAGTGCAGGTGGGTCTGGAGTGGGCAGTGAGTGCAGGTGGGGCAGTGAGTGTCGGTGGGTCTGGAGTGGGCAGTGAGTGAAGGTGGGGCAGTGAGCTCAGGAGAGTCTGGAGAGGGCAGTGAGTGCAGGTGGGTCTGGAGTGGGCAGTGGGTCTGCAGTGGGCAGTGAGTGCAGGTGAGTCTGGAGTGGGCAGTGAGTTCAGGTGGGACTGGAGTGGGCAGTGAGTGCAGGTGGGTCTGGAGTGGGCAGTGAGTGCAGGTGGGGCAGTGAGTGCAGGTTGGGCAATGAGTGCAGGTGGGGCAGTGAGCTCAGGTGGGTCTGGAGTGGGCAGTGAGTGCCGGTGGGGCACTGAGTGCAGGTGGGTCTGGAGTGGGCAGTGAGTGCAGGTGGGTGTGGAGTGGGCAGTGAGTCTGGAGTGGGTATTGAGTGCAGGTGGGGCAGTGAGTGCCGGTGGGTTTGGAGTGGGCAGTGAGTGCCAGTGGGTCTGGATTGGGCAGTGAGTGCAGGTGGGACAGTGAGTGCAGTTGAGTCTGGAGTGGGCAGTGAGTCTGGAATGGGCAGTGAGTGCAGGTGGAGCAGTGAGTGCAGGTGGGACTGGAGTGGGCAGTGAGTGCCGGTGGGTCTGGAGTAGGTAGTGAGTGCAGGTGGGTTTGGAGTGGGCCATGAGGTCAGGTGGGTCTGGAGTGGGCAGTGAGTGCAGGTGGGACTGGAGTGGGCTTTGAGTGCATGTGGGACTGGAGTGGGCAGTGAGTGCAGGTGGGTCTGGAGTGGGCAGTGAGTGCTGGTGGATCTGGAGTGGGCAGTGAGTGCAGGTGGGACTGGAGTGGGCAGTGAGTGCAGGTGGGTCTGGAGTGGGCAGTGAGTGCAGGTGGGGCAGTGAGCTCAGGTGGGTCTGGAGTGGGCAATGAGTGCAGGTGGGTCTGGAGTGGGCAGTGAGTGCCGGTGGGTCTGGAGTGGGCAGTGGGTCTGGGGTGGGCAGTGAGTGCAGGTGGGTCTGGAGTAGGCAGTGAGTGCAGGTGGGTCTGGAGTGGGCAGTGAGTGCTGGTGGGTCTGGAGTGGGCAGTGAGTGCAGGTGGGACTGGAGTGGGCAGTGAGTGCAGGTGGGTCTGGAGTGGGCAGTGAGTGCAGGTGGGGCAGTGAGCTCAGGTGGGTCTGGAGTAGGTAGTGAGTGCAGGTGGGTTTGGAGTGGGCCATGAGGTCAGGTGGGTCTGGAGTGGGCAGTGAGTGCAGGTGGGACTGGAGTGGGCTTTGAGTGCATGTGGGACTGGAGTGGGCAGTGAGTGCAGGTGGGTCTGGAGTGGGCAGTGAGTGCTGGTGGGTCTGGAGTGGGCAGTGAGTGCAGTTGGGACTGGAGTGGGCAGTGAGTGCAGGTGGGTCTGGAGTGGGCAGTGAGTGCAGGTGGGGCAGTGAGCTCAGGTGGGTCTGGAGTGGGCAATGAGTGCAGGTGGGTCTGGAGTGGGCAGTGAGTGCCGGTGGGTCTGGAGTGGGCAGTGGGTCTGGGGTGGGCAGTGAGTGCAGGTGGGTCTGGAGTAGGCAGTGAGTGCAGGTGGGTCTGGGGTGGACAGTGAGTGCCGGTGGGTCTGGAGTGGGCAGTGAGTGCAGGTGAGTCTGGAGTGGGCAGTGAGTCTGGAGTGGGCAGTGAGTGCAGGTGGGGCAGTGAGTGCCGATAGGTCTGCAGTGGGCAGTGAGTGCAGGTGGGTCTGGAGTGGGCAGTGAGTGCAGGTGGGTCTGGAGTGGGCAGTGAGTGCCGGTGGGTTTGGAGTGGGCAGTGAGTGCCGGTGGGTCTGGAGTGGGCAGTGGGTCTGCAGTGGGCAGTCAGTGTAGGTGAGTCTGGAGTGGGCAGTGAGTGCAGGTGGGTCTGGAGTGGGCAGTGAGTGTCGGTGGGTCTGGAGTGGGCAGTGAGTGCAGGTGGGGCAGTGAGTGCAGGTGTGTCTGGAGTGGGCAGTGAGTGCCGGTGGGTCTGGAGTGGGCAGTGAGTGCCGGTGGGTATGGAGTGGGCAGTGAGTGCAGGTGGGTCTGGAGTGGACAGTGAGTGCAGGTGGGTCTGCAGTGGGCAGTGAGTGCCAGTGGGTCTGGAGGGGGCAGTGAGTGCAGGTGGGTCTGGAGTGGGCAGTGAGTGCAGGTGGGGCAGTGAGTGGCGGTGGGTCTGGAGTGGGCAGTGAGTGGGGGTGGGGCGGTGAGTGCCGGTGGGTCTGGAGTGGGCAGTGAGTGAAGGTGGGGCAGTGAGCTCAGGTGAGTCTGGAGTGGGCAGTGAGTGCAGGTGGGTCTGGAGTGGGCAGTGGGTCTGCAGTGGGCAGTGAGTGCAGGTGAGTATGGAGTGGGCAGTGAGTTCAGGTGGGACTGGACTGGGCAGTGAGTGCAGGTGGGTCTGGAGTGGGCAGTGAGTGCAGGTGGGGCAGTGAGTGCAGGTTGGGCAGTGACTGCAGGTGGGGCAGTGAGCTCAGGTGGGTCTGGAGTGGGCAGTGAGTGCCGGTGGGGCAGTGAGTGCAGGTGGGTCTGGAGTAGGCAGTGAGTGCAGGTGGGTGTGGAGTGGGCAGTGAGTCTGGAGTGGGCATTGAGTGCAGGTGGGGCAGTGAGTGCCGGTGGGTTTGGAGTGGGCAGTGAGTGCCAGTGGGTCTGGAGTGGGCAGTGAGTGCAGGTGGGACAGTGAGTGCAGTTGAGCCTGGAGTGGGCAGTGAGTCTGGAATGGGCAGTGAGTGCAGGTGGGGCAGTGAGTGCAGGTTGGGCAGTGAGTGCAGGTGGGGCAGGGAGCTCAGGTGGGTCTGGAGTGGGCAGTGAGTGCCGGTGGGGCAGTGAGTGCAGGTGGGTCTGGAGTGGGCAGTGAGTGCAGGTGGGTGTGGAGTGGGCAGTGAGTCTGGAGTGGGCATTGAGTGCAGGTGGGGCAGTGAGTGCAGGTGGGCCTGGAGTGGGCAGTGAGTGCCGGTGGGTCTTGAGTGGGCAGTGAGTGCAGGTGGGGCAGTGAGTGCCGGTGGGTCTGGAGTAGGTAGTGAGTGCAGGTGGGTCTGGAGTGGGCCATGAGGTCAGGTGGGTCTGGAGTGGGCAGTGAGTGCAGGTGGGACTGGAGTGGGCAGTGAGTGCAGGTGGGACTGGAGTGGGCAGTGAGTGCAGGTGGGTCTGGAGTGGGCAGTGAGTGCTGGTGGGTCTGGAGTGGGCAGTGAGTGCAGGTGGGACTGGAGTGGGCAGTGAGTGCAGGTGGGTCTGGAGTGGGCAGTGAGTGCAGGTGGGGCAGAGAGCTCAGGTGGGTCTGGAGTGGGCAATTAGTGCAGGTGGGTCTGGAGTGGGCAGTGAGTGCCGGTGGGTCTGGAGTGGGCAGTGGGTCTGGGGTGGGCAGTGAGTGCAGGTGGGTCTGGAGTAGGCAGTGAGTGCAGGTGGGTCTGGGGTGGACAGTGAGTGCCGGTGGGTCTGGAGTGGGCAGTGAGTGCAGGTGAGTCTGGAGTGGGCAGTGAGTCTGGAGTGGGCAGTGAGTGCAGGTGGGGCAGTGAGTGCCGATAGGTCTGCAGTGGGCAGTGAGTGCAGGTGGGTCTGGAGTGGGCAGTGAGTGCAGGTGGGTCTGTAGTGGGCAGTGAGTCTAGAGCGGGCAGTGAGTTCAGGTGGGTCTGGAGTGGGCAGTGACTACAGATGGGTCTGGAGTGGGCAGTGAGTGCCGGTGGGTCTGGAGTGGGGAGTGAGTGCAGGTGGGGCAGTGAGTGGAGGTGGGTCTGGAGTGGGCAGTGAGTGCAGGTGGGGCAGTGAGTGCTGGTGGGTCTGGAGTGGGCAGTGAGTGCCGGTGGGTCTGGAGTGGGGCAATGAGTGCAGGTAGGGCAGTGAGTGCAGGTGAGTATGGTGTGGGCAGTGAGTGGCGGTGGGGCACTGAGTGCAGGTGGGGCAGTGAGTGCCAGTGGGTCTGGACTGGGCAGTGAGTCAGGAGTGGGCAGTGAGTGCAGGTGGGGCAGTGAGTGCCGATGGGTCTGCAGTGGGCAGTGAGTGCAGGTGGGTCTGGAGTGGGCAGCGAGTGCATGTGGGGCAGTGAGCTCATGTGAGTCTGGAGTGGGCAGTGAGTGCCGAAGGGTATGGAGTGGGCAGTGAGTGCAGGTGGGTCTGGAGTGGGCAGTGGGTCTGCAGTGGGCAGTGAGTGTAGGTGAGTCTGGAGTGGGCAGTGAGTGCAGGTGGGTCTGGAGTGGGCAGTGAGTGTCAGTGGGTCTGGAGTGGGCAGTGAGTGCAGGTGGGGCAGTGAGTGCCGGTGGGTCTGGAGTGGGCAGTGAGTGAAGGTGGGGCAGTGAGCTCAGGTGAGTCTGGAGTGGGCAGTGAGTGCAGGTGGGTCTGGAGTGGGCAGTGGGTCTGCAGTGGGCAGTGAGTGCAGGTGAGTCTGGAGTGGGCAGTGAGTTCAGGTGGGACTGGAGTGGGCAGTGAGTGCAGGTGGGTCTGGAGTGGGCAGTGAGTGCAGGTGGGGCAGTGAGTGCAGGTTGGGCAATGAGTGCAGGTGGGGCAGTGAGCTCAGGTGGGTCTGGAGTGGGCAGTGAGTGCCCGTGGGGCACTGAGTGCAGGTGGGTCTGGAGTGGGCAGTGAGTGCAGGTGGGTGTGGAGTGGGCAGTGAGTCTGGAGTGGGTATTGAGTGCAGGTGGGGCAGTGAGTGCCGGTGGGTTTGGAGTGGGCAGTGAGTGCCAGTGGGTCTGGATTGGGCAGTGAGTGCAGGTGGGACAGTGAGTGCAGTTGAGTCTGGAGTGGGCAGTGAGTCTGGAATGGGCAGTGAGTGCAGGTGGAGCAGTGAGTGCAGGTGGGCCTGGAGTGGGCAGTGAGTGCCGGTGGGTCTTGAGTGGGCAGTGAGTGCAGGTGGGGCAGTGAGTGCCGGTGGGTCTGGAGTAGGTAGTGAGTGCAGGTGGGTTTGGAGTGGGCCATGAGGTCAGGTGGGTCTGGAGTGGGCAGTGAGTGCAGGTGGGACTGGAGTGGGCTTTGAGTGCATGTGGGACTGGAGTGGGCAGTGAGTGCAGGTGGGTCTGGAGTGGGCAGTGAGTGCTGGTGGATCTGGAGTGGGCAGTGAGTGCAGGTGGGACTGGAGTGGGCAGTGAGTGCAGGTGGGTCTGGAGTGGGCAGTGAGTGCAGGTGGGGCAGTGAGCTCAGGTGGGTCTGGAGTGGGCAATGAGTGCAGGTGGGTCTGGAGTGGGCAGTGAGTGCCGGTGGGTCTGGAGTGGGCAGTGGGTCTGGGGTGGGCAGTGAGTGCAGGTGGGTCTGGAGTAGGCAGTGAGTGCAGGTGGGTCTGGGGTGGACAGTGAGTGCTGGTGGGTCTGGAGTGGGCAGTGAGTGCAGGTGAGTCTGGAGTGGGCAGTGAGTCTGGAGTGGGCAGTGAGTGCAGGTGGGGCAGTGAGTGCCGATAGGTCTGCAGTGGGCAGTGAGTGCAGGTGGGTCTGGAGTGGGCAGTGAGTGCAGGTGGGTCTGGAGTGGGCAGTGAGTGCCGGTGGGTTTGGAATGGGCAGTGAGTGCCGGTGGGTCTGGAGTGGGCAGTGGGTCTGCAGTGGGTCTGCAGTGGGCAGTGAGTGTAGGTGAGTCTGGAGTGGGCAGTGAGTGCAGGTGGGTCTGGAGTGGGCAGTGAGTGTCGGTGGGTCTGGAGTGGGCAGTGAGTGCAGGTGGGGCAGTGAGTGCAGGTGTGTCTGGAGTGGGCAGTGAGTGCCGGTGGGTCTGGAGTGGGCAGTGAGTGCCGGTGGGTATGGAGTGGGCAGTGAGTGCAGGTGGGTCTGGAGTGGGCAGTGAGTGCAGGTGGGTCTGCAGTGGGCAGTGAGTGCCAGTTGGTCTGGAGGGGGAAGTGAGTGCAGGTGGGTCTGGAGTGGGCAGTGAGTGCAGGTGGGGCAGTGAGTGGCGGTGGGTCTCGAGTGGGCAGTGAGTGCGGGTGGGGCGGTGAGTGCCGGTGGGTCTGGAGTGGGCAGTGAGTGAAGGTGGGGCAGTGAGCTCAGGTGAGTCTGGAGTGGGCAGTGAGTGCAGGTGGGTCTGGAGTGGGCAGTGGGTCTGCAGTGGGCAGTGAGTGCAGGTGAGTATGGAGTGGGCAGTGAGTTCAGGTGGGACTGGAGTGGGCAGTGAGTGCAGGTGGGTCTGGAGTGGGCAGTGAGTGCAGGTGGGGCAGTGAGTGCAGGTTGGGCAGTGAGTGCAGGTGGGGCAGTGAGCTCAGGTGGGTCTGGAGTGGGCAGTGAGTGCCGGTGGGGCAGTGAGTGCAGGTGGGTCTGGAGTGGGCAGTGAGTGCAGGTGGGTGTGGAGTGGGCAGTGAGTCTGGAGTGGGCATTGAGTGCAGGTGGGGCAGTGAGTGCCGGTGGGTTTGGAGTGGGCAGTGAGTGCCAGTGGGTCTGGAGTGGGCAGTGAGTGCAGGTGGGACAGTGAGTGCAGTTGAGCCTGGAGTGGGCAGTGAGTCTGGAATGGGCAGTGAGTGCAGGTGGGGCAGTGAGTGCAGGTTGGGCAGTGAGTGCAGGTGGGGCAGTGAGCTCAGGTGGGTCTGGAGTGGGCAGTGAGTGCCGGTGGGGCAGTGAGTGCAGGTGGGTCTGGAGTGGGCAGTGAGTGCAGGTGGGTGTGGAGTGGGCAGTGAGTCTGGAGTGGGCATTGAGTGCAGGAGGGGCAGTGAGTGCAGGTGGGCCTGGAGTGGGCAGTGAGTGCCAGTGGGTCTTGAGTGGGCAGTGAGTGCAGGTGGGGCAGTGAGTGCCGGTGGGTCTGGAGTAGGTAGTGACTGCAGGTGGGTCTGGAGTGGGCCATGAGTTCAGGTGGGTCTGGAGTGGGCAGTGAGTGCAGGTGGGACTGGAGTGGGCAGTGAGTGCAGGTGGGACTGGAGTGGGCAGTGAGTGCAGGTGGGTCTGGAGTGGGCAGTGAGTGCTGGTGGGTCTGGAGTGGGCAGTGAGTGCAGGTGGGACTGGAGTGGGCAGTGAGTGCAGGTGGGTCTGGAGTGGGCAGTGAGTGCAGGTGGGGCAGTGAGCTCAGGTGGGTCTGGAGTAGGTAGTGAGTGCAGGTGGGTTTGGAGTGGGCCATGAGGTCAGGTGGGTCTGGAGTGGGCAGTGAGTGCAGGTGGGACTGGAGTGGGCTTTGAGTGCATGTGGGACTGGAGTGGGCAGTGAGTGCAGGTGGGTCTGGAGTGGGCAGTGAGTGCTGGTGGGTCTGGAGTGGGCAGTGAGTGCAGTTGGGACTGGAGTGGGCAGTGAGTGCAGGTGGGTCTGGAGTGGGCAGTGAGTGCAGGTGGGGCAGTGAGCTCAGGTGGGTCTGGAGTGGGCAATGAGTGCAGGTGGGTCTGGAGTGGGCAGTGAGTGCCGGTGGGTCTGGAGTGGGCAGTGGGTCTGGGGTGGGCAGTGAGTGCAGGTGGGTCTGGAGTAGGCAGTGAGTGCAGGTGGGCCTGGGGTGGACAGTGAGTGCCGGTGGGTCTGGAGTGGGCAGTGAGTGCAGGTGAGTCTGGAGTGGGCAGTGAGTCTGGAGTGGGCAGTGAGTGCAGGTGGGGCAGTGAGTGCCGATAGGTCTGCAGTGGGCAGTGAGTGCAGGTGGGTCTGGAGTGGGCAGTGAGTGCAGGTGGGTCTGGAGTGGGCAGTGAGTGCCGGTGGGTTTGGAGTGGGCAGTGAGTGCCGGTGGGTCTGGAGTGGGCAGTGGGTCTGCAGTGGGCAGTCAGTGTAGGTGAGTCTGGAGTGGGCAGTGAGTGCAGGTGGGTCTGGAGTGGGCAGTGAGTGTCGGTGGGTCTGGAGTGGGCAGTGAGTGCAGGTGGGGCAGTGAGTGCAGGTGTGTCTGGAGTGGGCAGTGAGTGCCGGTGGGTCTGGAGTGGGCAGTGAGTGCCGGTGGGTATGGAGTGGGCAGTGAGTGCAGGTGGGTCTGGAGTGGACAGTGAGTGCAGGTGGGTCTGCAGTGGGCAGTGAGTGCCAGTGGGTCTGGAGGGGGCAGTGAGTGCAGGTGGGTCTGGAGTGGGCAGTGAGTGCAGGTGGGGCAGTGAGTGGCGGTGGGTCTGGAGTGGGCAGTGAGTGCGGGTGGGGCGGTGAGTGCCGGTGGGTCTGGAGTGGGCAGTGAGTGAAGGTGGGGCAGTGAGCTCAGGTGAGTCTGGAGTGGGCAGTGAGTGCAGGTGGGTCTGGAGTGGGCAGTGGGTCTGCAGTGGGCAGTGAGTGCAGGTGAGTATGGAGTGGGCAGTGAGTTCAGGTGGGACTGGACTGGGCAGTGAGTGCAGGTGGGTCTGGAGTGGGCAGTGAGTGCAGGTGGGGCAGTGAGTGCAGATTGGGCAGTGACTGCAGGTGGGGCAGAGAGCTCAGGTGGGTCTGGAGTGGGCAGTGAGTGCCGGTGGGGCAGTGAGTGCAGGTGGGTCTGGAGTAGGCAGTGAGTGCAGGTGGGTGTGGAGTGGGCAGTGAGTCTGGAGTGGGCATTGAGTGCAGGTGGGGCAGTGAGTGCCGGTGGGTTTGGAGTGGGCAGTGAGTGCCAGTGGGTCTGGAGTGGGCAGTGAGTGCAGGTGGGACAGTGAGTGCAGTTGAGCCTGGAGTGGGCAGTGAGTCTGGAATGGGCAGTGAGTGCAGGTGGGGCAGTGAGTGCAGGTTGGGCAGTGAGTGCAGGTGGGGCAGTGAGCTCAGGTGGGTCTGGAGTGGGCAGTGAGTGCCGGTGGGGCAGTGAGTGCAGGTGGGTCTGGAGTGGGCAGTGAGTGCAGGTGGGTGTGGAGTGGGCAGTGAGTCTGGAGTGGGCATTGAGTGCAGGTGGGGCAGTGAGTGCAGGTGGGCCTGGAGTGGGCAGTGAGTGCCGGTGGGTCTTGAGTGGGCAGTGAGTGCAGGTGGGGCAGTGAGTGCCGGTGGGTCTGGAGTAGGTAGTGAGTGCAGGTGGGTCTGGAGTGGGCCATGAGGTCAGGTGGGTCTGGAGTGGGCAGTGAGTGCAGGTGGGACTGGAGTGGGCAGTGAGTGCAGGTGGGACTGGAGTGGGCAGTGAGTGCAGGTGGGTCTGGAGTGGGCAGTGAGTGCTGGTGGGTCTGGAGTTGGCAGTGAGTGCAGGTGGGACTGGAGTGGGCAGTGAGTGCAGGTGGGTCTGGAGTGGGCAGTGAGTGCAGGTGGGGCAGTGAGCTCAGGTGGGTCTGGAGTGGGCAATGAGTGCAGGTGGGTCTGGAGTGGTCAGTGAGTGCCGGTGGGTCTGGAGTGGGCAGTGGGTCTGGGGTGGGCAGTGAGTGCAGGTGGGTCTGGAGTAGGCAGTGAGTGCAGGTGGGTCTGGGGTGGACAGTGAGTGCCGGTGGGTCTGGAGTGGGCAGTGAGTGCAGGGGAGTCTGGAGTGGGCAGTGAGTCTGGAGTGGGCAGTGAGTGCAGGTGGGGCAGTGAGTGCCGATAGGTCTGCAGTGGGCAGTGAGTGCAGGTGGGTCTGGAGTGGGCAGTGAGTGCAGGTGGGTCTGTAGTGGGCAGTGAGTCTAGAGCGAGCAGTGAGTTCAGGTGGGTCTGGAGTGGGCAGTGACTGCAGATGGGTCTGGAGTGGGCAGTGAGTGCCGGTGGGTCTGGAGTGGGGAGTGAGTGCAGGTGGGGCAGTGAGTGGAGGTGGGTCTGGAGTGGGCAGTGAGTGCAGGTGGGGCAGTGAGTGCTGGTGGGTCTGGAGTGGGCAGTGAGTGCCGGTGGGTCTGGAGTGGGGCAATGAGTGCAGGTAGGGCAGTGAGTGCAGGTGAGTCTGGTGTGGGCAGTGAGTGGCGGTGGGGCACTGAGTGCAGGTGGGGCAGTGAGGGCCAGTGGGTCTGGACTGGGCAGTGAGTCAGGAGTGGGCAGTGAGTGCAGGTGGGGCAGTGAGTGCCGATGGGTCTGCAGTGGGCAGTGAGTGCAGGTGGGTCTGGAGTGGGCAGCGAGTGCATGTGGGGCAGTGAGCTCATGTGAGTCTGGAGTGGGCAGTGAGTGCCGAAGGGTATGGAGTGGGCAGTGAGTGCAGGTGGGTCTGGAGTGGGCAGTGGGTCTGCAGTGGGCAGTGAGTGTAGGTGAGTCTGGAGTGGGCAGTGAGTGCAGGTGGGTCTGGAGTGGGCAGTGAGTGTCGGTGGGTCTGGAGTGGGCAGTGAGTGCAGGTGGGGCAGTGAGTGCAGGTGTGTCTGGAGTGGGCAGTGAGTGCCGGTGGGTCTGGAGTGGGCAGTGAGTGCCGGTGGGTATGGAGTGGGCAGTGAATGCAGGTGGGTCTGGAGTGGGCAGTGAGTGCAGGTGTGTCTGCAGTGGGCAGTGAGTGCCAGTGGGTCTGGAGGGGGCAGTGAGTGCAGGTGGGTCTGGAGTGGGCAGTGAGTGCAGGTGGGGCAGTGAGTGGCGGTGGGTCTCGAGTGGGCAGTGAGTGCGGGTGGGGCGGTGAGTGCCGGTGGGTCTGGAGTGGGCAGTGAGTGCAGGTGGGGCAGTGAGCTCAGGTGAATCTGGAGTGGGCAGTGAGTGCAGGATGGTCTGGAGTGGGCAGTGGGTCTGCAGTGGGCAGTGAGTGCAGGTGAGTCTGGAGTGGGTGGGTGAGTTCAGGTGGGTCTGGAGTGGACAGTGAGTGCAGGTGGGGCAGTGAGCTCAGGTGGGTCTGGATTGGGCAATGAGTGCTGGTGGGTTTGGAGTGAGCAGTGAGTGCCGGTGGGTCTGGAGTGGGCAGTGGGTCTGGGGTGGGCAGTGAGTGCAGGTGGGTCTGGAGTAGGCAGTGAGTGCAGGAGGGTCTGGGGTGGGCAGTGAGTGCCGGTGTGTCTGGAGTGGGCAGTGAGTGCAGGTGAGTCTGGAGTGGGCAGTGAGTCTGGAGTGGGCAGTGAGTGCAGGTGGGACAGTGAGTGCCGATGGGTCTGCAGTGGGCAGTGAGTGCAGGTGGGTCTGGAGAGGGCAGTGAGTGCAGGTGGGTCTGGAGTGGGCAGTGAGTGCAGGTGGGGCAGTGAGTGGCGGTGGGTCTCGAGTGAGCAGTGAGTGCGGGTGGGGCGGTGAGTGCCGGTGGGTCTGGAGTGGGCAGTGAGTGCAGGTGGGGCAGTGAGCTCAGGTGAGTCTGGAGTGGGCAGTGAGTGCAGGATGGTCTGGAGTGGGCAGTGGGTCTGCAGTGGGCAGTGAGTGCAGGTGAGTCTGGAGTGGGTGGGTGAGTTCAGGTGGGTCTGGCGTGGACAGTGAGTGCAGGTGGGGCAGTGAGCTCAGGTGGGTCAGGATTGGGCAATGAGTGCTGGTGGGTCTGGAGTGGGCAGTGAGTGCCGGTGGGTCTGGAGTGGGCAGTGGGTCTGGGGTGGGCAGTGAGTGCAGGTGGGTCTGGAGTAGGCAGTGAGTGCAGGAGGGTCTGGGGTGGGCAGTGAGTGCCGGTGGGTCTGGAGTGGGCAGTGAGTGCAGGTGAGTCTGGAGTGGGCAGTGAGTCTGGAGTGGGCAGTGAGTGCAGGTGGGACAGTGAGTGCTGATGGGTCTGCAGTGGGCAGTGAGTGCAGGTGGGTCTGGAGAGGGCAGTGAGTGCAGGTGGGTCTGTAGTGGGCAGTGAGTCTAGAGCGGGCAGTGAGTTCAGGTGCGTCTGGAGTGGGCAGTGAGTGCAGGTGTGTGGAGTGGGCAGTGAGTGCTGGTGGGTCTGCAGTGGGCAGTGAGTGCAGGTAAGTCTGGAGTGGGCAGGGAGTGCAGGTGGGTGCAGGTGGGTCTGGAGTGGGCAGTGAGTCTGGAGTGGGCAGTGAGTCTTGAGCGGGCAGTGAGTTCAGGTGGGTCTGGAGTGGGCAGTGAGTGCCGGTGGGTCTGGAGTGGGGAGTGAGTGCAGGTGGGGCAGTGAGTGGAGGTGGGTCTGGAGTGGGCAGTGAGTGCAGGTGGGACAGTGAGTGTTGGTGGGTCTGGAGTGGGCAGTGAGTGCTGGTGGGTCTGGAGTGGGGCAATGAGTGCAGGTAGGGCAGTGAGTGCAGGTGAGTCTGGTGTGGGCAGTGAGTGGCGGTGGGGCACTGAGTGCAGGTGGGGCAGTGAGTGCCAGTGGGTCTGGAGTGGGCAGTGAGTCAGGAGTGGGCAGTGAGTGCAGGTGGGGCAGTGAGTGCCGATGGGTCTGCAGTGGGCAGTGAGTGCAGGTGGGTCTGGAGTGGGCAGTGAGTGCATGTGGTGCAGTGAGCTCATGTGAGTATGGAGTGGGCAGTGAGTGCCGAAGGGTATGGAGTGGGCAGTGAGTGCAGGTGGGTCTGGAGTGGGCAGTCGGTCTGCAGTGGGCAGTGAGTGTAGGTGAGTCTGGAGTGGGCAGTGAGTGCAGGTGGGTCTGGAGTGGGCAGTGGGTCTGCAGTGGGCAGTGAGTGTAGGTGAGTCTGGAGTGGGCAGTGAGTGCAGGTGGGTCTGGAGTGGGCAGTGAGTGTCGGTTGGTCTGGAGTGGGCAGTGAGTGCAGGTGGGGCAGTGAGTGCAGGTGTGTCTGGAGTGGGCAGTGAGTGCCGGCGGGTCTGGAGTGGGCAGTGAGTGCTGGTGGGTATGGAGTGGGCAGTGAATGCAGGTGGGTCTGGAGTGGGCAGTGAGTGCAGGTGTGTCTGCAGTGGGCAGTGAGTGCCAGTGGGTCTGGAGGGGGCAGTGAGTGCAGGTGGGTCTGGAGTGGGCAGTGAGTGCAGGTGGGGCAGTGAGTGGCGGTGGGTCTCGAGTGGGCAGTGAGTGCGGGTGGGGCGGTGAGTGCCGGTGGGTCTGGAGTGGGCAGTGAGTGCAGGTGGGGCAGTGAGCTCAGGTGAATCTGGAGTGGGCAGTGAGTGCAGGATGGTCTGGAGTGGGCAGTGGGTCTGCAGTGGGCAGAGAGTGCAGGTGAGTCTGGAGTGGGTGGGTGAGTTCAGGTGGGTCTGGAGTGGACAGTGAGTGCAGGTGGGGCAGTGAGCTCAGGTGGGTCTGGATTGGGCAATGAGTGCAGGTGGGTCTGGAGTGGGCAGTGAGTGCCGGTGGGTCTGGAGTGGGCAGTGGGTCTGGGGTGGGCAGTGAGTGCAGGTGGGTCTGGAGTAGGCAGTGAGTGCAGGAGGGTCTGGGGTGGGCAGTGAGTGCCGGTGGGTCTGGAGTGGGCAGTGAGTGCAGGTGAGTCTGGAGTGGGCAGTGAGTCTGGAGTGGGCAGTGAGTGCAGGTGGGACAGTAAGTGTCGATGGGTCTGCAGTGGGCAGTGAGTGCAGGTGGGTCTGGAGAGGGCAGTGAGTGCAGGTGGGTCTGGAGTGGGCAGTGAGTGCAGGTGGGGCAGTGAGTGGCGGTGGGTCTCGAGTGGGCAGTGAGTGCGGGTGGGGCGGTGAGTGCCGGTGGGTCTGGAGTGGGCAGTGAGTGCAGGTGGGGCAGTGAGCTCAGGTGAGTCTGGAGTGGGCAGTGAGTGCAGGATGGTCTGGAGTGGGCAGTGGGTCTGCAGTGGGCAGTGAGTGCAGGTGAGTCTGGAGTGGGTGGGTGAGTTCAGGTGGGTCTGGCGTGGACAGTGAGTGCAGGTGGGGCAGTGAGCTCAGGTGGGTCAGGATTGGGCAATGAGTGCTGGTGGGTCTGGAGTGGGCAGTGAGTGCCGGTGGGTCTGGAGTGGGCAGTGGGTCTGGGGTGGGCAGTGAGTGCAGGTGGGTCTGGAGTAGGCAGTGAGTGCAGGAGGGTCTGGGGTGGGCAGTGAGTGCCGGTGGGTCTGGAGTGGGCAGTGAGTGCAGGTGAGTCTGGAGTGGGCAGTGAGTCTGGAGTGGGCAGTGAGTGCAGGTGGGACAGTGAGTGCTGATAGGTCTGCAGTGGGCAGTGAGTGCAGGTGGGTCTGGAGAGGGCAGTGAGTGCAGGTGGGTCTGTAGTGGGCAGTGAGTCTAGAGCGGGCAGTGAGTTCAGGTGCGTCTGGAGTGGGCAGTGAGTGCAGGTGTGTGGAGTGGGCAGTGAGTGCTGGTGGGTCTGCAGTGGGCAGTGAGTGCAGGTAAAACTGGAGTGGGCAGGGAGTGCAGGTGGGTGCAGGTGGGTCTGGAGTGGGCAGTGAGTCTGGAGTGGGCAGTGAGTCTTGAGCGGGCAGTGAGTTCAGGTGGGTCTGGAGTGGGCAGTGAGTGCCGGTGGGTCTGGAGTGGGGAGTGAGTGCAGGTGGGGCAGTGAGTGGAGGTGGGTCTGGAGTGGGCAGTGAGTGCAGGTGGGGCAGTGAGTGCTGGTGGGTCTGGAGTAGGCAGTGAGTGCTGGTGGGTCTGGAGTGGGGCAATGAGTGCAGGTAGGGCAGTGAGTGCAGGTGAGTCTGGTGTGGGCAGTGAGTGGCGGTGGGGCACTGAGTGCAGGTGGGGCAGTGAGTGCCAGTGGGTCTGGAGTGGGCAGTGAGTCAGGAGTGGGCAGTGAGTGCAGGTGGGGCAGTGAGTGCCGATGGGTCTGCAGTGGGCAGTGAGTGCAGGTGGGTCTGGAGTGGGCAGTGAGTGCATGTGGTGCAATGAGCTCATGTGAGTATGGAGTGGGCAGTGAGTGCCGAAGGGTATGGAGTGGGCAGTGAGTGCAGGTGGGTCTGGAGTGGGCAGTCGGTCTGCAGTGGGCAGTGAGTGTAGGTGAGTCTGGAGTGGGCAGTGAGTGCAGGTGGGTCTCGAGTGGGCAGTGAGTGTCGGTGGGTCTGGAGTGGGCAGTGAGTGCAGGTGGGGCAGTGAGTGCAGGTGTGTTTGGAGTGGGCAGTGAGTGCCGGTGGGTCTGGAGTGGGCAGTGAGTGCCGGTGGGGCAGTGAGTGCAGGTGGGTCTTGAATGGGCAGTGAGTGCCGGTGGGTATGGAGTGGGCAGTGAGTGCAGGTGGCTCTGGAGTGGGCAGTGAGTGCAGGTGTGTCTGCAGTGGGCAGTGAGTGCCAGTGGGTCTGGAGGGGGCAGTGAGTGCAGGTGGGTCTGGAGTGGGCAGTGAGTGCAGGTGGGGCAGTGAGTGGCGGTGAGTCTCGAGTGTGCAGTGAGTGCGGGTGGGTCTGGAGTGGGCAGTGAGTGCAGGTGGGGCAGTGAGCTCAGGTGAGTCTGGAGTGGGCAGTGAGTGCAGGATGGTCTGGAGTGGGCAGTGGGTCTGCAGTGGGTAGTGTGTGCAGGTGAGTCTGGAGTGGGTGGGTGAGTTCAGGTGGGTCTGGAATGAACAGTGAGTGCAGGTGGGGCAGTGAGCTCAGGTGGGTCTGGATTGGGCAATGAGTGCTGGTGGGTCTGGAGTGGGCAGTGAGTGCCGGTGGGTCTGGAGTGGGTAGTGGGTCTGGGGTAGGCAGTGAGTGCTGGTGGGTCCGGAATAGGCAGTGAGTGCAGCTGGGTCTGGGGTGGGCAGTGAGTGCCGGTGGGTCTGGAGTGGGCAGTGAGTGAAGGTGAGTCTGGAGTGGGCAGTGAGTCTGGAGTGGGAAGTGAGTGCAGTTGGGACAGTGAGTGCCGATGGGTCTGCAGTAGGCAGTGAGTGCAGGTGGGTCTGGAGTGGGCAGTGAGTGCAGGTGGGTCTGGAGTGGGCAGGGAGTCTGGAGCGGGCAGTGAGTTCAGGTGCGTCTGGAGTGGGCAGTGAGTGCAGGTGTCTGGAGTGGGCAATGAGTGCAGGTGGGTCTGCAGTGGGCAGTGAGTGCAGGTAAGTCTGGAGTGGGCAGTGAGTGCAGGTGGGTGCAGGTGGGTCTGGAGTGGGCAGTGAGTCTGGAGTGGGCAGTGAGACTTGAGCGGGCAGTGAGTTCAGGTGGGTCTGGAGTGGGCAGTGACTGCAGATGGGTCTGGAGTGGGCAGTGAGTGCCGGTGGGTCTGGAGTGGGCAGTGAGTGCAGGTGGGGCAGTGAGTGCAGGTGGGTCTGGAGTGGGCAGTGAGTGCAGGTGGGGCAGTGAGTGCTGGTGGGTCTGGAGTGGGCAGTGAGTGCCGGTGGGTCTGGAGTGGGGCAATGAGTGTAGGTAGGGCAGTGAGTGCAGGTGAGTCCAGTGTGGCAGTGAGTGGCGGTGGGGCAGTGAGTGCTTGTGGGGCAGTGAGTGCCAGTGGGTCTGGAGTGGGCAGTGAGTCTGGAGTGGGCAGTGAGTGCAGGTGGGGCAGTGAGTGCCGATGGGTCTGCAGTGGGCATTGAGTGCAGGTGGGTCTGGAGTGGGCAGTGAGTGCATGTGGGGCAGTGAGCTCATGTGAGTCTGGAGTGGGCAGTGAGTGCCAGTGGGTATGGAGTGGGCAGTGAGTGCAGGTGGGTCTGGAGTGGGCAGTGGGTCTGCAGTGGGCAGTGAGTGTAGGTGAGTCTGGAGTGGGCAGTGAGTGCAGGTGGGTCTGGAGTGGGCAGTGAGTGTTGGTGGGTCTGGAGTGGGCAGTGAGTACAGGTGGGGCAGTGAGTGCAGGTGTGTCTGGAGTAAGCAGTGAGTGCCGGTGGGTCTGGAGTGGGCAGTGAGTGCCGGTGGGTCAGTGAGTGCAGATGGGTCTGGAGTGGGCAGTGAGTGCCAGTGGGTATGGAGTGGGCAGTGAGTGCAGGTGGGTCTGGAGTGGGCAGTGAGTGCAGGTGGGTCTGCAGTGGGCAGTGAGTGCCAGTGGGTCTGTAGGGGGCAGTGAGTGCAGGTGGGTCTGGAGTGGGCAGTGAGTGCAGGTGGGGCAGTGAGTGGCGGTGGGTCTTGAGTGGGCAGTGAGTGCGGGTGGGGCAGTGAGTGCCGGTGGGTCTGGAGTGGGCAGTGAGTGCAGGTGGGGCAGTGATCTCAGGTGAGTCTGGTGTGGGCAGTGAGTGCAGGTGGGTCTGGAGTGGGCAGTGGGTCTGCAGTGGGCAGTTAGTGCAGGTGAGTCTGGAGTGGGTGGGTGAGTTCAGGTGGGTCTGGAGTGGGCAGTGAGTGCAGGTGGGGCAGTGAGTGCAGGTGGGTCTGGAGTGGGCAGTGGGTCTGCAGTGGGCAGTGAGTGCAGGTGAGTCTGGAGTGGGCAGTGAGTGCAGGTAGGTCTGGAGTGGGCAGTGAGTGCAGGTGGGTCTGGAGTAGGCAGTGAGTGCAGGTGTGTCTGGAGTTGGCACTGAGTGCCAGTGGGTCTGAAGTGTGCAGTGAGTGCAGGTGGGGCAGTGAGTGCAGGTGGGTCTGGGGTGGGCAGTTAGAGCAGGTATGTCTGGAGTGGGCAGTGAGTGTTGGTGGGTCTGGAGTGGGCAGTGAGTGGAGGTGGGTCTGGAGTGGGAAGTGAGTGCCGTTGCGTCTAGATTGGGCAGTGAGTGCCGGTGGGTGTGGAGTGGGCAGTGGGTCTGGAGTGGGCAATGAGTCTGGAGCGGGCAGTGAGTGGAGGTGGGTCTGGAGTGGGCAGTGAGTGCAGGTGGCTCTGGAGTGGGCAGTGAGTGCAGGTGGGTCTGGTGTGGGCAGTGAGTGCAGGTGGGTCTGCAATGGGCAGTGAGTGCAGGTGGGTCTGGAGTGGGCAGTGAGTGCAGGTGGGGCAGTGAGTGGAGGTGGGGCAGTGAGTGCAAGTGGGTCTGGAGTGGGCAGTGAGTGGAGGTGGGTCTGGAGTGGGCAGTGAGTGCAGGTGGGTCTGGAGTGGGCAGTGAGTGCAGGTGGGGCAGTGAGTGCAGGTGGGTCTGGAGTGGGCAGTGAGTGCCGGTGGGTCTGCAGTGGGCAGTGAGTGCAGGTGGGTCTGGAGTGGGCAGTGAGTCTGGAGTGGGCAGTGAGTGCCGGTGGTTCTGCAGTGGGCAGTGAGTGCAGGTGGGGCTGGAGTGGGCAGTGAATCTGGAGTGGGCAGTGAGTGCAGGTGGGTCTGGAGTGGGCAGTGAGTGTCAGTGGGTCTGCAGTGGGCAGTGAGTGTAGGTGGGTCTGGAGTGGGCAGTGAGTGCAGGTGGCGCCGTGAGTGCAGGTGGGTCTGGAGTGTGCATTGAGTGCCGGTGGGTCTGGAGTGGGCAGTGGGTCTGGAGTGGGCAGTGAGTATGGAGCGGGCAGTGAGTGGAGGTGGGTTTGGAGTGGGCAGTGAGTTCCGGTGGGTCTGGAGTGGGCAGTGAGTGCAGGTGGGGCAGTGAGTGCCGGTGGGTTAGGAGTGGGCAGTGAGTGCAGGAGGGGCAGTGAGTGCAGGTGGGGCAGTGAGTGCAGGTGGGTCTGGAGTGGGCAGTGAATGCAGGTGGGGCAGTGAGTGGAGGTGGGTCTGGAGTGGGAAGTGAGTGCAGGTGGGTCTGGAGTGGGCAGTGAGTCTGGAGCGGGCAGTGAGTTCAGGTGGGTCTGGAGTGGGCAGTGAGTGCAGGTGTCTGGAGTGGGCAGTGAGTGCAGGTGAGTTTGCAGTGGGCAGTGAGTGCAGGTGAGTCCGGAATGGGCAGTGGGTGCAGGTGGGTCTGGAGTGGGCAGTGAGTCTGGAGTGGGCAATTAGTGCAGGTGGGTCTGGAGTGGGCAGCGAGTGCAGGTGGGGCAGTGAGCTCAGGTGGGTCTGGAGTGAGCAGTGAGTGCAGGTGGGGTAGTGAGTGCTGGTGGGTCTGGAGTGGGCAGTGAGTGCCGGTGGGTCTGGAGTGGGGCAATGAGTGCAGGTAGGACAGTGAGTGCAGGTGAGTCTGGTGTGGGCAGTAAGTGGCGGTGGGGCACTGAGTGCAGGGGGGGGCAGTGAGTGCCAGTGGGTCTGGAGTGGGCAGTGAGTCAGGAGTGGGCAGTGAGTGCAGGTGGGTCTGGAGTGGGCAGTGAGTGCATGTGGGGCAGTGAGCTCATGTGAGTCTGGAGTGGGCAGTGAGTGCCGAAGGGTGTGGAGTGGGCAGTGAGTGCAGGTGGGTCTGGAGTGGGCAGTGAGTGTCGGTGGGTCTGGCGTGGGCAGTGAGTGCAGGTGTGTCTGGAGTGGGCAGTGAGTGCCGGTGGGTTTGGAGTGGGCAGTGAGTGCCGGTGGGGCAGTGAGTGCAGGTGGGTCTGGAGTGGGCAGTGAGTGCCGGTGGGTATGGAGTGGGCAGTGAGTGCAGGTGGGTCTGGAGTGGGCAGTGAGTGCAGGTGTGTCTGCATTAGGCAGTGAGTGCCAGTGGGTCTGGAGGGGGCAGTGAGTGCAGGTGGGTCTGTAGTGGGCAGTGAGTGCAGGTGGGGCAGTGAGTGGCGGTGGGTCTGGAGTGGGCAGTGAGTGCAGGTGGGGCGGTGAGTCCCGGTGGGTCTGGAGTGGGCAGTGAGTGCAGGTGGGGCAGTGAGCTCATGTGAGTCTGGAGTGGGCAGTGAGTGCAGGATGGTCTGGAGTGGGCAGTGGGTCTGCAGTGGGCAGTGAGTGCAGGTGAGTCTGGAGTGGGTGGGTGAGTTCAGGTGGGTCTGGAGTGGACAGTGAGTGCAGGTGGGGCAGTGAGCTCAGGTGGGTCTGGATTGGGCAATGAGTGCCGGTGGGGCAGTGAGTGCAGGTGGGGCAGTGAGTGCAGGTGGGGCTGGAGTGGGCAGTGAGTGCAGGTGGGGCAGTGAGGTCAGGTGGGTCTGGAGTGGGCAGTGAGTGCAGGTGGTCTGGGGTGGGCAGTGAGTGCAGGTGGGGCAGTGAGTGCAGGTGGGTCTGGAGAGGGCAGTGAGTGCGGGTGGGTCTGGAGGGGGCAATGAGTCTGGCGTGGGCAGTGAGTGCAGGTGGGGCAGTGAGTGCCAGTGGGTCTGGAGGGACAGTGAGTGCAGGTGTCTGGAGTGGGCAGTGAGTTCAGGTGGGTGTAGGTAGGTCTGGAGTGGGCAGTGAGTCTGGAGTGGGCAGTGAGTCTGGAGTGGGCAGTGAGTTCAGGTGGGTCTAGAGTGTGCAGTGAGTTCCAGTGGGTCTGGAGTGGGCAGTGAGTGCAGGTGTGGCAGTGAGTGCCGGTGAGTCTGGAGTGGGCAGTGAGTGCAGGTGGGTCTGGAGTGGGCAGTGAGTGCAGGTGGGTCTGGAGTGGGCAGTGAGTGCAGGTGGGGCCGTGAGTGCCGGTGGGTCTGGAGTGGGCAGTGAGTGCAGGTGGGTCTGGAGTGGGCAGTGAGTGCAGGTGGGGCAGTGAGTGCTGGTGGGTCTGGAGTGGGCAGTGAGTACAGGTGGGGCAGTGAGTGCAGGTGTGGCAGTGAGTGTCGGTGAGTCTGGAGTGGGCAGTGAGTGCAGGTGGGTCTGGAGTGGGCAGTGAGTGCCAGTGGGTCTGGAGTGGGCAGTGAGTGCCAGTGAGTCTGTAGCGGGCAGTGAGTGCCGATGGGTCTGGAGTGGGCAGTGAGTGCAGGTGGGTCTGGAGTTGGCAGTGAGTGCCAATGGGTCTGGAGTGGGCAGTGAGTCTGCAGTGGGCAGTGAGTGCAGGTGGGGCAGTGAGTGCCGGTGGGTCTGGAGTGGGCAGTGAGTGCCGGTGGGTCTGTAGCGGGCAGTGAGTGCAGGTGGGGCAGTGAGTGCAGGTATTGAATGAATATCACGCAGAGCTACCCTTGGTATTTGTGTGGTACGCGCCAGGATAGATTGCACTCGTAGCCGCCCTTTGCAAGATTACCAGCCACGATCACTTCAGGGCAAGAGTGCCGGCAGTAATGCAAACAAGCTTTTGCAATGCAATGGGTCTCGCATTTGCTTGAGTTAGAGCTATTGGCGTTGTAAATGCATAACTGGACTTTTCTTCCCACATAAATTGGTCAACCCTGCCTCATAATTTGGTCCTCTCTGCCACATAATTCCAGTGACCATTCATATAACTAAAGCACTTACATTTACCTTCTCCTGTTTCTGCAGCAAAAATGAAAATGTTTCCATTATTTACTATATTTTTAATATATTATTATTTTGCGGCTCCCTCAACGTATCAAATGCTGACAGTCACAAGTGCCATAGCTGTGAGAATCGACAGATAAAGGAGTTTAAAAAAGAGATAAAATATAGTAATGAGACTGAAGTTTGCGCACAAGGTCGATACACAAATGTGTGTTTTAATTCCAGTGTATTGACTTATCATCCGTCTCATGCTTTCAAAAAGAAATATACATTTATCGAGTAAATAAATGCAGAAATATAGTAGTTTCAGCTTTATTTTTTACTTTAAGAATATCTGAAATATTTATGGTCAAAGACAAATTTAGCATATAATAAATAGGTTTGGATAAATAGAGACGGAAATTAAAATAAATAAAAAGCATATAACCAAGAGCCCTACTGTAGGAAAGTACCATCTTGCCTGGCATGTTACCCCCATATTTCACTGTATATATGTTGTTTTAGTTGTATGTGTCACTGGGACCCTGCCAGCCATGGCCCCAGTGCTCATAAGTGTGCCCTGTACGTGTTCCATGTGTGATGACTAACTGTCTCACTGAGGCTCTGCTAACCAGAACCTCAGGGTTATGCTCGCTCTGCTTTCTAAATTGTCACTAACAGGCTAGTGACCAATTTCACCAATTCACATTGGCATACTGGAACACCCTTATAAATCCCTTGTATATGGTACTGAGGTACCCAGGGTATTGGGGTTCCAGGAGATCCCTATGGGCTGCAGCATTTCTTTTGCCACCCATAGGGTGATCTGACAATTCTTACACAGGCCTGCCAGTGCAGCCTGAGTGAAACAACGTCCACGTTATTTCACAGCCATTTACCACTGCACTTAAGTAACTTATAAGTCACCTATATGTCTAACCTTCACCTGGTGAAGGTTGGGTGCAGAGTTACTTAGTGTGAGGGCACCCTGGCACTAGCCAAGGTGCCCCCACATCGTTCAGGGCAAATTCCCCGGACTTTGTAGGTGCGGGGACACCATTACACGCGTGCACTGTACATAGGTCTCTACCTATGTACAGCGTCACAATGGAAACTCCGAACATGGCCATGTAAGATGTCTAGGATCATGGAATTGTCCCCCCAATGCCATTCTGGTATTGGGAGGACAATTCCATGATCCCCCGGGTCTCTAGCACAGAACCCAGGTACTGCCAAACTGCCTTTCCCGGGGTTTCACTGCAGCTGCTGCCAACCCCTCAGACAGGTTTCTGCCCTCCTGGGGTCCAGCCAGGCCGGGCCCAGGAAGGCAGAACAAAGGATTTCCTCTGAGAGAGGGTGTAACACCCTCTCCCTTTGGAAATAGGTGTAAGGGCTGGGGAAGAGTAGCCTCCTCAACCTCTGGAAATGCTTTGATGGGCACAGATGATGGCCATCTCTGCATAAGCCAGTCTACACCGGTTCAGGGATCCCCCAGCACTGCTCTGGCGCGAAACTGGACAAAGGAAAGGGGAGTGACCACTCCCCTGACCTGCACCTCCCCTGGGAGGTGCCCAGAGCTCCTCCAGTGTGCTCCAGACCTCTGCCATCTTGGAAACAGAGGTGCTGCTGGCACACTGGACTGCTCTGAGTGGCCAGGGCCAGCAGGTGACATCAGAGACTCCTTCTGATAGGCTCCTTCAGGTGTTAGTAGCCTATCCTCCTTCCTAAGTAGCCAAACCCTCTTTTCTGGCTATTTAGGGTCTCTGTCTCTGGGGAAACTTTAGATAACGAATGCAAGAGCTCATCAGAGTTCCTCTACATCTCTCTCTTCACCTTCTGCCAAGGAATCGACTGCTGACCGTGCTGGAAGCCTGCAAAACTGCAACAAAGTAGCAAAGACGACTACTGCAACTCTGTAACGCTGATCCTGCCACCTTCTCAACTGTTTTCCTGGTGGTGCATGCTGTGGGGGTAGTCTGCCTCCTCTCTGCACTAGAAGCTCCGAAGAAATCTCCCTTGGGTCGACGGAATCTTCCCCCTGCAACCGCAGGCACCAAAAGACTGCATCGCCGGTCCTCTGGATCCCCTCTCAGCACGACGAGCCTGGTCCCTGGAACTCAGCAACTCTGTCCAAGTGACTCCCACAGTCCAGTGACTCTTCAGTCCAAGTTTGGTGGAGGTAAGTCCTTGCCTCCACACGCTAGACTGCATTGCTGGGTACCGCGTGATTTGCAGCTGCTCCGGCTCCTGTGCACTCTTCCAGGATTTCCTTTGTGCACAGCCAAGCCTGGGTCCCCGACACTCTAACCTGCAGTGCACGACCTCCTGAGTTGTCCTCCGGCGTCGTGGGACCTTCCTTTGGGCATCGGATGGTAGAAGCTGTGGATTCTGCAAGAACGACAAGGGCTAGAAACTTACCCTTTGGAGGATGGATGTCCCACGTCGTGAAGAGTCGTGCAGAGGTGTTTTCGTGCAGAAAGACCGCCAACAAAACTTGCTAGCTGCAAAGGTCGCGGTTAGGGTTTTTGGATGCTGCTGTGGTCCAGGAGGGACCAGGATGTCGCCAATTGCGTGAGGAGACAGAGGGGCATCCAGCAAGACAACGAGCCTACTCAGAAGCAAGCAGCACCCGCAGAAGTGCCGTAACAGGCACTACGAAGTGGAGTGAACCGGAGCTCACCTGAAGTTGCACAAGAGGGTCCCACGACACCGGAGGACAACTCAGGGAGTTGTGCAATGCAGGTTAGAGTGACGGGGACCCAGGCTGGGCTGTGCACAAAGGTAATCCTCGAAGAATGCACAGGAGCCGGAGTAGCTGCAAAATACGCGGTTCCCAGCAATGCAGTCTAGCGTGGGGAGGCAAGGACTTACCTCCACCAAACTTGGACTGAAGAGTCATTGGACTGTGGGAGTCACTTGGACAGAGTTGCTGAGTTCAAGGGACCTCGCTCGTCGTGCTGAGAGGAGACCCAGAGGACCGGTGATGCAGTTCTTTAGTGCCTGCGGTTGCAGGGGGAAGATTCTGTCGACCCACAGGAGATTTATTCGGAGCTTCTAGTGCAGAGAGGAGGCAGACTACCCCCACAGCATGCACCACCAGGAAAACAGTTGAGAAGGTGGCAGGATCAGCGTTACAAGGTCGCAGTAGTCATCTTTGCTACTTTGTTGCAGTTTTGCAGGCTTCCAGCGCGGTCAGCAGTCGATTCCTTGGCAGAAGGTGAAGAGAGAGATGCAGAGGAACTCTGATGAGCTCTTGCATTCGTTATCTAAGGAATTCCCCAAAGCAGAGACCCTAAATAGCCAGAAAAGGAGGTTTGGCTACTTAGGAGAGAGGAGAGGCTAGCAACACCTGAAGGAGCCTATCAGAAGGAGTCGCTGACGTCACCTGCTGGCACTGGCTACTCAGAGCAGTACAGTGTGCCAGCAGCACCACTGTTTCCAAGATGGCAGAGGTCTGGAGCACACTGGAGGAGCTCTGGGCACCTCCCAGGGGAGGTACAGGTCAGGGGAGTGGTCACTCCCCTTTCCTTTGTCCAGTTTCGCGCCAGAGCAGGGCTGAGGGATCCCTGAACCGGTGCAGACTGGCTTATGCAGAGATGGGCATCATCTGTGCCCATGAAAGCATTTCCAGAGGCTGGGGGAGGCTACTCCTCCCCAGCCCTGACACCTTTTTCCAAAGGGAGAGGGTGTAACACCTCTCTCTGAGGAAGTCCTTTGTTCTGCCTTCCTGGGCCAAGCCTGGCTGGACCCCAGGAGGGCAGAAACCTGTCTGAGGGGTTGGCAGCAGCAGCAGCTGCAGTGAAACCCCGGGAAAGGTAGTTTGGCAGTACCCGGGTCTGAACTAGAGACTCGGGGGATCATGGAATTGTCTCCCCAATACCAGAATGGCATTGGGGTGACAATTCCATGATCCTAGACATGTTACATGGCCATGTTCGGAGTTACCATTGTGACGCTATACATATGTCGTGACATATGTATAGTGCACACGTGTAATGGTGTCTCCGCACTCACAAAGTCCGGGGAATTTGCCCTGAACAATGTGGGGGCACCTTGGCTAGTGCCAGGGTGCCCACACACTAAGTAACTTAGCACCCAACCTTTACCAGGTAAAGGTTAGACATATAGGTGACTTATAAGTTACTTAAGTGCAGTGGTAAATGGCTGTGAAATAACGTGGACGTTATTTCACTCAGGCTGCACTGGCAGGCCTGTGTAAGAATTGTCAGATCTCCCTATCGGTGGCATAAGAAATGCTGCATCCCATAGGGATCTCCTGGAACCCCAATACCCTGGGTACCTCAGTACCATATACTAGGGAATTATAAGGGTGTTCCAGTATGCCAATGTAAATTGGTGAAATTGGTCACTAGCCTGTTAGTGACAATTTGGAAAGAAAATGAGAGAGCATAACCACTGAGGTTCTGGATAGCAGAGCCTCAGTGAGACAGTTAGGCATCACACAGGGAACACATACATATAGGTCACAAACTTATGAGCACTGGGGTCCTGACTAGCAGGGTCCCAGTGACACATAACAAACATACTGAAAACATAGGGTCTTCACTATGAACACTGGGCCCTGGCTAGCAGGATCCCAGTGAGACAGTGAAAACACCATGACATACACTCACAAACAGGCCAAAAGTGGGGGTAACAAGGCTAGAAAGAGGCACTTTCTCACAAGTTCCCACTAAATGTGTATGATTTTTTTCTTGGTTGGTGTCTGTGGGTTGGGTAAAAATGTATCTACATCCCAAGATTGTGTTTCTCGATGAGCCAACATGGCTGATAAAGAACATATGTTATTCTAACATGTCTGGTATGTCTGTGGTATTTTGCACGTTTGATTTCTGGTTTAACAATAACATGCAATAGCCATTAAATACTTGCCACACTCAGAATATGTATAAGGTTCTTTGTAGGCGATTGTGCCTTTAGATTGGTTTATGGTTATGCACGCTTGAGGGAAAAGATTCGTCTTCCTTCTGGCCGGTGCAAATTGGGACAGTTCGTTGTATTGTAGATAGCTGAACTCCTCGTTTCTTTACCCTTCAGTGTCTGGCTCCACTACGGTGTGCCTTTCTCTGGTTGCTGTGGTTTGGCCAGAAAGAGTTTAAGATACACTTAGAGCACTGGATGATGGTCTGGTATCGCTTTAGAAAACCACTTCACTTCATACCGATCCCACGATCACAGCTGGTGTTGAACACCAGTTTATTCAGGAGGTGGTTTGTATTTGTTGTTGTCTTAATTGTCTAGAGTTCATTTCATAGACTTGTGACGTTGAGGTGAACAGCTGGGACTCTTACATCCACTGAACTGCCCCTGACTGCTTCTTCAAGGATCTGTCAGTTTATGTGCAGGTTCCTCTGTTGCTGCCTGTATTGATGTTTTTCCTAAATACCGGAGCTCATTGCTGCTGATCGCTTATTGCAGATTTGCAGTTTTGTCTTCATTAATCATAATAATTTCATGCATTCAAGGCTTGTTTTCTGTTGGATGTAAAGAGAGTTACAATTACTAAATAGAAACATAATGGAGTGTGAATACTCAGTATTTAACTGGTTGTAAATGACATCTCTTCTTTACTGTCTTTGAAACGTAGCAAGGAATATTTCAGGATACATAGATATTTAACTAAAAACTCTGTTGAACACGTCACATCTTATTAACTTCAGAAAAGGTGATTTACCAGTGTACACAGAGTAACTTGGTGAAGAAAGCGCGGTCACAGAGCACCCATGTGCTACTGATAGAGGTTTAGGTTGATGCACATGGACAAGATTTAATTTAAACAATAATAGATTATGGAAAATTGGAGGGATCAGGCTGGACTGCTATTATTCCAGTAACTCTTCAGAAAGTATATAACAAAGGTAACTCTCCAGAAAGTATATAACAAAGGTAACTCTCCAGGAAGTATATAACAAAAGTAACTCCATTCACATACTTCTTCTCAGTCCTTTCCTGTTCACCTTGGACCATCTCAAATGCTAACGCCTGTCTTTATTTTGTTGTTCATTAAGTCACCTTTGACACTTTCAGCAGCTCCCCTGGTTCAAGCATTTTTGGTTTCTTCAAACCAGGAAGACTGGAGCAATACTGCAGGTTAAAGTAGGATTCCTATCGCCATGACATCTGTTCCTCTTCCTAGAACCAGTGTAGCTCACAGGGCCTGCTTCTGGCCCTGAAAGACAACTTAAAAAAGTAATTATATGCACAGATTAGGCAAACAAACATTGATTCATATCATTTAATATTCAACAATATCAGTCATTTACTCCCCAAAGAGAATCCATCACAATCAATACTTTACCCCACATACCTCGGAAACAGATGTGTGCATATTCATCTTTTCTATCCCCTTTTTTCTACCTTTACATGATATTTGACTTAATGTTGTCCATCTGGGGCCCAGGATGCTACTTTGTGGGTGTACATTGTGCCCAGTGTCTTTTCAGTGTTGGAAAGCCTCAGTTTTATTAGAGGCACTGTATTATCTCACCACTGCTGGGGCTTGCAGTCATAAGGCCATTACCTAAGTTGGTGGGGGACTCATGAACATTTGTGACAGAGGTGAACAGATTTCAGCAGCTACTTTGATCCACACTGCTTGTGAATACTATATGGGAAATATAAACTTCTGAATGAGCAGGAGCCTGATAATTGTATCACTATAAACACTACTGGACACATTGGAGGAGATGTACAGTGTGATTTGCCTGTACCTGACTGAAACTCTTCGTCTTCTGCTAGTAGAGAATGAGCCCTGATGAAGTCCCTGAGTGGATGATATTCTGCGTGAAAAGTGGTTTATTATATGGTGTGGTTGTGCAACTTCATCATACAATGAAGGCACAATTCCGTATCGAGACAAGTCACATTTGTTTATAAAGCCTTAGCTCAGTCCTGGGCAGCCGTAGCTTGGAGCAGTCAGGCTTTATCAAAGGAACAGGTGTAAAGCATTAAGATGTAACGGAACTGTCGAATAAAAAGAAAACACAATAAAAATCCAAAAACAAATTATAAAATAGATTGTATTTTTATCTTTGAATAGACACCTCAATGACAAACATCGGGAGGTATTAATTAATAAATCACTGCTTTTCATTAATGCATTAAATATTTTTAATCTACTGTGACTCATGGGTTAGGGTTAGCCACAACAGGTAACTTGAATATAGTTACAGGGGCACTCTTGTGTGATCCGACTCCAATAGGGAACCAGTCTCGGGGACCAGTCAGATCCAGTAGTTACCTCTTGGTTTAAGCAGTCTTAAGTTCCAGGTCTTATGGGTGAACTGCAGTTGGAATCAATGGAGTGGTCCTGATGCAAGAGATGCAGGATGCTGAAGATGCTCAAGGATGCTGAGGTTGCTGAGCCAGTGTCATGGGGTCTTCATATATGGTGAACCCTTGACCCACGAACACGGGGATCGACTTTGGCCTCATGGGTCGATGTCCTGCAACGTCCAGCTGGAGAACAGCACAAAAACAGTTGCCACTGGTCTCCTGTTATATGTTACAGTTTCAGGGGTGCCACTTCTTTGCCCAACACAAGCTAGGGGGATTTGGTTACTAACTAGCCAATGGGCTACCAGGTCCCCTCCACCTGATAACGCCCACCCCCCACATGGCAGAACCTTTCTCTCAGTGTGTTGAGCGCCCTAGCACAGCCCAGAGGTGTGGCTAACTAGAGGCACACTCTCCTTCAAAAAAACTGACAATAGCTTCTCCCTCTCTGCTTGAGATGCCAGCCTGTCTGCTAAAACAAAGGAACCAATGGGGCGATGGCGAGGACTTCAGATTGGCTCCACTTAATCCATGTGAGGCAAAGCACATTCATGGAAGAAAGCCTGCGCTCGGGATTATTTCCAGGTTTGCTCACAGTCATAAGAACGGGGCTTTTAAACACAGCTTGAGGATGGACCAGAGGTTGATGTAGCGGTGACCTTGTTTTTGGTTGTAACCGCACAACGGAGACTTACTTTTATGAAATATGGTCTGATTGATTCTTCAATACAGTCTGGCTGCCTCACCACTTACAGAGGTTGTATTAGTGAACAAGAATTTGATATCTTGTCTTTCGTTGGTCCTGAAGAGGCCTCAAATTATTAAGGGCGAAACATGTCAACCTATCTTTGTAATAGAGGAGTTACTGTAAGATGAATGATGATGGAAATTTAATGCGGAAGGGTCTGGACCATTTAATGGCCTTTGCTATTGGTTTCACCTTCCGTCCTTTTTTTTTGCTACCTCCAGGTGGATCATGAACTCAAAATATATTTGATGTACCACTTATTCTAAAAACAATGAATGTTTGGAAAGACTAGGAATGGGTGTATATGTAAGAATGTACAAATAACAAAAGTATTAGATGTTGCTTTGTCATTGTGCATTCATGTACTTGTAAGTCTTTTTATAATTGATGTTATTGTTGTCCTTTTTATATGGTTTATATTATTTGTTTGATAATAAAAAGAAATCAATAACGAGTACACACAAGTGATTGAACAGAGAGAAATGGGTTTTGATCAATTATGTGGTTGAATAATTTGAGATGATAAATCGATACTAAAGTAATTGAATTAAGCTTGATTTGCGTTCAGGTTATCTGGATATTTTCCTCCCGCTTTCCACATTCTCTGTTTGTGCTAAAACAAAAGAGCAGCTCCTTCCATGTGTAACTACCATGTGTCCTTCTAAGGTGGCTTCCCCTTTGAAGTTCACCTTTGGGCGCTCACCTGCTCTGGCCATCCTGCCAGGAGGAGGTCGCGCCTCTTCCATCGGCAGGTCCTTTGTTCCTCTTCCTGAGAGTCGTTCTCACATATCCCCAGGAGGGCAGAAGGCTACCTCGAGGACAGCAGCCTTTGTGCAACAATAACCGGCTATTGGAACACTTTGGGCAACAAAGTGGCAACCTTTATACAGAAGTTTAATTAAATTCTACTTGATCAACATCAGTTTAATGCAATGATTTGTTTAATAACTTGAAGTACCATATTTAGTAGTCCCATTTGGAAGGTAGCACTGCTGATTGTTAGAGTGTAACTACATACTCAGCAATACGGCTACTAGCCTTCCCACAGTAAAAACAGCAATGTGGAGTTTTTACTGCCAGGGAATGTAAAGTCAATAAAACACACGTCCTTATTTATAATATAATGCATCCCACCTTTAGAAAAAGAAAGGTTTGGGCTTTGCCATCTGTTTGCGAACTTGTAGGGTATGTCACATAAAATAGTGGCAGCACTCCGTGACTTGTGAACTTGTAGGGAGTGTCACATAAAATAGTGGCAGCACTCCGTGTGTTGTGAACTTGCAGGGAGTGTCACATAAAATAGTGGCAGCGCACCATGACTTGTGAACTTGTAGGGAGTGTCACATAAAATAGTGGCAGCACTCCGTGGCTTGTGAACTTGTAGGGAGTGTCACATAAAATAGTGGCAGCACTCCGTGACTTGTGAACTTGTAGGGAGTGTCACATAAAATAGTGGCAGCACTCAGTGGCTTGTGAACTTGTAGGGAGTGTCACATAAAATAGTGGCAGCACTCAGTGGCTTGTGAACTTGTAGGGAGTGTCACATAAAATAGTGGCAGCACTCAGTGACTTGTGAACTTGTAGGGAGTGTCACATAAAATAGTGGCAGCACTCCGTGACTTGTGAACTTGTAGGGAGTGTCACATAAAATAGTGGCAGCACTCAGTGACTTGTGAACTTGTAGGGAGTGTCACATAAAATAGTGGCAGCACTCCGTGACTTGTGAACTTGTAGGGAGTGTCACATAAAATAGTGGCAGCACTCCGTGGCTTGTGAACTTGTAGGGAGTGTCACATAAAATAGTGGCAGCACTCCGTGACTTGTGAACTTGTAGGGAGTGTCACATAAAATAGTGGCAGCACTCAGTGACTTGTGAACTTGTTTGGTACGTCACATAAAATAGTGGCAGCACACTGTGACTTGTGAACTTGTAGGACATGTCACATAAAAAAGGTGGCACTACTCCGTGACTTGTGAACTTGCATGGCATGTCACATAAAATAGTGGCATGACACCATGACTTGTAGGGTATGTCACATAAAATAGTGGCATCACTCCGTGACTTGTGAACTTGTAGAGCGTGTCACATAAAATAGTGGCAGAACACATGACTTGTGCACTTATAGCGCAACCAGACCTTTCTCTCTGAAAAAAACCCTGAAGGCCTAGACCCGCTCCAAGAGTTTAGTTCAGTTTAGCGGATTTATAGAGCGCATGGCTACCCAGAGGCATCCCAGCGCTAAAAGAAGAACGGCAGAACCAAAAAACGTAACGTAACTATGCTGAGAAAAGAAGAGTCTTCAGATTTCTACGGAAGGGAAGTTCAGAACTATCCTGTCGGAGTGCCGGGGAGTTCCATATATTAGCTGCTCTAAATGCAAAGGATCTGCCTCCCCATCTAGCTTTCCTAATAGGACAGGTATAAATTAAGGCCGCTGAAGTGATCTGAGAGATCTTCGGGGAGTGTAAGGAGTAATAATTTGTGTAAGGAAGGAAGGACCCTTAGCATGAAGAGCTCGGTGCACGATACACATAGCTTTACAATGGATCCTTTGCTGGATAGGAAGCCAGTGGAGGGAGGCCAAGGCTAGTTTGGCAGATAGATGTCTGGGAATGTTCATAAGAAGGCGGGCGGCTACATTTTGAACTACCTGCAATCTCTTTAATACAAAGGTAGGAGAGTTCAAAAACAGCACAGTTTGTTGTAGCTCAAGCCTTTTCCATGAGGTGCCTAGCTGACCATCCTGACCTGGACCCTGCTGGTGGCCTCTGCTGGATTGAGTCCTGTCCCCCAAGTGTTGATTCTGAGCTTCTGGGACCCTGGGCTCTGTCTACCCAGACGTCTCTGACAACATCTAAAAAAGCTGGGAATTAGAACCTTTTTGGACTTCCAGACCAGGACAAACTACCCCAGTTTACCAGCCCATAGCCAGACTCCTGGGGGCTGAGGAAACAGGTTTCTTCCGCTCGGAGCTTTTCCACAGCTGCAAAGCATATTCAGCCGACCCTTGTCAATACGGTTTCCAGCCTTAAAGGCGGATACAGGCTGCGCCTTGCCCCGCAGGAGGATTCCAAGCTCTGAAGAAGAGAGGCCATGGGTAAAGATCTTGAGCGGGTAAAGGCACCAGAAGTATTCAAACAGGCAGAGGACTTTCCTGGATTCAAAATTTCAACTTTTCCTGCTCTGAGCTTTTCCTGTCAAAACCGCCAGCTTGCGTAAATGTTTGTTGATTTGGTTTATTTTTATAATTTGATTTGGGGTTTTTATTGATTGGTGTTTTGACTTTATGACTGGTTTGGTACAGCATAAGTACTTCACACGTTGGGGAGAACATGGAGTACTGTGGAAAATATTAGTAAGTGCACTATGGCCAACGAAGGATTGAGAGAGAGGGAAGGTGTAAGAATCGTATTGCTCCTGGTCTAGTATGAGGACCAGAAGCCTCTGTGTTGTCCAAAGCACATACTGCATGTCAGAGAGGGGAGGACAGGTGGGCCGGAAAGGAATCTGTAGCTGGATAAGAGTCTCTACCAAATAAGGCATTACGGAAGGTAAGTAACTTGTTCATCTGATGGAGACTTCTAGCTGCAGATTCCTTACTTTTGAATTAGACACTCAAACGATACCTCTACAGATGTGGGTCTGTGACACAGATTTTAGGCTAAAAAGTCCTGCAGGACCAAATAGGCAAAGTGCCCATCCTATGGACCTGACCGCCCAGGCAGTAGTGGTTGGTAAACATGTGCAGTGAGGACAACGTTTCTGCCTGGCAGATGTCCAGAGCTGGAACTCTGTGTGCTAATGCAGTAATCACAGCCTTAGCACTGGTGGAATGAGCATGTAAACCCTCAGGAGGTTGCTTTATGGCCAATCCGTAGCAGATCTTAATGTAGCCCACAATCGAACCGGAGATGGTCCATTTCTGTGCAGCCTTTCCCTTCTTCGCTCCAACATATCCCATGAAGAGTTGGTCGTCCACAGAAAACTCTTTCATGAGCTCAACGCAGAGGACCACAAGAAAATCCGTTAGGCAAGGGAACGTTCAATAGTGCCCCCACCTGCAGATACCCAGAGAAGCACAGTACATACACCAGGGAGATGAGGTGCATAGGGGTGAAGTTATGTCGGACCTCCCGTTGAAGTCAATGGGGACCTCAGCTGTCCAACTGCTACAGTGACCCATAGACCAGGTCTGTGGAACCCAGGCATGGATTCAGGGTGAGGAGCACCCGCGAAGAGAGGAGGCAGAGTCCAAACCACCTGGAGATGTCCAAGGGGTGTAGGAGGGAAATGTCCACCCTTCTCGTGGATGCGTCTCTGTTTGACCGTTGTCATGAAGATGCAGCTATGGCATCTAGGTGATGCAGAAGGATCCCAGAAGTCGCCCACAAGCTGTCCCTCGCCAGTAGTCAAATGCAGAGGGGTAAGTGGTCAGCAGAACCACTGACAAACGTTGGCAAAAAGCTTGAAGAGGTGCAGTAGATGGAACCAGCAAGGCCCCATAGACTCAACCTTTACAGATAAGAGAGGACCGGCCCTCAGCAGTAAGGAGAGCCAGCAGGAATCGAAGGAGACCCCAGAAAGATCCTCTGGCAGCAAACACAGGGAGTTGTGGGGGTACCTCTGCTTGTGCAGGGGTACCCACATACTTAGAACCATGCACCCTGCCCTGGGGCTGAAGGCCCTATCTTAGGACTGACTTATAGGGTCAAAGTGCAGAGACAGTGATATAGGGTAAACCTTATATGTGGGGCGAAAGGTGCAGGCACCATTTCACACAGGCTGCATTGGCAGGCCTGTAGACACAGTTTGCCTGGGCTCCAGTGGATGGCATAATACATGCTGCAGTCCATGGGGGACCCCTGGTGTACCAATGCCATGGGTAACTAAGTACTATATACCAGGGACATACAGGGGTGAACCAGTATGCCAATTGTGGACTGTAAAAAATACTTACCAGCCAAATTTAAGGGAGATAACATTGACACTATGGTACGGGTCAGCCGGATCCCAGTGTACTACAGTCAGAACACACTGACAATAGGCAAAATGTGGGGGCAGCCACGTCAGAAAGATCCTACTTCCTACATGTATGACTGGTAAAATAATATCTCCATTTACATGAGAGAGCTGTGGGAGGGAGACCCTTAAGGGTATGATGGGAACTAGGATCCTCTCCAGTTCTCTCTCTCCTTTGTCTGCAGAGATTCCCCAGAAAGAAGTGGGGTTCAGTTTCTTCGCACCGTGTGCGAGGCCACTCACCTCAATCAAAGAAGTAACCTCAGACCCCCTCAGAAGGATGGAGAGGACTAACAGTATTCCACAGTCAAATTTATCATTTCAGATTAAAAAAGCTTTATAATAAAAACACTAAACAAGTTTAACATACAATTTAAATAGCATCACATAATCATATTCATGTAGCACAACTAAAATGATTTTTTTAATGAAATGAATGCCTCAAGTCGCTGGTTAATAGCGCAGTCATTAACCCTTTAGGCCATGACTTATAATCTCAAAGCCTTCCACACCACATGTATCTCGGCTGCTACAGGCAGAGAAATAACTTTTAAGTCTGATTGAAAACAAGGCGTCAGGGCCTCCCTACAAGGCCAGTATTGTGATTTATAAACAATGGCCCCGTGAGATTGTTTCAGCTCCTGCATCGGTTCATTCCCACCGGTCAGTAGCATCCGAGTCCTTGTGCCGGGCTTCAGGATTGGAAAGGACAGGGAGAGTTCCTCGTCTACATTTCAGGTACAATTACCTTGTTTCTTCTGCAACGATGTAATCCAGATATGGTTCGTAGGCGATTCCACCTTTTGTCATAAAAAAACAGTAATTTGCTTCTATTGCTTAGATCCCTGCTCCGGTTAGAGCCCTAGAACTGATTCTTGATGGGAAGAAAAGAACAAATACTGACAGAGAAACCCGCATCTGCAGCTCCCGTGCTTTCATCCTATGAACCGATGTCCTGCTGCTGCTGTTTCAACAGTGATGCTTTGCTGTCTCTCACCGCAGCTTCTTCATTTACAACCTCACTCACCCGTCTGGTTGCTCCCGGCGCCTGCGCTCTCGCACCTCTGGCCTGTATCTCTGATGTATTCTACAGGCAAGCCAGGGAATCTAACAAGCATTGGCAAAGCCAATAGGTCTCACCCTAGGGATACATCTGCTTTGCTAATGGTTTTAATCACGGTGCACAGCATCCCTGCTGCTGTGGAACATTGCTAATAAACAAGGAAAAAATCCTACGCTGCCAACTGCATTATCGTGTGCACCAAGCTTGTGCACGGCTACAAAATAACACAAACAGCCTGTTTGCTTTTTTTACTGATCCCGATTGGATCAGTAATAAATAAATAAGTTGACTCACTCGGAGGAAACAACATGTTTAGGGAAGAAACGAAGGAGGGAAAGCAAGACGGAGGGCGGGCACGAAACACACAGGGGTGAGCGGTGGGGAGACTTAAAAGAGAACTGGAATGGAGGAGCCTGGCGCGTGGGCCACACTCTGCGAGCCCCGGGCTCGGCTCGGCTCGGGCTCGGGCTCGGCTCGGCTCGGGCTCGGCTCGGCTCGAGCTCGGCTCGGGCTCGGGCTCGGCTCGGCTCGGGCTCGGGCTGCAGTCGCAGAGCTAGTCTGGGGCTCCAATCAGTGTCAGCGCCTCCACCGACGGCATATTTATAAGAGATTTATTTTTTATTTTGTAGCACAAACAGAAATCCATAAAGTGTCGGTTCAGCTCCATTGACTCTTTGATCAGTCTCAGGCTGTGTTTCCTTGTCAGGGAGGAGGTTAAACACCCTCACTCCCAGCGCTGTCTCTGCAGCGAGGCCCCGAGCTACACGCCCAATAAGGGTGTACTCAATAAATGCACCCCCCCCTCACACTGCCACCTCATGCGGCAGTCCTGACACTTATAGCTGTCTATATAAGAGAGTACTCAATAAATGCACCCCCCCCCTCACACTGCTACCTCATGCTGCAGTCCTGACACTTATAGCTGTCTATATAAGAGTGTACTCAATAAATGCACCCCCCCCCTCACACTGCCACCTCATGCGGCAGTCCTGACACTTATAGCTGTCTATATAAGAGTGTACTCAATAAATGCACCCCCCCCTCACACTGCCACCTCATGCGGCAGTCCTGACACTTATAGCTGTCTATATAAGAGTGTACTCAATAAATGCACCCCCCCCTCACACTGCCACCTCATGCGGCAGTCCTGACACTTATAGCTGTCTATATAAGAGTGTACTCAATAAATGCACCCCCCCCTCACACTGCCACCTCATGCGGCAGTCCTGACACTTATAGCTGTCTATATAAGAGTGTACTCAATAAATGCACCCCCCCCTCACACTGCCACCTCATGCGGCAGTCCTGACACTTATAGCTGTCTATATAAGAGTGTACTCAATAAATGCACCCCCCCCTCACACTGCCACCTCATGCGGCAGTCCTGACACTTATAGCTGTCTATATAAGAGTGTACTCAATAAATGTACCCCCCCCACACTGCTACCTCATGCGGCAGTCCTGACACTTATAGCTGTCTATATAAGAGTGTACTCAATAAATGTCCCCCCCCTCACACTGCCACCTCATGCGGCAGTCCTGACACTTATAGCTGTCTATATAAGAGAGTACTCAATAAATGTCCCCCCCTCACACTGCTACCTCATGCAGCAGTCCTGACACTTATAGCTGTCTATATAAGAGGGTACTCAATAAATGTCCCCCCTCACACTGCTACCTCATGCGGCAGTCCTGACACTTATAGCTGTCTATATAAGAGTGTACTCAATAAATGTCCCCCCTCACACTGCTACCTCATGCGGCAGTCCTGACACTTATAGCTGTCTATATAAGAGTGTACTCAATAAATGTCCCCCCTCACACTGCTACCTCATGCGGCAGTCCTGACACTTATAGCTGTCTATATAAGAGTGTACTCAATAAATGTCCCCCCCCCCACACTGCTACCTCATGCGGCAGTCCTGACACTTATAGCTGTCTATATAAGAGTGTACTCAATAAATGTCCCCCTTCACACTGCTACCTCATGCTGCAGTCCTGACACTTATAGCTGTCTATATAAGAGTGTACTCAATAAATGTCCCCCCCTCACACTGCTACCTCATGCAGCAGTCCTGACACTTATAGCTGTCTATATAAGAGTGTACTCAATAAATGTCCCCCCTCACACTGCTACCTCATGCGGCAGTCCTGACACTTATAGCTGTCTATATAAGAGTGTACTCAATAAATGTCCCCCCTCACACTGCTACCTCATGCTGCAGTCCTGACACTTATAGCTGTCTATATAAGAGTGTACTCAATAAATGTCCCCCCCCCCCCACACTGCTACCTCATGCGGCAGTCCTGACACTTATAGCTGTCTATATAAGAGTGTACTCAATAAATGCACCCCCCCCCCTCACACTGCTACCTCATGCGGCAGTCCTGACACTTATAGCTGTCTATATAAGAGTGTACTCAATAAATGTCCCCCCTCACACTGCTACCTCATGCGGCAGTCCTGACACTTATAGCTGTCTATATAAGAGTGTACTCAATAAATGCACCCCCCCCCCTCACACTGCTACCTCATGCGGCAGTCCTGACACTTATAGCTGTCTATATAAGAGTGTACTCAATAAATGTCCCCCCTCACACTGCTACCTCATGCGGCAGTCCTGACACTTATAGCTGTCTATATAAGAGAGTACTCAATAAATGTCCCCCCCCCACACTGCTACCTCATGCGGCAGTCCTGACACTTATAGCTGTCTATATAAGAGTGTACTCAATAAATGCACCCCCCCCCTCACACTGCTACCTCATGCGGCAGTCCTGACACTTATAGCTGTCTATATAAGAGTGTACTCAATAAATGCACCCCCCCCTCACACTACTACCTCATGCTGCAGTCCTGACACTTATAGCTGTCTATATAAGAGTGTACTCAATAAATGTCCCCCCCCTCACACTGCTACCTCATGCGGCAGTCCTGACACTTATAGCTGTCTATATAAGAGTGTACTCAATAAATGTCCCCCCCTCACACTGCTACCTCATGCGGCAGTCCTGACACTTATAGCTGTCTATATAAGAGTGTACTCAATAAATGTCCCCCCCCCCCACACTGCTACCTCATGCGGCAGTCCTGACACTTATAGCTGTCTATATAAGAGTGTACTCAATAAATGCACCCCCCCCCCTCACACTGCTACCTCATGCGGCAGTCCTGACACTTATAGCTGTCTATATAAGAGTGTACTCAATAAATGTCCCCCCCTCACACTGCTACCTCATGCTGCAGTCCTGACACTTATAGCTGTCTATATAAGAGTGTACTCAATAAATGTCCCCCCCCCCCACACTGCTACCTCATGCGGCAGTCCTGACACTTATAGCTGTCTATATAAGAGTGTACTCAATAAATGCACCCCCCCCCCCTCACACTGCTACCTCATGCGGCAGTCCTGACACTTATAGCTGTCTATATAAGAGTGTACTCAATAAATGTCCCCCCTCACACTGCTATCTCATGCGGCAGTCCTGACACTTATAGCTGTCTATATAAGAGTGTACTCAATAAATGCACCCCCCCCCCTCACACTGCTACCTCATGCGGCAGTCCTGACACTTATAGCTGTCTATATAAGAGTGTACTCAATAAATGTCCCCCCCTCACACTGCTACCTCATGCGGCAGTCCTGACACTTATAGCTGTCTATATAAGAGAGTACTCAATAAATGTCCCCCCCCCCACACTGCTACCTCATGCGGCAGTCCTGACACTTATAGCTGTCTATATAAGAGTGTACTCAATAAATGCACCCCCCCCTCACACTGCTACCTCATGCGGCAGTCCTGACACTTATAGCTGTCTATATAAGAGTGTACTCAATAAATGCACCCCCCCCTCACACTACTACCTCATGCTGCAGTCCTGACACTTATAGCTGTCTATATAAGAGTGTACTCAATAAATGTCCCCCCCTCACACTGCTACCTCATGCGGCAGTCCTGACACTTATAGCTGTCTATATAAGAGTGTACTCAATAAATGTCCCCCCCTCACACTGCTACCTCATGCGGCAGTCCTGACACTTATAGCTGTCTATATAAGAGTGTACTCAATAAATGTCCCCCCCTCACACTGCTACCTCATGCGGCAGTCCTGACACTTATAGCTGTCTATATAAGAGGGTACTCAATAAATGTCCCCCCTCACACTGCTACCTCATGCTGCAGTCCTGACACTTATAGCTGTCTATATAAGAGTGTACTCAATAAATGCACCCCCCCCTCACACTACTACCTCATGCTGCAGTCCTGACACTTATAGCTGTCTATATAAGAGTGTACTCAATAAATGTCCCCCCCTCACACTGCTACCTCATGCGGCAGTCCTGACACTTATAGCTGTCTATATAAGAGTGTACTCAATAAATGTCCCCCCCCTCACACTGCTACCTCATGCGGCAGTCCTGACACTTATAGCTGTCTATATAAGAGTGTACTCAATAAATGCACCCCCCTCACACTGCTACCTCATGCTACAGTCCTGACACTTATAGCTGTCTATATAAGAGTGTACTCAATAAATGCACCCCCCCCTCACACTGCTACCTCATGCTGCAGTCCTGACACTTATAGCTGTCTATATAAGAGTGTACTCAATAAATGCACCCCCCCCCTCACACTGCCACCTCATGCGGCAGTCCTGACACTTATAGCTGTCTATATAAGAGGGTACTCAATAAATGTCCCCCCTCACACTGCTACCTCATGCGGCAGTCCTGACACTTATAGCTGTCTATATAAGAGTGTACTCAATAAATGTCCCCCCCCTCACACTGCTACCTCATGCGGCAGTCCTGACACTTATAGCTGTCTATATAAGAGTGTACTCAATAAATGTCCCCCTCACACTGCTACCTCATGCGGCAGTCCTGACACTTATAGCTGTCTATATAAGAGTGTACTCAATAAATGCACCCCCCCTCACACTGCCACCTCATGCGGCAGTCCTGACACTTATAGCTGTCTATATAAGAGTGTACTCAATAAATGCACCCCCCCCCCTCACACTGCTACCTCATGCGGCAGTCCTGACACTTATAGCTGTCTATATAAGAGTGTACTCAATAAATGTCCCCCCCCCACACTGCTACCTCATGCGGCAGTCCTGACACTTATAGCTGTCTATATAAGAGTGTACTCAATAAATGTCCCCCCTCACACTGCTACCTCATGCTGCAGTCCTGACACTTATAGCTGTCTATATAAGAGTGTACTCAATAAATGCACCCCCCCCTCACACTGCTACCTCATGCTGCAGTCCTGACACTTATAGCTGTCTATATAAGAGTGTACTCAATAAATGTCCCCCCCTCACACTGCTACCTCATGCGGCAGTCCTGACACTTATAGCTGTCTATATAAGAGTGTACTCAATAAATGTCCCCCCCTCACACTGCTACCTCATGCGGCAGTCCTGACACTTATAGCTGTCTATATAAGAGTGTACTCAATAAATGCACCCCCCCCCCTCACACTGCTACCTCATGCGGCAGTCCTGACACTTATAGCTGTCTATATAAGAGTGTACTCAATAAATGTCCCCCCTCACACTGCTACCTCATGCTGCAGTCCTGACACTTATAGCTGTCTATATAAGAGTGTACTCAATAAATGCACCCCCCCCTCACACTACTACCTCATGCTGCAGTCCTGACACTTATAGCTGTCTATATAAGAGTGTACTCAATAAATGTCCCCCCCTCACACTGCTACCTCATGCGGCAGTCCTGACACTTATAGCTGTCTATATAAGAGTGTACTCAATAAATGTCCCCCCCTCACACTGCTACCTCATGCGGCAGTCCTGACACTTATAGCTGTCTATATAAGAGTGTACTCAATAAATGTCCCCCCTCACACTGCTACCTCATGCGGCAGTCCTGACACTTATAGCTGTCTATATAAGAGTGTACTCAATAAATGCACCCCCCCCCTCACACTACTACCTCATGCGGCAGTCCTGACACTTATAGCTGTCTATATAAGAGTGTACTCAATAAATGTCCCCCCTCACACTGCTACCTCATGCGGCAGTCCTGACACTTATAGCTGTCTATATAAGAGTGTACTCAATAAATGCACCCCCCCCTCACACTGCTACCTCATGCTGCAGTCCTGACACTTATAGCTGTCTATATAAGAGTGTACTCAATAAATGTCCCCCCCTCACACTGCTACCTCATGCGGCAGTCCTGACACTTATAGCTGTCTATATAAGAGTGTACTCAATAAATGTCCCCCCCCTCACACTGCTACCTCATGCGGCAGTCCTGACACTTATAGCTGTCTATATAAGAGTGTACTCAATAAATGCACCCCCCCCTCACACTGCTACCTCATGCTGCAGTCCTGACACTTATAGCTGTCTATATAAGAGTGTACTCAATAAATGCACCCCCCCCTCACACTGCTACCTCATGCTGCAGTCCTGACACTTATAGCTGTCTATATAAGAGTGTACTCAATAAATGCACCCCCCCCTCACACTGCTACCTCATGCTGCAGTCCTGACACTTATAGCTGTCTATATAAGAGTGTACTCAATAAATGCACCCCCCCCTCACACTGCTACCTCATGCTGCAGTCCTGACACTTATAGCTGTCTATATAAGAGTGTACTCAATAAATGCACCCCCCCCTCACACTGCCACCTCATGCGGCAGTCCTGACACTTATAGCTGTCTATATAAGAGGGTACTCAATAAATGTCCCCCCTCACACTGCTACCTCATGCGGCAGTCCTGACACTTATAGCTGTCTATATAAGAGTGTACTCAATAAATGTCCCCCCCCTCACACTGCTACCTCATGCGGCAGTCCTGACACTTATAGCTGTCTATATAAGAGTGTACTCAATAAATGTCCCCCTCACACTGCTACCTCATGCGGCAGTCCTGACACTTATAGCTGTCTATATAAGAGTGTACTCAATAAATGCACCCCCCCTCACACTGCCACCTCATGCGGCAGTCCTGACACTTATAGCTGTCTATATAAGAGTGTACTCAATAAATGCACCCCCCCCCTCACACTGCTACCTCATGCGGCAGTCCTGACACTTATAGCTGTCTATATAAGAGTGTACTCAATAAATGTCCCCCCCCCACACTCCTACCTCATGCGGCAGTCCTGACACTTATAGCTGTCTATATAAGAGTGTACTCAATAAATGTCCCCCCTCACACTGCTACCTCATGCTGCAGTCCTGACACTTATAGCTGTCTATATAAGAGTGTACTCAATAAATGCACCCCCCCCCTCACACTGCTACCTCATGCTGCAGTCCTGACACTTATAGCTGTCTATATAAGAGTGTACTCAATAAATGTCCCCCCCCTCACACTGCTACCTCATGCGGCAGTCCTGACACTTATAGCTGTCTATATAAGAGTGTACTCAATAAATGTCCCCCCTCACACTGCTACCTCATGCGGCAGTCCTGACACTTATAGCTGTCTATATAAGAGTGTACTCAATAAATGCACCCCCCCCTCACACTACTACCTCATGCTGCAGTCCTGACACTTATAGCTGTCTATATAGGAGTGTACTCAATAAATGCACCCCCCCCTCACACTGCCACCTCATGCGGCAGTCCTGACACTTATAGCTGTCTATATAAGAGGGTACTCAATAAATGTCCCCCCTCACACTGCTACCTCATGCGGCAGTCCTGACACTTATAGCTGTCTATATAAGAGTGTACTCAATAAATGTCCCCCCCCTCACACTGCTACCTCATGCGGCAGTCCTGACACTTATAGCTGTCTATATAAGAGTGTACTCAATAAATGTCCCCCCTCACACTGCTACCTCATGCGGCAGTCCTGACACTTATAGCTGTCTATATAAGAGTGTACTCAATAAATGCACCCCCCCTCACACTGCCACCTCATGCGGCAGTCCTGACACTTATAGCTGTCTATATAAGAGTGTACTCAATAAATGCACCCCCCCCCTCACACTGCTACCTCATGCGGCAGTCCTGACACTTATAGCTGTCTATATAAGAGTGTACTCAATAAATGTCCCCCCCCCACACTGCTACCTCATGCGGCAGTCCTGGCACTTATAGCTGTCTATATAAGAGTGTACTCAATAAATGCACCCCCCCCTCACACTGCTACCTCATGCTGCAGTCCTGACACTTATAGCTGTCTATATAAGAGTGTACTCAATAAATGTCCCCCTCACACTGCTACCTCATGCGGCAGTCCTGACACTTATAGCTGTCTATATAAGAGTGTACTCAATAAATGCACCCCCCCTCACACTGCTACCTCATGCGGCAGTCCTGACACTTATAGCTGTCTATATAAGAGTGTACTCAATAAATGCACCCCCCCTCACACTGCTACCTCATGCGGCAGTCCTGACACTTATAGCTGTCTATATAAGAGTGTACTCAATAAATGTCCCCCTCACACTGCTACCTCATGCGGCAGTCCTGACACTTATAGCTGTCTATATAAGAGTGTACTCAATAAATGTCCCCCTCACACTGCTACCTCATGCGGCAGTCCTGACACTTATAGCTGTCTATATAAGAGTGTACTCAATAAATGTCCCCCCCCCACACTGCTACCTCATGCGGCAGTCCTGACACTTATAGCTGTCTATATAAGAGTGTACTCAATAAATGCACCCCCCCCCTCACACTGCTACCTCATGCTGCAGTCCTGACACTTATAGCTGTCTATATAAGAGTGTACTCAATAAATGTCCCCCTCACACTGCTACCTCATGCGGCAGTCCTGACACTTATAGCTGTCTATATAAGAGTGTACTCAATAAATGCACCCCCCCCCTCACACTGCTACCTCAAGCGGCAGTCCTGACACTTATAGCTGTCTATATAAGAGTGTACTCAATAAATGTCCCCCTCACACTGCTACCTCATGCGGCAGTCCTGACACTTATAGCTGTCTATATAAGAGTGTACTCAATAAATGCACCCCCCCTCACACTGCTACCTCATGCTGCAGACCTGACACTTATAGCTGTCTATATAAGAGTGTACTCAATAAATGTCCCCCCCTCACACTGCTACCTCATGCGGCAGTCCTGACACTTATAGCTGTCTATATAAGAGTGTACTCAATAAATGTCCCCCCCCCCACACTGCTACCTCATGCGGCAGTCCTGACACTTATAGCTGTCTATATAAGAGTGTACTCAATAAATGCACCCCCCCCCTCACACTGCTACCTCATGCTGCAGTCCTGACACTTATAGCTGTCTATATAAGAGTGTACTCAATAAATGCACCCCCCCCCTCACACTGCTACCTCATGCGGCAGTCCTGACACTTATAGCTGTCTATATAAGAGTGTACTCAATAAATGTCCCCCCCTCACATTGCTACCTCATGCGGCAGTCCTGACACTTATAGCTGTCTCTATAAGAGTGTACTCAATAAATGTCCCCCCTCACACTGCTACCTCATGCTGCAGTCCTGACACTTATAGCTGTCTATATAAGAGTGTACTCAATAAATGTCCCCCCTCACACTGCTACCTCATGCGGCAGTCCTGACACTTATAGCTGTCTATATAAGAGTGTACTCAATAAATGCACCCCACCCTCACACTGCTACCTCATGCGGCAGTCCTGACACTTATAGCTGTCTATATAAGAGTGTACTCAATAAATGTCCCCCCTCACACTGCTACCTCATGCGGCAGTCCTGACACTTATAGCTGTCTATATAAGAGTGTACTCAATAAATGTCCCCCCCCCACACTGCTACCTCATGCGGCAGTCCTGACACTTATAGCTGTCTATATAAGAGTGTACTCAATAAATGCACCCCCCCTCACACTGCTACCTCATGCTGCAGTCCTGACACTTATAGCTGTCTATATAAGAGTGTACTCAATAAATGCACCCCCCCCCCTCACACTGCTACCTCATGCGGCAGTCCTGACACTTATAGCTGTCTATATAAGAGAGTACTCAATAAATGTCCCCCCTCACACTGCTACCTCATGCGGCAGTCCTGACACTTATAGCTGTCTATATAAGAGTGTACTCAATAAATGCACCCCCCCCCCTCACACTGCTACCTCATGCGGCAGTCCTGACACTTATAGCTGTCTATATAAGAGTGTACTCAATAAATGTCCCCCCTCACACTGCTACCTCATGCGGCAGTCCTGACACTTATAGCTGTCTATATAAGAGGGTACTCAATAAATGTCCCCCCCCCCCACTGCTACCTCATGCGGCAGTCCTGACACTTATAGCTGTCTATATAAGAGTGTACTCAATAAATGTCCCCCCTCACACTGCTACCTGATGCGGCAGTCCTGACACTTATAGCTGTCTATATAAGAGTGTACTCAATAAATGCACCACCCCCTCACACTGCTACCTCATGCGGCAGTCCTGACACTTATAGCTGTCTATATAAGAGTGTACTCAATAAATGTCCCCCCTCACACTGCTACCTCATGCGGCAGTCCTGACACTTATAGCTGTCTATATAAGAGTGTACTCAATAAATGTCCCCCCCTCACACTGCTACTTCATGCTGCAGTCCTGACACTTATAGCTGTCTAAATAAGAGTGTACTCAATAAATGTCCCCCCTCACACTGCTACCTCATGCAGCAGTCCTGACACTTATAGCTGTCTCTATAAGAGTGTACTCAATAAATGTCCCCCCTCACACTGCTACCTCATGCTGCAGTCCTGACACTTATAGCTGTCTATATAAGAGTGTACTCAATAAATGTCCCCCCCTCACACTGCTACCTCATGCGGCAGTCCTGACACTTATAGCTGTCTATATAAGAGTGTACTCAATAAATGTCCCCCTCCTCACACTGCTACCTCATGCGGCAGTCCTGACACTTATAGCTGTCTATATAAGAGTGTACTCAATAAATGTCCCCCCTCACACTGCTACCTCATGCGGCAGTCGTGACACTTATAGCTGTCTATATAAGAGTGTACTCAATAAATGTCCCCCCACACTGCTACCTCATGCTGCAGTCCTGACACTTATAGCTGTCTATATAAGAGTGTACTCAATAAATGCACCCCCTCACACTGCTACCTCATGCGGCAGTCCTTACACTTATAGCTGTCGATATAAGAGTGTACTCAATAAATGTCCCCCCTCACACTGCTACCTCATGCTGCAGTCCTGACACTTATAGCTGTCTATATAAGAGTGTACTCAATAAATGCACCCCCCCCTCACACTGCTACCTCATGCGGCAGTCCTGACACTTATAGCTGTCTATATAAGAGTGTACTCAATAAATGTCCCCCCTCACACTGCTACCTCATGCTGCAGTCCTGACACTTATAGCTGTCTATATAAGAGTGTACTCAATAAATGTCACCCCCCCCCCCACACTGCTACCTCATGCGGCAGTCCTGACACTTATAGCTGTCTATATAAGAGTGTACTCAATAAATGCACCCCCCCCCTCACACTGCTACCTCATGCTGCAGTCCTGACACTTATAGCTGTCTATATAAGGGTGTACTCAATAAATGCACCCCCCCTCACACTGCTACCTCATGCTGCAGTCATGACACTTATAGCTGTCTATATAAGAGTGTACTCAATAAATGCACCCCCCTCACACTGCTACCTCATGCTGCAGTCCTGACACTTATAGCTGTCTATATAAGAGGGTACTCAATAAATGTCCCCCCCTCACACTGCTACCTCATGCGGCAGTCCTGACACTTATAGCTGTCTATATAAGAGTGTACTCAATAAATGCACCCCCCCCCTCACACTGCTACCTCATGCGGCAGTCCTGACACTTATAGCTGTCTTTATAAGGGTGTACTCAATAAATGTCCCCCCCCCCCACACTGCTACCTCATGCGGCAGTCCTGACACTTATAGCTGTCTATATAAGAGTGTACTCAATAAATGCACCCCCCCCTCACACTGCTACCTCATGCTGCAGTCCTGACACTTATAGCTGTCTATATAAGAGTGTACTCAATAAATGTCCCCCTCACACTGCTACCTCATGCGGCAGTCCTGACACTTATAGCTGTCTATATAAGAGTGTACTCAATAAATGCACCCCCCCCCTCACACTGCTACCTCATGCGGCAGTCCTGACACTTATAGCTGTCTATATAAGAGTGTACTCAATAAATGTCCCCCCCTCACACTGCTACCTCATGCGGCAGTCCTGACACTTATAGCTGTCTATATAAGAGTGTACTCAATAAATGTCCCCCCCCCACACTGCTACCTCATGCGGCAGTCCTGACACTTATAGCTGTCTATATAAGAGTGTACTCAATAAATGCACCCCCCCCTCACACTGCTACCTCATGCTGCAGTCCTGACACTTATAGCTGTCTATATAAGAGTGTACTCAATAAATGCACCCCCCCCCCTCACACTGCTACCTCATGCGGCAGTCCTGACACTTATAGCTGTCTATATAAGAGTGTACTCAATAAATGTCCCCCCCTCACACTGCTACCTCATGCGGCAGTCCTGACACTTATAGCTGTCTATATAAGAGTGTACTCAATAAATGTCCCCCCCTCACACTGCTACCTCATGCGGCAGTCCTGACACTTATAGGTGTCTATATAAGAGTGTACTCAATAAATGTCCCCCCTCACACTGCTACCTCATGCTGCAGTCCTGACACTTATAGCTGTCTATATAAGAGTGTACTCAATAAATGTCCCCCCTCACACTGCTATCTCATGCGGCAGTCCTGACACTTATAGCTGTCTATATAAGAGTGTACTCAATAAATGCACCCCCCCCCTCACACTGCTACCTCATGCGGCAGTCCTGACACTTATAGCTGTCTATATAAGAGTGTACTCAATAAATGTCCCCCCTCACACTGCTACCTCATGCGGCAGTCCTGACACTTATAGCTGTCTATATAAGAGAGTACTCAATAAATGTCCCCCCCCCCCCACACTGCTACCTCATGCGGCAGTCCTGACACTTATAGCTGTCTATATAAGAGTGTACTCAATAAATGCACCCCCCCCTCACACTGCTACCTCATGCTGCAGTCCTGACACTTATAGCTGTCTATATAAGAGTGTACTCAATAAATGCACCCCCCCCCCCACACTGCTACCTCATGCGGCAGTCCTGACACTTATAGCTGTCTATATAAGAGTGTACTCAATAAATGTCCCCCCCTCACACTGCTACCTCATGCGGCAGTCCTGACACTTATAGCTGTCTATATAAGAGTATACTCAATAAATGTCCCCCCCTCACACTGCTACCTCATGCGGCAGTCCTGACACTTATAGGTGTCTATATAAGAGTGTACTCAATAAATGTCCCCCCTCACACTGCTACCTCATGCTGCAGTCCTGACACTTATAGCTGTCTATATAAGAGTGTACTCAATAAATGTCCCCCCTCACACTGCTACCTCATGCGGCAGTCCTGACACTTATAGCTGTCTATATAAGAGTGTACTCAATAAATGCACCCCCCCCCTCACACTGCTACCTCATGCGGCAGTCCAGACACTTATAGCTGTCTATATAAGAGAGTACTCAATAAATGTCCCCCCTCACACTGCTACCTCATGCGGCAGTCCTGACACTTATAGCTGTCTATATAAGAGTGTACTCAATAAATGCACCCCCCCCTCACACTGCTACCTCATGCGGCAGTCCTGACACTTATAGCTGTCTATATAAGAGTGTACTCAATAAATGTCCCCCCTCACACTGCTACCTCATGCGGCAGTCCTGACACTTATAGCTGTCTATATAAGAGTGTACTCAATAAATGTCCCCCCTCACACTGCTACCTCATGCGGCAGTCCTGACACTTATAGCTGTCTATATAAGAGGGTACTCAATAAATGTCCCCCCCCCCACTGCTACCTCATGCGGCAGTCCTGACACTTATAGCTGTCTATATAAGAGTGTACTCAATAAATGTCCCCCCTCACACTGCTACCTCATGCGGCAGTCCTGACACTTATAGCTGTCTATATAAGAGTGTACTCAATAAATGCACCACCCCCTCACACTGCTACCTCATGCGGCAGTCCTGACACTTATAGCTGTCTATATAAGAGTGTACTCAATAAATGTCCCCCCTCACACTGCTACCTCATGCGGCAGTCCTGACACTTATAGCTGTCTATATAAGAGTGTACTCAATAAATGTCCCCCCCTCACACTGCTACTTCATGCTGCAGTCCTGACACTTATAGCTGTCTAAATAAGAGTGTACTCAATAAATGTCCCCCCTCACACTGCTACCTCATGCAGCAGTCCTGACACTTATAGCTGTCTCTATAAGAGTGTACTCAATAAATGTCCCCCCTCACACTGCTACCTCATGCTGCAGTCCTGACACTTATAGCTGTCTATATAAGAGTGTACTCAATAAATGTCCCCCCCTCACACTGCTACCTCATGCGGCAGTCCTGACACTTATAGCTGTCTATATAAGAGTGTACTCAATAAATGTCCCCCTCCTCACACTGCTACCTCATGCGGCAGTCCTGACACTTATAGCTGTCTATATAAGAGTGTACTCAATAAATGTCCCCCCTCACACTGCTACCTCATGCGGCAGTCCTGACACTTATAGCTGTCTATATAAGAGTGTACTCAATAAATGTCCCCCCACACTGCTACCTCATGCTGCAGTCCTGACACTTATAGCTGTCTATATAAGAGTGTACTCAATAAATGCACCCCCTCACACTGCTACCTCATGCGGCAGTCCTGACACTTATAGCTGTCGATATAAGAGTGTACTCAATAAATGTCCCCCCTCACACTGCTACCTCATGCTGCAGTCCTGACACTTATAGCTGTCTATATAAGAGTGTACTCAATAAATGCACCCCCCCCTCACACTGCTACCTCATGCGGCAGTCCTGACACTTATAGCTGTCTATATAAGAGTGTACTCAATAAATGTCCCCCCTCACACTGCTACCTCATGCTGCAGTCCTGACACTTATAGCTGTCTATATAAGAGTGTACTCAATAAATGCCCCCCCCCCCACACTGCTACCTCATGCGGCAGTCCTGACACTTATAGCTGTCTATATAAGAGTGTACTCAATAAATGCACCCCCCCTCACACTGCTACCTCATGCTGCAGTCCTGACACTTATAGCTGTCTATATAAGGGTGTACTCAATAAATGCACCCCCCCCTCACACTGCTACCTCATGCTGCAGTCCTGACACTTATAGCTGTCTATATAAGAGTGTACTCAATAAATGTCCCCCCTCACACTGCTACCTCATGCGGCAGTCCTGACACTTATAGCTGTCTATATAAGAGTGTACTCAATAAATGCACCCCCCCTCACACTGCTACCTCATGCTGCAGTCCTGACACTTATAGCTGTCTATATAAGGGTGTACTCAATAAATGCACCCCCCCCTCACACTGCTACCTCATGCGGCAGTCCTGACACTTATAGCTGTCTATATAAGAGTGTACTCAATAAATGTCCCCCCCTCACACTACTACCTCATGCGGCAGTCCTGACACTTATAGCTGTCTATATAAGAGTGTACTCAATAAATGTCCCCCCTCACACTGCTACCTCATGCGGCAGTCCTGACACTTATAGCTGTCTATATAAGAGTGTACTCAATAAATGTCCCACCCTCACACTGCTATTTCATCGGCAGTCCTGACACTTATAGCTGTCTATATAAGAGTGTACTCAATAAATGTCCCCCCTCACACTGCTACCTCATGCTGCTGTCCTGACACTTATAGCTGTCTATATAAGAGTGTACTCAATAAATGTCCCCCCCCCACACTGCTACCTCATGCGGCAGTCCTGACACTTATAGCTGTCTATATAAGAGTGTACTCAATAAATGTCCCCCCCTCACACTGCTACCTCATGCAGCAGTCCTGACACTTATAGCTGTCTATATAAGAGGGTACTCAATAAATGTCCCCCCTCACACTGCTACCTCATGCGGCAGTCCTGACACTTATAGCTGTCTATATAAGAGTGTACTCAATAAATGTCCCCCCTCACACTGCTACCTCATGCTGCAGTCCTGACACTTATAGCTGTCTATATAAGAGTGTACTCAATAAATGTCCCCCCCCCCAAACTGCTACCTCATGCGGCAGTCCTGACACTTATAGCTGTCTATATAAGAGTGTACTCAATAAATGTCCCCCCCTCACACTGCTACCTCATGCGGCAGTCCTGACACTTATAGCTGTCTATATAAGAGTGTACTCAATAAATGTCCCCCCTCACACTGCTACCTCATGCGGCAGTCCTGACACTTATAGCTGTCTATATAAGAGTGTACTCAATAAATGTCCCCCCCCCACACTGCTACCTCATGCGGCAGTCCTGACACTTATAGCTGTTTATATAAGAGTGTACTCAATAAATGCACCCCCCCCCTCACACTGCTACCTCATGCGGCAGTCCTGACACTTATAGCTGTCTATATAAGAGTGTACTCAATAAATGTCCCCCCTCACACTGCTACCTCATGCTGCAGTCCTGACACTTATAGCTGTCTATATAAGAGTGTACTCAATAAATGTCCCCCCCCCCACACTGCTACCTCATGCGGTAGTCCTGACACTTATAGCTGTCTATATAAGAGTGTACTCAATAAATGTCCCCCCCTCACACTGCTACCTCATCCGGCAGTCCTGACACTTATAGCTGTCTATATAAGAGTGTACTCAATAAATGTCCCCCCCCCACACTGCTACCTCATGCGGCAGTCCTGACACTTATAGCTGTCTATATAAGAGTGTACTCAATAAATGCACCCCCCCCTCACACTGCTACCTCATGCTGCAGTCCTGACACTTATAGCTGTCTATATAAGAGTGTACTCAATAAATGTCCCCCTCACACTGCTACCTCATGCGGCAGTCCTGACACTTATAGCTGTCTATATAAGAGTGTACTCAATAAATGCACCCCCCCCTCACACTGCTACCTCATGCGGCAGTCCTGACACTTATAGCTGTCTATATAAGAGTGTACTCAATAAATGTCCCCCTCACACTGCTACCTCATGCGGCAGTCCTGACACTTTTAGCTGTCTATATAAGAGTGTACTCAATAAATGCACCCCCCCTCACACTGCTACCTCATGCTGCAGTCCTGACACTTATAGCTGTCTATATAAGAGTGTACTCAATAAATGTCCCCCTCACACTGCTACCTCATGCGGCAGTCCTGACACTTATAGCTGTCTATATAAGAGTGTACTCAATAAATGCACCCCCCCCCCTCACACTGCTACCTCATGCGGCAGTCCTGACACTTATAGCTGTCTATATAAGAGTGTACTCAATAAATGTCCCCCCCTCACACTGCTACCTCATGCGGCAGTCCTGACACTTATAGCTGTCTATATAAGAGTGTACTCAATAAATGTCCCCCCCTCACACTGCTACCTCATGCGGCAGTCCTGACACTTATAGCTGTCTATATAAGAGTGTACTCAATAAATGTCCCCCCCCCACACTGCTACCTCATGCGGCAGTCCTGACACTTATAGCTGTCTATATAAGAGTGTACTCAATAAATGCACCCCCCCCCCTCACACTGCTACCTCATGCTGCAGTCCTGACACTTATAGCTGTCTATATAAGAGTGTACTCAATAAATGCACCCCCCCCTCACACTGCTACCTCATGCGGCAGTCCTGACACTTATAGCTGTCTATATAAGAGTGTACTCAATAAATGTCCCCCCCTCACACTGCTACCTCATGCGGCAGTCCTGACACTTATAGCTGTCTATATAAGAGTGTACTCAATAAATGTCCCCCCCTCACACTGCTACCTCATGCGGCAGTCCTGACACTTATAGGTGTCTATATAAGAGTGTACTCAATAAATGTCCCCCCTCACACTGGTACCTCATGCTGCAGTCCTGACACTTATAGCTATCTATATAAGAGTGTACTCAATAAATGTCCCCCCTCACACTGCTACCTCATGCGGCAGTCCTGACACTTATAGCTGTCTATATAAGAGTGTACTCAATAAATGCACCCCCCCCTCACACTGCTACCTCATGCGGCAGTCCTGACACTTATAGCTGTCTATATAAGAGTGTACTCAATAAATGTCCCCCCTCACACTGCTACCTCATGCGGCAGTCCTGACACTTATAGCTGTCTATATAAGAGTGTACTCAATAAATGTCCCCCCCCCACACTGCTACCTCATGCGGCAGTCCTGACACTTATAGCTGTCTATATAAGAGTGTACTCAATAAATGCACCCCCCCCTCACACTGCTACCTCATGCTGCAGTCCTGACACTTATAGCTGTCTATATAAGAGTGTACTCAATAAATGCACCCCCCCCCTCACACTGCTACCTCATGCGGCAGTCCTGACACTTATAGCTGTCTATATAAGAGTGTACTCAATAAATGTCCCCCCCTCACACTGCTACCACATGCGGCAGTCCTGACACTTATAGGTGTCTATATAAGAGTGTACTCAATAAATGTCCCCCCTCACACTGCTACCTCATGCTGCAGTCCTGACACTTATAGCTGTCTATATAAGAGTGTACTCAATAAATGTCCCCCCTCACACTGCTACCTCATGCGGCAGTCCTGACACTTATAGCTGTCTATATAAGAGTGTACTCAATAAATGCACCCCCCCTCACACTGCTACCTCATGCGGCAGTCCTGACACTTATAGCTGTGTATATAAGAGAGTACTCAATAAATGTCCCCCCTCACACTGCTACCTCATGCGGCAGTCCTGACACTTATAGCTGTCTATATAAGAGTGTACTCAATAAATGCACCCCCCCCTCACACTGCTACCTCATGCGGCAGTCCTGACACTTATAGCTGTCTATATAAGAGTGTACTCAATAAATGTCCCCCCTCACACTGCTACCTCATGCGGCAGTCCTGACACTAATAGCTGTCTATATAAGAAGGTACTCAATAAATGTCCCCCCCCCCCACTGCTACCTCATGCGGCAGTCCTGACACTTATAGCTGTCTATATAAGAGTGTACTCAATAAATGTCCCCCCTCACACTGCTACCTGATGCGGCAGTCCTGACACTTATAGCTGTCTATATAAGAGTGTACTCAATAAATGCACCACCCCCTCACACTGCTACCTCATGCGGCAGTCCTGACACTTATAGCTGTCTATATAAGAGTGTACTCAATAAATGTCCCCCCTCACACTGCTACCTCATGCGGCAGTCCTGACACTTATAGCTGTCTATATAAGAGTGTACTCAATAAATGTCCCCCCCTCACACTGCTACTTCATGCTGCAGTCCTGACACTTATAGCTGTCTAAATAAGAGTGTACTCAATAAATGTCCCCCTCACACTGCTACCTCATGCAGCAGTCCTGACACTTATAGCTGTCTCTATAAGAGTGTACTCAATAAATGTCCCCCCTCACACTGCTACCTCATGCTGCAGTCCTGACACTTATAGCTGTCTATATAAGAGTGTACTCAATAAATGTCCCCCCCTCACACTGCTACCTCATGCGGCAGTCCTGACACTTATAGCTGTCTATATAAGAGTGTACTCAATAAATGTCCCCCTCCTCACACTGCTACCTCATGCGGCAGTCCTGACACTTATAGCTGTCTATATAAGAGTGTACTCAATAAATGTCCCCCCTCACACTGCTACCTCATGCGGCAGTCCTGACACTTATAGCTGTCTATATAAGAGTGTACTCAATAAATGTCCCCCCACACTGCTACCTCATGCTGCAGTCCTGACACTTATAGCTGTCTATATAAGAGTGTACTCAATAAATGCACCCCCTCACACTGCTACCTCATGCGGCAGTCCTGACACTTATAGCTGTCGATATAAGAGTGTACTCAATAAATGTCCCCCCTCACACTGCTACCTCATGCTGCAGTCCTGACACTTATAGCTGTCTATATAAGAGTGTACTCAATAAATGCACCCCCCCCCTCACACTGCTACCTCATGCGGCAGTCCTGACACTTATAGCTGTCTATATAAGAGTGTGCTCAATAAATGTCCCTCCTCACACTGCTACCTCATGCTGCAGTCCTGACACTTATAGCTGTCTATATAAGAGTGTACTCAATAAATGTCACCCCCCCCCCCCACACTGCTACCTCATGCGGCAGTCCTGACACTTATAGCTGTCTATATAAGAGTGTACTCAATAAATGCACCCCCCCCCTCACACTGCTACCTCATGCTGCAGTCCTGACACTTATAGCTGTCTATATAAGGGTGAACTCAATAAATGCACCCCCCCTCACACTGCTACCTCATGCTGCAGTCATGACACTTATAGCTGTCTATATAAGAGTGTACTCAATAAATGCACCCCCCTCACACTGCTACCTCATGCTGCAGTCCTGACACTTATAGCTGTCTATATAAGAGGGTACTCAATAAATGTCCCCCCCTCACACTGCTACCTCATGCGGCAGTCCTGACACTTATAGCTGTCTATATAAGAGTGTACTCAATAAATGCACCCCCCCCCTCACACTGCTACCTCATGCGGCAGTCCTGACACTTATAGCTGTCTATATAAGGGTGTACTCAATAAATGTCCCCCCTCCCCACACTGCTACCTCATGCGGCAGTCCTGACACTTATAGCTGTCTATATAAGAGTGTACTCAATAAATGCACCCCCCCCTCACACTGCTACCTCATGCTGCAGTCCTGACACTTATAGCTGTCTATATAAGAGTGTACTCAATAAATCTCCCCCTCACACTGCTACCTCATGCGGCAGTCCTGACACTTATAGCTGTCTATATAAGAGTGTACTCAATAAATGTCCCCCCCCCACACTGCTACCTCATGCGGCAGTCCTGACACTTATAGCTGTCTATATAAGAGTGTACTCAATAAATGTCCCCCCCCCCACACTGCTACCTCATGCGGCAGTCCTGACACTTATAGCTGTCTATATAAGAGTGTACTCAATAAATGCACCCCCCCCTCACACTGCTACCTCATGCGGCAGTCCTGACACTTATAGCTGTCTATATAAGAGTGTACTCAATAAATGTCCCCCCCCCCACACTGCTACCTCATGCGGCAGTCCTGACACTTATAGCTGTCTATATAAGAGTGTACTCAATAAATGCACCCCCCCTCACACTGCTACCTCATGCTGCAGTCCTGACACTTATAGCTGTCTACATAAGAGTGTACTCAATAAATGTCCCCCTCACACTGCTACCTCATGCGGCAGTCCTGACACTTATAGCTGTCTATATAAGAGTGTACTCAATAAATGCACCCCCCCTCACACTGCTACCTCATGCGGCAGTCCTGACACTTATAGCTGTCTATATAAGAGTGTACTCAATAAATGTCCCCCCTCACACTGCTACCTCATGCGGCAGTCCTGACACTTATAGCTGTCTATATAAGAGTGTACTCAATAAATGCACCCCCCCCCTCACACTGCTACCTCATGCTGCAGTCCTGACACTTATAGCTGTCTATATAAGAGTGTACTCAATAAATGCACCCCCCCCCTCACACTGCTACCTCATGCGGCAGTCCTGACACTTATAGCTGTCTATATAAGAGTGTACTCAATAAATGTCCCCCCCCCCACACTGCTACCTCATGCGGCAGTCCTGACACTTATAGCTGTCTATATAAGAGTGTACTCAATAAATGCACCCCCCCCTCACACTGCTACCTCATGCTGCAGTCCTGACACTTATAGCTGTCTATATAAGAGTGTACTCAATAAATGTCCCCCTCACACTGCTACCTCATGCGGCAGTCCTGACACTTATAGCTGTCTATATAAGAGTGTACTCAATAAATGCACCCCCCCCCCCTCACACTGCTACCTCATGCGGCAGTCCTGACACTTATAGCTGTCTATATAAGAGTGTACTCAATAAATGTCCCCCCTCACACTGCTACCTCATGCGGCAGTCCTGACACTTATAGCTGTCTATATAAGAGTGTACTCAATAAATGCACCCCCCCCTCACACTGCTACCTCATGCTGCAGTCCTGACACTTATAGCTGTCTATATAAGAGTGTACTCAATAAATGTCCCCCTCACACTGCTACCTCATGCGGCAGTCCTGACACTTATAGCTGTCTATATAAGAGTGTACTCAATAAATGCACCCCCCCCTCACACTGCTACCTCATGCGGCAGTCCTGACACTTATAGCTGTCTATATAAGAGTGTACTCAATAAATGTCCCCCCCTCACACTGCTACCTCATGCGGCAGTCCTGAAACTTATAGCTGTCTATATAAGAGTGTACTCAATAAATGTCCCCCCCCCACACTGCTACCTCATGCGGCAGTCCTGACACTTATAGCTGTCTATATAAGAGTGTACTCAATAAATGTCCCCCCCTCACACTGCTACCTCATGCGGCAGTCCTGACACTTATAGGTGTCTATATAAGAGTGTACTCAATAAATGTCCCCCCTCACACTGGTACCTCATGCTGCAGTCCTGACACTTATAGCTGTCTATATAAGAGTGTACTCAATAAATGTCCCCCCTCACACTGCTACCTCATGCGGCAGTCCTGACACTTATAGCTGTCTATATAAGAGTGTACTCAATAAATGCACCCCCCCCCTCACACTGCTACCTCATGCGGCAGTCCTGACACTTATAGCTGTCTATATAAGAGTGTACTCAATAAATGTCCCCCCTCACACTGCTACCTCATGCGGCAGTCCTGACACTTATAGCTGTCTATATAAGAGTGTACTCTATAAATGTCCCCCCCCCACACTGCTACCTCATGCGGCAGTCCTGACACTTATAGCTGTCTATATAAGAGTGTACTCAATAAATGCACCTCCCCTTCACACTGCTACCTCATGCTGCAGTCCTGACACTTATAGCTGTCTATATAAGAGTGTACTCAATAAATGCACCCCCCCCTCACACTGCTACCTCATGCGGCAGTCCTGACACTTATAGCTGTCTATATAAGAGTGTACTCAATAAATGTCCCCCCCCTCACACTGCTACCTCATGCGGCAGTCCTGACACTTATAGCTGTCTATATAAGAGTGTACTCAATAAATGTCCCCCCCTCACACTGCTACCACATGCGGCAGTCCTGACACTTATAGGTGTCTATATAAGAGTGTACTCAATAAATGTCCCCCCTCACACTGCTACCTCATGCTGCAGTCCTGACACTTATAGCTGTCTATATAAGAGTGTACTCAATAAATGTCCCCCCTCACACTGCTACCTCATGCGGCAGTCCTGACACTTATAGCTGTCTATATAAGAGTGTACTCAATAAATGCACCCCCCCCCTCACACTGCTACCTCATGCGGCAGTCCTGACACTTATAGCTGTCTATATAAGAGAGTACTCAATAAATGTCCCCCCTCACACTGCTACCTCATGCGGCAGTCCTGACACTTATAGCTGTCTATATAAGAGTGTACTCAATAAATGCACCCCCCCCTCACACTGCTACCTCATGCGGCAGTCCTGACACTTATAGCTGTCTATATAAGAGTGTACTCAATAAATGTCCCCCCTCACACTGCTACCTCATGCGGCAGTCCTGACACTTATAGCTGTCTATATAAGAGTGTACTCAATAAATGTCCCCCCCTCACACTGCTACCTCATGCGGCAGTCCTGACACTTATAGCTGTCTATATAAGAGTGTACTCAATAAATGTCCCCCCCCCACACTGCTACCTCATGCGGCAGTCCTGACACTTATAGCTGTCTATATAAGAGTGTACTCAATAAATGCACCCCCCCTCACACTGCTACCTCATGCTGCAGTCCTGACACTTATAGCTGTCTATATAAGAGTGTACTCAATAAATGCACCCCCCCCCTCACACTGCTACCTCATGCGGCAGTCCTGACACTTATAGCTGTCTATATAAGAGTGTACTCAATAAATGTCCCCCCCTCACACTGCTACCTCATGCGGCAGTCCTGACACTTATAGCTGTCTATATAAGAGTGTACTCAATAAATGTCCCCCCCTCACACTGCTACCTCATGCGGCAGTCCTGACACTTATAGGTGTCTATATAAGAGTGTACTCAATAAATGTCCCCCCTCACACTGCTACCTCATGCTGCAGTCCTGACACTTATAGCTGTCTATATAAGAGTGTACTCAATAAATGTCCCCCCTCACACTGCTACCTCATGCTGCAGTCCTGACACTTATAGCTGTCTATATAAGAGTGTACTCAATAAATGCACCCCCCCCCCACACACTGCTACCTCATGCGGCAGTCCTTACACTTATAGCTGTCTATATAAGAGTGTACTCAATAAATGTCCCCCCTCACACTGCTACCTCATGCGGCAGTCCTGACACTTATAGCTGTCTATATAAGAGAGTACTCAATAAATGTCCCCCCCCACACTGCTACCTCATGCGGCAGTCCTGACACTTATAGCTGTCTATATAAGAGTGTACTCAATAAATGCACCCCCCCTCACACTGCTACCTCATGCTGCAGTCCTGACACTTATAGCTGTCTATATAAGAGTGTACTCAATAAATGCACCCCCCCCCCTCACACTGCTACCTCATGCGGCAGTCCTGACACTTATAGCTGTCTATATAAGAGTGTACTCAATAAATGTCCCCCCCTCACACTGCTACCTCATGCGGCAGTCCTGACACTTATAGCTGTCTATATAAGAGTGTACTCAATAAATGTCCCCCCTCACACTGCTACCTCATGCGGCAGTCCTGACACTTATAGGTGTCTATATAAGAGTGTACTCAATAAATGTCCCCCCTCACACTGCTACCTCATGCTGCAGTCCTGACACTTATAGCTGTCTATATAAGAGTGTACTCAATAAATGTCCCCCCTCACACTGCTACCTCATGCGGCAGTCCTGACACTTATAGCTGTCTATATAAGAGTGTACTCAATAAATGCACCCCCCCCCTCACACTGCTACCTCATGCGGCAGTCCTGACACTTATAGCTGTCTATATAGGAGAGTACTCAATAAATGTCCCCCCTCACACTGCTACCTCATGCGGCAGTCCTGACACTTATAGCTGTCTATATAAGAGTGTACTCAATAAATGCACCCCCCCCTCACACTGCTACCTCATGCGGCAGTCCTGACACTTATAGCTGTCTATATAAGAGTGTACTCAATAAATGTCCCCCCTCACACTGCTACCTCATGCGGCAGTCCTGACACTTATAGCTGTCTATATAAGAGGGTACTCAATAAATGTCCCCCCTCACACTGCTACCTCATGCGGCAGTCCTGACACTTATAGCTGTCTATATAAGAGGGTACTCAATAAATGTCCCCCCCCACTGCTACCTCATGCGGCAGTCCTGACACTTATAGCTGTCTATATAAGAGTGTACTCAATAAATGTCCCCCCTCACACTGCTACCTCATGCGGCAGTCCTGACACTTATAGCTGTCTATATAAGAGTGTACTCAATAAATGCACCACCCCCTCACACTGCTACCTCATGCGGCAGTCCTGACACTTATAGCTGTCTATATAAGAGTGTACTCAATAAATGTCCCCCCTCACACTGCTACCTCATGCGGCAGTCCTGACACTTATAGCTGTCTATATAAGAGTGTACTCAATAAATGTCCCCCCCTCACACTGCTACTTCATGCTGCAGTCCTGACACTTATAGCTGTCTAAATAAGAGTGTACTCAATAAATGTCCCCCCTCACACTGCTACCTCATGCAGCAGTCCTGACACTTATAGCTGTCTCTATAAGAGTGTACTCAATAAATGTCCCCCTCACACTGCTACCTCATGCTGCAGTCCTGACACTTATAGCTGTCTATATAAGAGTGTACTCAATAAATGTCCCCCCCTCACACTGCTACCTCATGCGGCAGTCCTGACACTTATAGCTGTCTATATAAGAGTGTACTCAATAAATGTCCCCCTCCTCACACTGCTACCTCATGCAGCAGTCCTGACACTTATAGCTGTCTATATAAGAGTGTACTCAATAAATGTCCCCCCTCACACTGCTACCTCATGCGGCAGTCCTGACACTTATAGCTGTCTATATAAGAGTGTACTCAATAAATGTCCCCCCACACTGCTACCTCATGCTGCAGTCCTGACACTTATAGCTGTCTATATAAGAGTGTACTCAATAAATGCACCCCCTCACACTGCTACCTCATGCGGCAGTCCTGACACTTATAGCTGTCGATATAAGAGTGTACTCAATAAATGTCCCCCCTCACACTGCTACCTCATGCTGCAGTCCTGACACTTATAGCTGTCTATATAAGAGTGTACTCAATAAATGCACCCCCCCCTCACACTGCTACCTCATGCGGCAGTCCTGACACTTATAGCTGTCTATATAAGAGTGTACTCAATAAATGTCCCCCCTCACACTGCTACCTCATGCTGCAGTCCTGACACTTATAGCTGTGTATATAAGAGTGTACTCAATAAATGTCCCCCCCCCCCACACTGCTACCTCATGCGGCAGTCCTGACACTTATAGCTGTCTATATAAGAGTGTACTCAATAAATGCACCCCCCCCTCACACTGCTACCTCATGCTGCAGTCCTGACACTTATAGCTGTCTATATAAGGGTGTACTCAATAAATGCACCCCCCCCTCACACTGCTACCTCATGCTGCAGTCCTGACACTTATAGCTGTCTATATAAGAGTGTACTCAATAAATGTCCCCCCTCACACTGCTACCTCATGCGGCAGTCCTGACACTTATAGCTGTCTATATAAGAGTGTACTCAATAAATGCACCCCCCCTCACACTGCTACCTCATGCTGCAGTCCTGACACTTATAGCTGTCTATATAAGGGTGTACTCAATAAATGCACCCCCCCCCCTCACACTGCTACCTCATGCGGCAGTCCTGACACTTATAGCTGTCTATATAAGAGTGTACTCAATAAATGTCCCCCCCTCACACTACTACCTCATGCGACAGTCCTGACACTTATAGCTGTCTATATAAGAGTGTACTCAATAAATGTCCCCCCTCACACTGCTACCTCATGTGGCAGTCCTGACACTTATAGCTGTCTATATAAGAGTGTACTCAATAAATGTCCCCCCCTCACACTGCTATTTCATCGGCAGTCCTGACACTTATAGCTGTCTATATAAGAGTGTACTCAATAAATGTCCCCCCTCACACTGCTACCTCATGCTGCAGTCCTGACACTTATAGCTGTCTATATAAGAGTGTACTCAATAAATGTCCCCCCTCACACTGCTACCTCATGCAGCAGTCCTGACACTTATAGCTGTCTATATAAGAGGGTACTCAATAAATGTCCCCCCTCACACTGCTACCTCATGCGGCAGTCCTGACACTTATAGCTGTCTATATAAGAGTGTACTCAATAAATGTCCCCCCTCACACTGCTACCTCATGCTGCAGTCCTGACACTTATAGCTGTCTATATAAGAGTGTACTCAATAAATGTCCCCCCCCCCAAACTGCTACCTCATGCGGCAGTCCTGACACTTATAGCTGTCTATATAAGAGTGTACTCAATAAATGTCCCCCCCTCACACTGCTACCTCATGCGGCAGTCCTGACACTTATAGCTGTCTATATAAGAGTGTACTCAATAAATGTCCCCCCTCACACTGCTACCTCATGCGGCAGTCCTGACACTTATAGCTGTCTATATAAGAGGGTACTCAATAAATGTCCCCCCCCCACACTGCTACCTCATGCGGCAGTCCTGACACTTATAGCTGTCTATATAAGAGTGTACTCAATAAATGCACCCCCCCCTCACACTGCTACCTCATGCAGCAGTCCTGACACTTATAGCTGTCTATATAAGAGTGTACTCAATAAATGTCCCCCCTCACACTGCTACCTCATGCTGCAGTCCTGACACTTATAGCTGTCTATATAAGAGTGTACTCAATAAATGTCCCCCCCCCCACACTGCTACCTCATGCGGTAGTCCTGACACTTATAGCTGTCTATATAAGAGTGTACTCAATAAATGTCCCCCCCTCACACTGCTACCTCATCCGGCAGTCCTGACACTTATAGCTGTCTATATAAGAGGGTACTCAATAAATGTCCCCCCCTCACACTGCTACCTCATGCGGCAGTCCTGACACTTATAGCTGTCTATATAAGAGGGTACTCAATAAATGTCCCCCCCCCACACTGCTACCTCATGCGGCAGTCCTGACACTTATAGCTGTCTATATAAGAGTGTACTCAATAAATGCACCCCCCCCTCACACTGCTACCTCATTCGGCAGTCCTGACACTTATAGCTGTCTATATAAGAGTGTACTCAATAAATGTCCCCCCTCACACTGCTACCTCATGCTGCAGTCCTGACACTTATAGCTGTCTATATAAGAGTGTACTCAATAAATGTCCCCCCCTCACACTGCTACCTCATGCGGCAGTCCTGACACTTATAGCTGTCTATATAAGAGTGTACTCAATAAATGTCCCCCTCCTCACACTGCTACTTCATCAGCAGTCCTGACACTTATAGCTGTCTATATAAGAGTGTACTCAATAAATGCACCCCCCTCACACTGCTACCTCATGCGGCAGTCCTGACACTTATAGCTGTCTATATAAGAGTGTACTCAATAAATGTCCCCCCTCACACTGCTACCTCATGCTGCAGTCCTGACACTTATAGCTGTCTATATAAGAGTGTACTCAATAAATGTCCCCCCCCCACACTGCTACCTCATGCGGCAGTCATGACACTTATAGCTGTCTATATAAGAGTGTACTCAATAAATGTCCCCCCCTCACACTGCTACCTCATGCGGCAGTCCTGACACTTATAGCTGTCTATATAAGAGGGTACTCAATAAATGTCCCCCCCTCACACTGCTACCTCTTGCGGCAGTCCTGACACTTATAGCTGTCTATATAAGAGTGTACTCAATAAATGTCCCCCCTCACACTGCTACCTCATGCTGCAGTCCTGACACTTATAGCTGTCTATATAAGAGTGTACTCAATAAATGTCCCCCCCTCACACTGCTACCTCATGCGGCAGTCCTGACACTTATAGCTGTCTATATAAGAGTGTACTCAATAAATGTCCCCCTCCTCACACTGCTACTTCATCAGCAGTCCTGACACTTATAGCTGTCTATATAAGAGTGTACTCAATAAATGCACCCCCCCTCACACTGCTACCTCATGCGGCAGTCCTGACACTTATAGCTGTCTATATAAGAGTGTACTCAATAAATGTCCCCCCTCACACTGCTACCTCATGCTGCAGTCCTGACACTTATAGCTGTCTATATAAGAGTGTACTCAATAAATGTCCCCCCCCCCACACTGCTACCTCATGCGGCAGTCCTGACACTTATAGCTGTCTATATAAGAGTGTACTCAATAAATGTCCCCCCCTCACACTGATACCTCATGCGGCAGTCCTGACACTTATAGCTGTCTATATAAGAGGGTACTCAATAAATGTCCCCCCCTCACACTGCTACCTCATGCGGCAGTCCTGACACTTATAGCTGTCTATATAAGAGTGTACTCAATAAATGTCCCCCCTCACACTGCTACCTCATGCTGCAGTCCTGACACTTATAGCTGTCTATATAAGAGTGTAAAAACAACAAGTGATGGACGGAATGCTGAACATTGTCAAACACTCACCCCCTGTCATAGATCTGGGTTTAATCCATCGTTCTTTTGCTCACCATGCCACCCCAGTTTGGACCTAGCCATATGCAAATCAGTCTTGACCCTGTTCTTCATGGGAACAGTCCAGACCGAACTGCCAAGCCAGGTCCTCACTGGACCGGAAACAAGCATCCTGGGACCGGTTTCAGGGTTTCACCCCTCATCAGCCAGGCTAGCTTGAATCCAGTGGCATGGGAAGCACGGGACCCACGTCTGGGCATACCCTTCCCACTTAGGGCGACAAAGCAAAAACAACAAGTGATGGACGGAATGCTGAACATTGTCAAACACTCACCCCCAGTCATAGATCTGGGTTTAATCCATCGTTCTTTTGCTCACCATGCCACCCCAGTTTGGACCTAGCCATATGCAAATCAGTCTTGACCCTGGTCCTCATGGGAACAGTCCAGACCGAACTGCCAAGCCAGGTCCTCACTGGACCGGAAACAAGCATCCTGGGACCGGTTTCAGGGTTTCACCCCTCATCAGCCAGGCTAGCTTGAATCCAGTGGCATGGGAAGCACGGGACCCACGTCTGGGCATACCCTTCCCACTTAGGGCAACAAAGCAAAAACAACCCCGAAACCGGTCCCAGGATGCTTGTTTCCAGTCCAGGGAAGACCTGGCCTAGCAGTTCGGGCTGGACTGTTCCCATGGGGAACAGGGTCAAGACTGATTTGCATATGGCTGGGTCCAAACTGGAATGGCATGGGCAGCAAAAAAACGATGGATTTAGGCCCAGATCACTGTACTGGGGGTGAATGTTTGACAATGTTCAGCATTCCGTCCATCACTTGTTGCTTTTGCTTTGTCGCCCTAAGTGGGAAGGGTATGCCCAGACGTGGGTCCCGTGCTTCCCATGCCACTGGATTCAAGCTAGCCTGGCTGATGAGGGGTGAAACCCCGAAACCTGTCCCAGGATGTTTGTTTCCAGTCCAGGGAAGACCTGGCCTAGCAGTTCGGGCTGGACTGTTCCCATGGGGAACAGGGTCAAGACTGATTTGCATATGGCTGGGTCCAAACTGGAATGGCATGGGCAGCAAAAAAACGATGGATTTAGGCCCAGATCACTGTACTGGGGGTGAATGTTTGACAATGTTCAGCATTCCGTCCATCACTTGTTGTTTTTATATAAGAGTGTACTCAATAAATGTCCCCCCCCTCACACTGCTACCTCATGCGGCAGTCCTGACACTTATAGCTGTCTATATAAGAGGGTACTCAATAAATGTCCCCCCCTGTACTGCCATTTGATGGAGTTTGTTTTGACCAATGACTTTGTGTTTCACCACTGCGCATATTAGTTGCTCAATGTTCACCAGTAGCACATGGTATGTTTTGTTCAGTTGAGCCGCCTATTGGCTTTGACATGGCATTAGCCATTACTTTCAGTTTACCCGCCTATGGGCTTTGACATTGCATTAGTCATTACATTCTGTATTCTGCCTATTGGCTTTGACATGGCATTAGCCATTACTTTCTGTATTCAGTTGAGCCGCCTATGGGCTTTGACATTGCATTAGCCATTACATTCTGTATTCTGCCTATTGGCTTTGACATGCTGTATCCAGTCTAGCCGCCTATTGGCTTTGACATTGCATTCCTATTGGCTTTGACATGATGTATTCAGCTTAACTGCCTATTGGCTTTGACATGATATTATACATTACACTTTGTATTCAGCTCCGCTGCCTATTGGCTTTGACATGATATTATACATTGCATTTTGTATTCAGCTCAGCTGCCTATTGGCTTTGACATGATATTATACATTGCATTTTGTATTCAGCTCAGCTGCCTATGGGCTTTGACATGATATAAGACATTGCATTTTGTATTCAGCTTAGATGCCTATTGGCTTTGACATGACACTAGACATTGCATTTGATATTTAGGTCAGCTGCCTATTGCCTTTAACATGACATTGCATTTGATATTTAGGTTAGCTGCCCATTGCCTTTAACGTGGAGTTAGACATTGCAGTTGAGAATCCAAGCTGTATTTTTCCAAGCTGTGTTTTTGCACCAGAGAACCAAGATGTTTTTCTCACAGTAGACTAGACATGATAAGAGAGAGTACATGGGTTTTGTTTTTCTTCGCTTGAGCTTGGGAACAGGAGTAGTCTTGGAGACCTGGCCAGTCTCCAAAAGGCTTGCTCAGTTTCCCAGGTCTGAGAGGAGGGGGCACACCTTTGTAACGAATGTAACAGGCTGCAGAGGGTCAGATTCGAATCTGCCGGACCTCGTGCTGGAGCTTGGCGCCAGCTGCCAGCAATCCCGTGTTGGTAGATGAATCTCTTTCTCGCGGCTGACAGGGGTCATCAGCTTGCAGACCTTAGAAAGATGAAGCTGTAAATAGTTCCCACACGGTGAAGTATTTGTTTTGCTTTGCATTCAATATCTTATAAATATAACCTGCTGTGTATATTGCAAACTGATATATTTTGTTTGATTAACGCGGACTTGAAAGCTACTAATTCGTCATTCATAAATATTGTGGTTGGGGAAGAATTAACAACAATAAAAGTCTTCTTTGACCTCAGAAGTGCATTTCTGTTGTGTTATGTTAGTGCTTAGAAACTAGATAAGAGGAAAGCACTACACCTCCCCACACTGCTACCTCATGCGGCAGTCCTGACACTTATAGCTGTCTATATAAGAGTGTACTCAATAAATGTCCCCCCCCCAACACTGCTATTTCATCGGCAGTCCTGACACTTATAGGTGTCTATATAAGAGTGTACTAAATAAATGTCCCCCTCCTCACACTGCTACCTCATGCGGCAGTCCTGACACTTATAGCTGTCTATATAAGAGTGTACTCAATAAATGTCCCCCCTCACACTGCTACCTCATGCGGCAGTCCTGACACTTATAGCTGTCTATATAAGAGTGTACTCAATAAATGTCCCCCTCCTCACACTGCTACCTCATGCGGCAGTCCTGACACTTATAGCTGTCTATATAAGAGTGTACTCAATAAATGTCCCCCCCTCACACTGCTACCTCATGCTGCAGTCCTGACACTTATAGCTGTCTATATAAGAGTGTACTCAATAAATGTCCCCCTCACACTGCTACCTCATGCGGCAGTCCTGACACTTATAGCTGTCTATATAAGAGTGTACTCAATAAATGTCCCCCCCCTCACACTGCTACCTCATGCGGCAGTCCTGACACTTATAGCTGTCTATATAAGAGTGTACTCAATAAATGCACCCCCCCCCCTCACACTGCCACCTCATGCGGCAGTCCTGACACTTATAGCTGTCTATATAAGAGTGTACTCAATAAATGTCCCCCCCTCACACTGCTACCTCATGCTGCAGTCCTGACACTTATAGCTGTCTATATAAGAGTGTACTCAATAAATGCACCCCCCCCCTCACACTGCTACCTCATGCGGCAGTCCTGACACTTATAGCTGTCTATATAAGAGTGTACTCAATAAATGTCCCCCCCTCACACTGCTACCTCATGCGGCAGTCCTGACACTTATAGCTGTCTATATAAGAGTGTAGTCAATAAATGTCCCCCCCTCACACTGCTACCTCATGCGGCAGTCCTGACACTTATAGCTGTCTATATAAGAGTGTACTCAATAAATGTCCCCCCTCACACTGCTACCTCATGCGGCAGTCCTGACACTTATAGCTGTCTATATAAGAGTGTACTCAATAAATGCACCCCCCCCTCACACTGCTACCTCATGCGGCAGTCCTGACACTTATAGCTGTCTATATAAGAGTGTACTCAATAAATGTCCCCCCTCCCTCACACTGCTACCTCATGCGGCAGTCCTGACACTTATAGCTGTCTATATAAGAGTGTACTCAATAAATGCACCCCCCCCCCCCTCACACTGCTACCTCATGCGGCAGTCCTGACACTTATAGCTGTCTATATAAGAGTGTACTCAATAAATGTCCCCCCCCCTCACACTGCTATTTCATTGGGAGTCCTGAAACTTATAACTGTTTAAATAAGCCCCTTAATTAGGTGAAAGTGATTTCTGAAAACATTTGGGCTGTTCAGTACAAGAGGAAATAACCCCGCGTTGTGACATCAAGAGGCGCCGAGTCTGAGGGTCTCTCTGTGACCCATCGACAACACTAACGTGACCCGAGGAGCTCAGAGAGCGCATCCGCAGACCTCAGGTGCGCTTTGTTGTTGGTAAAGGATACAGGACGCTGAAAGCTTATATCTGAAGCGCTAAATTGCAGGTTTAGCCCAGAATATCTGGCGAGACCTTTCTTGCTTAAACGGAGCAGACATGTGAATAGGTCGCTATAAAGAATTCCGCACCACAGTGGGGAGTTAGCTGTGATGAGGCAGTCTCAGTGTCACCTGCTTATCTTTGGGGGAAGATGCACTAGGCGGGGTGAATAATTTAATAAGCCAATGAGTGTAATTATGTTATTAACCAGGGCTGACAGAGGGTGGAAAAAGGAAAAAGCAAGAAAAACAAGCATTTACAATGCAATAGGTCTTGCATTTGCGAGAGTTAGAGCCATTGGTGTTATAAATGCATAACTGGACTTTTCTTGCCACATAAATTGGTCAACCCTGCCGCATAATTTGGTCCTCTCTACCACAGAATTCTTGTGGCCCTGCATATACCTTAGACACTTCCATTTACCTTCTCCCTTCATCTGCAGGAAAAAATGAAAATGTTGCCATTTAGCATCCTAATTTAAATCTGCCATGCTTAATAGCATAGAACACCACTTCCACTGCCCACCATCAGAGCTGCTGGCTGGCTAACAGAAAAGCAGGGGCAAGGCTGGGAGTAGAAGTATTAGCAACAGCCTTTACTGGTTTGCTAAATAGTTGATGTATGTTGTGAGCAGGGTGAGAATACGCCTCAGGAAGAAACAATGTCAAACGGAGAGACACAATATGAGCGCTCGAGTGTTTAAAGAGAGAACATTAAAAATACCTCATACAATAAATAATCACTGCTTATTGGAAAGTGCTGTGGCCGCATCGATTTGAAAGAAAAAAATATCGCCCTTTACAAAGGAACAGAGTAGTTTAGTAGATGACACGCAGAGCAGTTTAGTAGATGACACGCAGAGCAGTTTAGTAGGTGCAGATGAGACACAGAGCAGTTTAGTAGATGACACACAGAGCAGTTTAGTAGGTGCAGATGACACACAGAGTAGTTTAGTAGGTGCAGATGAGACACAGAGTAGTTTAGTAGGTGCAGATGACACACAGAGTAGTTTAGTAGATGACACACAGAGCAGTTTAGTAGGTGCAGATGACACACAGAGCAGTTTAGTAGGTGCAGATGACACACAGAGCAGTTTAGTATGTGCAGATGACACACAGAGTAGTTTAGTAGGTGCAGATGACACACAGAGCAGTTTAGTAGGTGCAGATGAGACACAGAGTAGTTTAGTAGATGACACACAGAGTAGTTTAGTAGGTGCAGATGACACACAGAGTAGTTTAGTAGATGACACACAGAGTAGTTTAGTAGGTGCAGATGACACACAGAGTAGTTTAGTAGATGACACACAGAGTAGTTTAGTAGGTGCAAATGACACGCAGAGTAGTTTAGTAGGTGCAGATGACACACAGAGCAGTTTAGTAGGTGCAGATGACACACAGAGCAGTTTAGTAGGTGTAGATAACACACATAGTAGTTTAGTAGATGACACACAGAGTAGTTTGGTAGGTGCAGATGACACACAGAGCAGTTTAGTAGGTGCAGATGACACACAGAGTAGTTTAATAGGTGCAGATGACACACAGAGCAGTTTAGTAGGTGCAGATGACACACAGAGCAGTTTAGTAGGTGCAGATGACACACAGAGCAGTTTAGTAGGTGCAGATGACACACAGAGCAGTTTAGTAGGTGCAGATGACACACAGAGCAGTTTAGTAGGTGCAGATGAGACACAGAGCAGTTTAGTAGGTGCAGATGACACACAGAGCAGTTTAGTACGTGCAGATGACACACAGAGCAGTTTAGTAGGTGCAGATGAGACACAGAGTAGTTTAGTAGGTGCAGATGACACACAGAGCAGTTTAGTAGGTGCAGATGACACACAGAGCAGTTTAGTAGGTGCAGATGAGACACAGAGTAGTTTAATAGGTGCAGATGAGACACAGAGTAGTTTAGTAGGTGCAGATGACACACAGAGTAGTTTAGTAGGTGAAGATGACACACAGAGCAGTTTAGTAGGTGCAGATGACACACAGAGTAGTTTAGTAGATGACACTCAGAGCAGTTTAGTAGGTGCAGATGAGACACAGAGTAGTTTAGTAGGTGCAGATGACACACAGAGTAGTTTAGTAGATGACACACAGAGCAGTTTAGTAGGTGCAGATGACACACAGAGTAGTTTAGTAGGTGCAGATGACACACAGAGTAGTTTAGTAGGTGCATATGACACACAGAGTAGTTTAGTAGATGACACACAGAGTAGTTTAGTAGGTGCCGATGACACGCAGAGTAGTTTAGTAGGTGCACATGACACACAGAGTAGTTTAGTAGATGACACACAGAGCAGTTTAGTAGGTGCAGATGACACACAGAGTAGTTTAGTAGGTGCAGATGACACACAGAGTAGTTTAGTAGGTGAAGATGACACACAGAGCAGTTTAGTAGGTGCATATGACACACAGAGTAGTTTAGTAGATGACACACAGAGTAGTTTAGTAGGTGCAGATGACACACAGAGTAGTTTAGTAGATGACACACAGAGTAGTTTAGTAGGTGCAGATGACACACAGAGTAGTTTAGTAGATGACACACAGAGTAGTTTAGTAGGTGCAGATGACACACAGAGTAGTTTAGTAGATGACACACAGAGTAGTTTAGTAGGTGCAAATGACACGCAGAGTAGTTTAGTAGGTGCAGATGACACACAGAGCAGTTTAGTAGGTGCAGATGACACACAGAGCAGTTTAGTAGGTGTAGATAACACACATAGTAGTTTAGTAGATGACACACAGAGTAGTTTGGTAGGTGCAGATGACACACAGAGCAGTTTAGTAGGTGCAGATGACACACAGAGTAGTTTAATAGGAGCAGATGACACACAGAGCAGTTTAGTAGGTGCAGATGACACACAGAGCAGTTTAGTAGGTGCAGATGACACACAGAGCAGTTTAGTAGGTGCAGATGACACACAGAGTAGTTTAGTAGATGACACACAGAGTAGTTTAGTAGGTGCAGATGACACACAGAGTAGTTTAGTAGGTGCAGATGACACACAGAGCAGTTTAGTAGGTGCAGATGACACACAGAGCAGTTTAGTAGGTGTAGATAACACACATAGTAGTTTAGTAGATGACACACAGAGTAGTTTGGTAGGTGCAGATGACACACAGAGCAGTTTAGTAGGTGCAGATGACACACAGAGTAGTTTAATAGGTGCAGATGACACACAGAGCAGTTTAGTAGGTGCAGATGACACACAGAGTTGTTTAGTAGGTGCAGATGGCACATGGTAAAGGAAACGCCTTCAGTTATTGGATTACTGATGAGGGAGGAGGGTCTTCCCACAGCAGCGAGCCGCGTGAGTGTGCTAAGCCCACCTTTAATTAAAGCCTTAACAGTTAACACGTCTTTGTGAACCTTTTGGAGACAGCCCTGCTGTGAGGAGGCAAAGTATTCGGAGTCTGTGTCCCATACGCACCAGTCTTACCCAGTGAAAGGTTGTAAACGCTGAAAGCATCCAAGATAGTCGTCACTGCCAGAAACAACATGTGTCTCCAATCTAAAACATGTGTTTTCCACCACAATTCATATTAACTACTTGGATGTATGGTCTTTTCAAATGAAATGCATAAACCTTCCCCAACAACAAACAAATACATTTAAAACTTTAAAACTATATCCCTTGCTGTGTCCAACAGTGAAGCAAGCAAAAATGATTTTCTGTACTTACAACTGTAATTGCAAAGCAGCATTTGAGGCGTTTTTAAGAATTGTGTTTTATATATAAAATGTATAGACAAGACAGCAATCATTGATGTAGCGTGTTTTCTATTGGCAAGCCTTATGTGCTGGAGCCTCTACAAAGCTATTTCTTTCATTTCTGAATGAAAAACGCACACTTGATGTGAGTTTCAAAAATGTTTACAATGCGCTGTGATGGAGGACCAGCAAAAAGAAAACATTTTTGAAAGCTCACGTGGGGTAATATTTATTGGGTAAAAAAAATTAAATGCTTTGCAAAGGCAACACAGGTTTACATTTTGCTGGGCATAACGCACATATCGGACGGGTGCACATTGAAAGACACAAGCAAAGATTTCAGGAAACAAGCTCACAGAGAGCGAGCGCTTTTTAACCAGGAAGGAGTTCGAACCAAAACACGAATACAGGACAGGAGCAGAGTCCCAGGAAAAACAAAACCTTTGTCAAAGTTTGCGTCGGGTGAGCGCTTATTGGACACTAAACTAACACCATTCTTTGCTTTTCTAATCAACTTTATTATTGTTTTGTGACCAGAAAGTGCTCACCCGAAGCAAAGTTTGAAAAAGGTTTTTTTGTTTTGTTGGGTTCCTCACAAAATGCTCATGTCGTATGTGTGTTTTGTCTGAATTGCTTTTAGAAAATGTTTAAATGTTTATTTCAAATAAGCTCATTAAAAGGCCAACAACTGTGTGTGTTTTCATCCAAATGCTAAAAAAACAAGCAGCGAGGAGCAAAGGTGGTGGGGGGAGTCCTGGGGAGATTTACCATTTAATAAAATGCCAGCAGGGACATGTGTGAGGTGTTGGGCGTGGGAGGGAATAGCACGGGCACATGAAGTGATTTAGGAATATACAAATAAAATGAAGTAACTCTGCAGGCAGGCAGGGGATCGACAACAAGCTTGGCGGAGATAACGTAGACTGGCTCAAAAAGCACTCGGAGCAACAGGGAAAAAAAGTCCCTGACAAAGATGCTATAATGGGACAAGTGGAAGGGTACAAGTACTAGGGGCGTGCTCTTTGGGAGTAAACAAAGGACGAGAAGGTGGGACAAATAGGAAAGATTAACCACTTAGAAACAAGGATTTTTAAAGGACACTAACATAAACTAATGAGAAGCAGTGGGCGGAATTGAAGTCCATAAAGAAGTATATACTAAAGTATATACAAAAGGTCTTGAATGCTCGACCTAAAAATGCTAATGAAGGAGCAGCAGGCAGTGGGAGAGGGAAGAAATAGTACCTCAATCAGGTTGGGAGCAGCGGAAGGGTGCTAATTAAATTAAATCGTTTAGTGCTTGGTCCCTGCTCCACAGACAGGATCAGAAAAGATGCCAGGCCTGAAGTGGATGAATTACAAAGCTGTAAAAAAGAGTGCCACGCACATTCAAAGCCCTTTTCTAACTACAACAACTCACAAGCGATACACATGCACTAGAGCATGCACTTGCAGGCTCAACCCTAAAAAGGAACCACTTTTTTACCATCAGTAGAATATACTGGACCCTGCCAAAGGATAGCAAGATTTGTTCAGAACCGGACCCCAAGATGCAAACGATGTGGCCATCCAGGAGCAAACGACGAGCATATGTTTGCTACTTGTCCTTTGATCAGCAGGTATTGGGACATCATGAGTAAGATGATAGCTGAAATTCTGGGTGTTAAAATCAAGCTGAGCCAAGTGTTGGTGATGTGGGGAGCGGATACTGCGTCACTCAGCCTCTTGGCGAGGTCTCACAGATGCTTGCTGTTTTACCTAGCTGAGCTGAGTGTTGCTGATGTGGGGAGCGGATACTGCGTCACTCAGCCTCTTGGCGAGGTCTCACAGATGCTTGCTGTTTTACCTAGCTGAGCTGAGTGTTGGTGATGTGGGGAGCGGATACTGCGTCACTGAGCCTCTTGGGGAGGTCTCACAGGTGCTTGCTGTTTTACCTAGCTGAGCTGAGTGTTGGTGATGTGGGGAGCGGATACTGTGTCACTCAGCCTCTTGGGGAGGTCTCACAGATGCTTGCTGTTTTACCTAGCCGAGCTGAGTGTTGGTGATGTGGGGAGCGGATACTGCGTCACTCAGCCTCTTGGGGAGGTCTCACAGGTGCTTGCTGTTTTACCTAGCTGAGCCGAGTGTTGGTGATGTGGGGAGCCGATACTGCGTCACTCAGTGTCGGTGATGTGGGGAGCGGATACTGCGTCACTCAGTGTCGGTGATGTGGGGAGCGGATACTGCATCTCTCAGTGTTGGTGATGTGGGGAGCGGATACTGCGTCACTCAGCCTCTTGGGGAGGTCTCACAGATGCTTGCTGTTTTACCTAGCTGAGTGTTGGTGATGTGGGGAGCGGATACTGCGTCACTCAGCCTCTTGGGGAGGTCTCAGAGGTGCTTGCTGTTTTACCTAGTCGAGCTGAATGTTGGTGATGTGGGGAGCGGATACTGCGTCACTCAGCCTCTTGGGGAGGTCTCACAGATGCTTGCTGTTTTACCTAGCTGAGTGTTGGTGATGTGGGGAGCGGATACTGCGTCACTCAGCCTCTTGGGGAGGTCTCACAGGTGCTTGCTGTTTTACCTAGCCGAGCCAAGTGTTGGTGATGTGGGGAGCGGATACTGCGTCACTCAGCCTCTTGGCGAGGTCTCACAGATGCTTGCTGTTTTACCTAGCCGAGCTGAGTGTTGGTGATGTGGGGAGCGGATACTGCGTCACTCAGCCTCTTGGCGAGGTCTCACAGATGCTTGCTGTTTTACCTAGCTGAGCTGAGTGTTGGTGATGTGGGGAGCGGATACTGCGTCACTCAGCCTCTTGGGGAGGTCTCACAGGTGCTTGCTGTTTTACCTAGCTGAGCCGAGTGTTGGTGATGTGGGGAGCGGATACTGCGTCACTCAGTGTCGGTGATGTGGGGAGCGGATACTGCGTCACTCAGTGTTGGTGATGTGGGGAGCGGATACTGCGTCACTCAGTGTTGGTGATGTGGGGAGCGGATACTACGTCACTCAGCCTCTTGGCGAGGTCTCACAGGTGCTTGCTGTTTTACCTAGCTGAGCTGAGTGTTGGTGATGCGGGGAGCGGATACTGCGTCACTCAGTGTTGGTGATGTGGGGAGGGGATACTGCGTCACTCAGCCTCTTGGCGAGGTCTCACGGGTGCTGGCTGTTTTACCTGGTGCTTCTGGCAGAAGGGAGATATGTAAACGGTGGTTGGATCCTGTAGCTCCCTTTCCGGAGGACTAGCTTAAGGCCTTGCGTTGTACTTGTAGGCTGTATCTGGGGCATAGCTCTGGCAGGGCGGATGCTCTATGGGGTGATTTTCTGAGGTGGAGTAGCATGTCAGATCTGGGAAGCTGAGCAGTCCTATGATTAAGCCTTAGCACCAAGGGATATGGGCTTCCATCCTATAGACCAGTTTGGGGTGAGGCCAGTTTCACAACATTCACCTGAGATTGCAGCAGCTTTGGTGATATGAGGGAAAAAAACAGTTTGTTTTGCATCAGACCTACTTAGCTATGTACTGTTTCTGACCTTAAGACATCTCTGGTAGACACATTGTGCTGCCTGTTGTTACATAAATAGTTAATAGATTACTGCTGCAGGAACCGTGCAGTATCCTTGCAGTAAGATGCACTTTATTGGGAGAAAAGGTACCATGTTTGTTAGAAAGCTGCACCTACTAGAATATTAACATAACGAATGCAGAGCACACAATGCAACAACACGGACCAGTTACTAAGATAATCTGATGCAAACAATGCAATAACACAGGCCAGGCACTGGGAGAATCTGATGCAAACAGTCGAATAACACAGGCCAGGCACTAGGAGAATCTGATGCAAACAATACAATAACACAGGCCAGGCACTAGGAGAATAAGATGCAAACAATGCAATAACACAGGCCCGGTACGAGGAGAATCTGATGCAAACAATGCAATAACACAGGCCAGGCACTAGAAAAATCTGATGCAAACAATGCAATAACACAGGCCCGGTGCTAGAAGAATCTGATGCAAACAATGCAATAACACAGGTCAGGCACTAGGAGAATCTGATGCACACAATGCAACAACACAGGCCAGGCACTAGAAGAATCTGATGCAAACAATGCAAAGACACAAGTGAGGCACTAGGAGAATCTGATGCACACACTGCAATAACACAGGTCAGGCACTAGGGGAATCTGAAGGAAACAATACAATAACACAGGCCATGCACTAGAAGAATCTGATGCAAACAATGCAATAACACAGGCCAGGCACTAAGAGAATTTGATGCACACAACGCAATAACACAGGCCATGGACTAGGAGAATCTGATGCAAACAATGCAATAACACAGGCCAGGTACTAGGAGAATCTGATGCAAACAATGACATAACACAGGCCAGGTACTAGGAGAATCTGATGCAAACAATGCAATAACACAGGCCAGGCACTAGGAGAATCTGATGCAAACAATTCCAAAACACAGGCCAGGTACTAGGAGAATATGATGCAAACAATGCAATAACACAGGCCAGGCACTAGGAGAATCTGATGCAAACAATGCAATAACACAGGCCAGGTACTAGAAGAATCTGATGCAAACAATACAATTACACAGACCAGGCGCTAGGAGAATCTGATGCAAACAATGCAATAACACAGGCCCGGTACTAGGAGAATCTGATGCACACAATGCAATAACACAGGCCAGGGACTAGGAGAATCTGATGCAAACAATGCAATAACACAGGCCAGGCACTAGGAGAATCTGATGCAAACAATGCAATAACACAGGCCAGGTACTAGAAGAATCTGATGCAAACAATACAATTACACAGACCAGGCGCTAGGAGAATCTGGTGCAAACAAAGCAACAACAAGGGCCAGACACTAAAAGAATCTGATGCAAACAATGTAATAACACAGGCCAGGTACTGGGAGAATCTGATGCAAACAATGCAACAACACAGGCCAGGTACTGGGAGAATCTGATGCAAACAATGCAATAACACAGCCCCGGTACTAGGATAATCTGATGCACACAATGCAATAACACAGGCCAGTACTATGAGAATCTGATGCAAACAATGCAATAACAAGGGCCAGACACTAAAAGAATCTGATGCACACAATGCAATAACACAGACCAGGCACTAGGAGAATCTGATGCAAACAATGCAATAACACAGACCAGGCACTAGGAGAATAAGTTGCAAACAAAGCAATAACACAGGCCAGGTACTAGGAGAATCTGATGCAAACAATACAATTACACAGACCAGGCACTAGGAGAATTTGATGCAAACAATGCAATAACACAGGCCAAGTACTAGGAGAATCTGATGCAAACAAAGCAGTAACACAGGCCAGGTACTAGGAGAATCTGATGCAAACAAAGCAGTAACACAGGCCAAGTACCAGGAGAATCAGATTCACACAATATAATTACACAGACCAGGCACTAGGAGAATCTTATGCAAACAAAGCAGTAACACAGGCCAGGTACTAGGAGAATCTGATGCAAACAAAGCAGTAACACAGGCCAGGCACTAGAAGAATCTGATGCAAACAATGCAATGACACAAGTGAGGCACTAGGAGAATAAGATGCAAACAATGCAATAACACAGGCCAGGCACTAGGAGAACCTGATGCAAACAATGCAATAACACAGGGGAGGCACTAGGAGAACCTGATGCAAACAATGCAATAACACAGGGGAGGCACTAGGAGAACCTGATGCACACAATGCAATAACACAGGCCATGGACTAGGAGAATCTGATGCAAACAATGTGATAACACAGGCCAGGCACTAGGAGAATCTGATGCAAACAATGCAATTACACAGCACAGGCACTAGGAGAATCTGATGCAAACAATGTGATAACACAAGTGAGGGACTAGAAGAATCTGATGCAAACAATGTAATAACACAGGCCAGGCGCTAGAAGAACCTGATGCACACAATGCAATAACACAGGCCCGGTACTGGGAGAATCTGATGCAAACAATGCAATTACACAGCACAGGCACTAGGAGAATCTGATGCAAACAATGTGATAACACAGGCCAGGCACTAGAAGAACCTGATGCACACAATGCAATAACACAGGCCAGGCACTAGGAGAATCTGATGCAAACAACTGAATATCAAGTGCAGAGAGTGGCTCTGTATATTATAGCTACAGACTCACACCAAGTCATGGTTTCTTCACAAAGTTTAAGCCTACAAGTTTTCTGCTCCACCAGACTGTAGGTCTTCTGGACTCTACTGTGATGGGCATTAGGTGAGACATGACACTAATTCACTGGGCAGATATATTGCAACAGGTCAAAAAGGATCCCACTGCTCAGTGCCCAAGTAGGTTCTTCTGTTATCAATCACTGAAACTGCTGATCTGAGAAATTATGTCTGTCACGACCTCTTCCATCGTCACCCGATGCAAGTGAACTTCCAGAAGCTAGCAGTGTGGTAATAGGGAGCTGTAGGTCTGTGTAACACGAAGACAGGATATCGAACAACTCAATATCTGAGATTATTCATGTCCTAACTTCTCTTCCAGTCACAGTAAACAGCAGCGCCAGGTGGAAAGATGACTTCTCCTGCAAATGCCCCTCAAAGTGAAGTAAAGTAAAAAGTAGTGCTGAGTAGAAATGTTGTCACCTGTTTGCACTCCTTAGAGCATGAGTAAAATGCAGTGCAATGTGCATATACATATTCCCTGGTTTAATTAAAACCCCTCAGTGTCAGTAATAATTGGAGCAGTTTATAAAATGTACACAGTAAATGCCCTTCGTAGTGTGAGTAAAACGCAGTGTATGGACATTCTGGGCTCTAGACACTCCTCTTAAGATACAGTGCAGTGTGCACAGATTCCTCCCAGTGAAGTAAGATGCAGTGCCACAGAATGCTCACCGTGCACTAAACAGCAGTCCATGGCCACAGATCCCTCATAGTGCAGTATGATGCTGTGCTTCCTCACAGTGCAGTATAATGCAGTGCAGTGTGTACAGATTCCTCACAATGCAGTAAGACACAGTGCAGTATGTACAGGTTCCTCGCAGTGCAGTAGGACACAGTGCACTGTGCACAGATTCATCACATTTCAGTAAGGCACACTGCAGTGTGCAAGATGCAGAGCAGTGCACATATTTCTCACAGTGCAGTGAGATACAGTGCACAGTTTCCTCTCAGTGCAGTAAGATGCAGTGCAGTGTACATATTCCTCATAGTGCAGTAAGATGTAGTACAGTGCACAGATTCCTCATAGTGCAGTACAATGAAGTGCAGTGTGCACAGATTCCTTGTAGGGCAGTAAGATGCAGTGCAGTGACACAAATGCCTCATAGTGCAGTGTCATGGAGTGTGCACAGATTCCTCAGTAGAGTAAGATACAGTGCACTGGCACAGAGTGCTCATACTGCAGTAGGATGCAGCACAGTGTGGGGTACACATTCCTCATAGTGAGGTAAGATGCACTGCAGTGCACAGATTCCTTACAAGGTACAGGGATTCCTTGCAGTGCAATAAGACAAAGTGCAGTGCACAGATTCCCCATAATGCAGTAAGATGCAGTACACAGAGTCCTCATAGGGCAGTAAGATTCAGTGTACTGCACAGATTCCTTACAGTGCAGTAAGATGCAGTGCACAGATCCCTAACAGTGCAGTGAGATGCAGTGCACAGATTCCTCACAGTGCAGTAAGATGCAGTGCAGGGCACAGATTCCTCATAGTGCAGTAAGATGCAGTGACACAGATTAATCACAGTGTAGTACGATGCAGTGTAGTGCATAGATTCCTCACAGTGCAGTAAGATGCAGCACAGTGTAGGGTCCACATTCCTCATAGTGAGGTAAGATGCACTGCAGTGCACAGATTCCTTACAAGGTAGTAAGATGTAGTGCAGTGTGCACAGATTCCTTGCAGTGCAGTAAGACGAAGTGCAGTGCACAGATTCCTCATAATGCAGTAAGATGCAGTACACAGATTCCTCACAGGGCAGTAAGATTCATTGTACTGCACAGATTCCTTACAGTGCAATAAGATGCAGCACACAGATTCCTAACAGTGCAGTGAGATGCAGTGCACAGATCCCTCACAGTGCAGTAAGATGCAGTGACACAGATTCCTCACAGTGCAGTAGGATGCAGTGCAGAGTGCACAGATTCCTCACAGTGCAGTAAGATGCAGTGCGCATATTCCTCAAGTGCAGTAAGATGCAGTGCAGTGCACATATTCCTCACAGTGCAGTAAGATGCAGCTCAGTGCCCAGATTCCCACAGTGCAGTATGATGCAGTGCACACATTTCTCACAGTGCTGTAAGATGCAGTGTAGTGCACAGATTCCTCACAGTGCAGTAATGTGCAGTGCATAGATCACCTCTTTAACACAAATGATGACCACAAACACCCCCAGGCCGTAAGGAAAGCCCCCGCCAGAGGTCCCCGGATAGAAGAGTCCAGCTCAGCGGGCTCCCAGCAGGGATTTTTCATAGTGCAGTAAGATGCAGTGCACAGATTCCTCACAGTGCAGTAAGATGCAGTGCAGTGCACAGATTTCTCACAATGAAGTAAGATGCAGTGCACAGATTCCTCACAGTGCAGTAAGATGCAGTGCACAGATTCCTCACACTCCAGTAAGATGCAGTGCAGCGTGCACATATTCCTGACAGTGCAGTACGATGCAGTGCAGCACACAGATCCCCTCTTTAACACAAATGATGACCACAAACTCCCCAAGGCCTGGAAGGAAAGTCCCCCAGAGGCCACAGGATAAAAGAGCCCAGCTCAGCCCAGCTCCTGGCAGATATTACTGTCAGTGCAGTAAGATGCAGTGCAGAGCACATATTCCTCACAGTGCAGTAAGATGCAGTGCGCAGACCCCCTCTTTAAGACAAATGATGACCACAGACACCCCCAGACCCGACGCAAAGCCCCCTCAGAGGTCCCTGGATAGAAGAGCCCAGCTCAGTGAGGCTCCTGGCAGAGATTTCTTCATAGTTCAATAGGATGCAGTGCACAGATTCCTCACAAAGCAGTAAGATGCAGTGCACAGGTTCCTCACAGTGTAGTAAAATGCAGTGCACAGATCCCTCACAGTGCAGTAAGATGCAGTGCAGGTCACAGATTCCTCACAGTGCAGTAAGATGCAGCTCAGTGCACCGATTCCTCACAGTGCAGTAAGATGCAGTGCAGTGCACAGATTGGTCACAGTGCAGTAAGGTACAGTGCACATATTCCTCACAGTGCAGTAAGATGCAGTGCAGTGCACAGATTCCTCACAGTGCAGTAAGATGCAGCTCAGTGCACCGATTCCTCACAGTGTAGTATGACGCACTGCAGATTCCTCACAGTGCAGTAAGATGCAGTGCAGTGCACAGATTCCTCACAGTGCAGTAAGGTGTAGTGCACAGATCCCCTCTTTAACACAAATGATGACAAAAAAAAAACACCCACAGAAGTCCCCAGATAGAAGAGCCCAGCTCAGCCCAGCTCCTGGCAGGGATTTCTCATAGTGCAGTAAGATGCAGTGCACAGATTCATCACAGTGCAGTAAGATGCAGAGCAGGGCACAGATTCCTCATAGTGCAGTAAGATTCAGTGACAAAGATTCCACACAGTGCAGTAGGATGCAGTGCAGAGTGCACAGATTCCTCATAGTGCAGTAAGATGCAGATCAGTGCCCAGATTCCCACAGTGCAGTATGATGCCGTGCACAGATTCCTCACAGTGCTGTAAGATGCAGTGCAGAGCACGGTTTCCTCACAGTGCAGTAAGGTGCAGTGCACAGATCCCCTCTTTAACACAAATGATGACCACAAACACCCCCAGGCCACAAGGAAAGCCCCCGCAGAGGTCCCTAGATAGAAGAGCCCAGCTCAGCAGGCTCCTAGCAGGGATTCCTCACAGTGCAGTAAGATGCAGTGCAGTGCACAGATTCCTCACAGTGCAGTAAGATGCAGTGCACAGATTCCTCACAGTGCAGTAAGATGCAGTGCAGCGTGCACAGATTACTGACAGCGCAGTAAGATGCAGTGCAGCACACTGATCCCCTCTTTAACACAAATGATGACCACAAACACCCCCAGGCCTGGAAGGAAAGTCCCCCAGAGGTCACAGGATAGAAGAGTCCAACTAAGCCCGGCTCCTGGCAGAGATTCCTGTCAGTGCAGTAAGATGCAGTGCAGAGCACATATTCCTCACAGTGCAGTAAGATGCAGTGCACAGATCCCCTCTTTAACACAAATGATGAACCCAAACACCGCCAGACCCAAAGGTAAGCCCCCTCAGAGCTCCCCGGATAGAAGAGCCCAGCTCAGCGTGGATCCTGGCAGAGATTTCTTCATAGTGCAATAGGATGCAGTCCACAGATTCCTCACAGTGCAGTAAGATGCAGTGCACAGATTCCTCACAGTGCAGTAAAATGAAGTGTACATATCCCTCACAGTTCAGTAAGATGCAGTGCAGTGCACAGATTGGTCACAGTGCAGTAAGGCGCAGTGCACATATTCTTCACAGTTCAGTAAGATGCAGTGCAGTGCACAGATTCATCACAGTGCAGTAAGATGCAGTGCACAGATCCCCTCTTTAACACAAATGGTGACCACAAACACCTCCAGGCCTGGAAGGAAAGTTCCCCAGTGGTCTCCGGATACAAGAGCCAAGCCCAGACAGGCTCCTGGTAGAGATTCCTCTCAGTGCAGTAAGATGCAGTGCAGTGCACATATTCCTCACAGTGTAGTAAGATGCAGTGCACAGATCCCCTCGTTAACGCAAATGATGACCACAGACACCCCCAGGCCCTAAGGAAAGTCCCCCCAGAGGTCCCCGGATAGAAGAGCCCAACTCAGCCCGAGTCCTGGCAGAGATTCCTCTCAGTGCAGTAAGATGCAGTGCACAGGTTCCTCACAGTGCAGTAAGATGCAGTGCAGTGCACAGATCCCCTCTTTAACACAAATGACCACAAACACCCCCAGGCCTGGAAGGAAAGCCCCCCAGAGGTCCCCAGATACAAGAGCCCAGCTCAGCCAGGTTCCTGGTAGAGATTCCTCTCAGTGCAGTAAGATGCAGAGCAGTTCACATATTCCTCACAGTGCAGTAAGATGCAGTGCACAGATCACCCCTTTAACACAAATGATGACCACAGACACCCCCAGGACCGAAGGAAAGCCCCCCCAGAGGTCCCTGGATAGAAGAGCCCAGCTCAGCCCGGCTCCTGGCAGAGATTCCTCTCAGTGCAGTAAGATGCAGTGCACAGATTCTTCATAGTGCAGTAAGATGCAGTGCAGTGCAGTGCACAGATCCCCTCTTTAACACAAATGATGACACAAACACCCCCAGGCCCGGAAGATAAGCCCCCAGAGGTCCCCGGATAGAAGAGCCCAGCTCAGCCCGGCTCCTGGCAGAGATTTCCTCCAGGATTATTCAGTCTAATTCTACAAACACAGCAGAAGGTGCCGACAATCTCCTACCTGAGCAGAAACCTGTGCAGACATTTCCAGTCTCTCTCCTCCTCCTGGGGCTGGGGGGGGGGCAGGTGCAGATTTGGGGTCTGGGGGGGGGTCTGTGAGGGTCTGAAGATGAAGATAACTGCACAGACAGACAGGGGGTCCTTCCTCCCCTGCAGCAGGCTGGGCACAGAGGGAGAGGCCGGAAGTGATGTCAGCTTCCGCTGCCGGTGCTGTCTCTGCCGCCGCTGACCCGGAAGAGGAGACCCTTCTCCCTTTCATACAATGTGCTCAGTGGATTTCATCTGCAGGCGAGGAGCGTCCTCTGGTGGCCGCTGACGGAACCGCCGCCTCCAGGCTCTAGGGGGGAACTGAAATTACACCTTGTGTTTCTTTAAATATTTGAGAATGTAGACAGCTGCTGCTACTACTAACCTGTACAGGTTTTTCTAGTGTTCCTGTTTCTGTGGGTAATTCTTTAAGAGATCTGTGTATCCTTGGAGGAGGCTGGCCAGGCTTATAGTGGGTACCTGATGGTACTTACACCTTGTGCCTGGTCCAGTTATCCCTTATGAGTAGATTAGTAGTGTTCTAGCAGCTTAGACTGATAGAGGTAGCTATAGCGGAGCAGCTTAGGCTGAACTAGGAGACATGTAAAGCTCCTACTATACCACTTATATCATATAGCACTATATCATAAGAAATCACAATACTCAGAGTTACTAAAAGTGAAGGTACTTTATTTTAGTGACAATGTGCCAAAAATATCTCAGAGAATATACTCCCTTAGGAGGTAAGTAAAATACACAAAATATACACACAAACCAAAATCAGGTAAGTAAACAGTTAGAAAAGTAGTGCAAACACTGTAGAATACAATAGGATGCAACACACCGAGGGGGAACACAAACCATATACTAAGAAAGTAGAATGCGAACCACTTAGGGACCCCAGGCCTAGTGTAGTGTGTAGAGGGTCGCTGGGAGTGTAAGAAAACACTAAGGGTGTCCAAGATACCCCACCCAAGACCCTGAAAAGTAGGAGTAAATATACCCTACTTCCCCAGAAACACACTAAAGTCGTGATAGGAGATTCTGCAAAGACCACAACTGACTGCAAAGCACTGAAGATGGGTTCTTGGACCTGAGGACCTGCAAAGGAAAGGGACCAAGTCCAAGCGTCACGAAAGTGTCCAGGGGGGCAGGACCCACTAAACCACGGATGAAGGTGCAAAATGGCTGTCTCCGTGTGGAAGAAGCAGAAGATTCTGCAACAACAGAAGATGGCAGGAATTTCTCCTTTGCACAGAAGATGTCCCACGGGGTGCTGGAGGATGCAGAGTTGTTTCCACACAGAAAGACCACAAACAAGCCTTGCTAGCTGCAAAGGTCGCGGTTGAAGACAATGGGTGCTGCCTGGGCCCAGGAAGGACCAGGAGGTCGTCCCTTGGAGAAGGAGACAGAGGGGGTCCACAGCAATACAGAGAGCCCATGCAGAAGCAGGCAGCACCTACAGAAGAACTTGAACACGAGTTCAAGAAATCTGAGCACGCGGTTGTCTCAACACTACAAAGTAGGGTCCCATGAAGCCGGTGGTAAACTCAGCGAGTTGAGCAATTCAGGACGGAGTGCTGGGGACCTGGGCTGTGCTGTGCACGAAGGATTCCTTGCAAAAGTGTATAGAAGCCCTAGCAGCTGCAGTTCACGCAGTACACAGGATTACTGTCTTACCTCCACCAAATTTGGACAGATGGACCACTGGACTGTCGAGGTCACTTGGATCTAGCTCCTGTGTTCCAGGCACCATGCTCGTCACAATGAGAGGGGACCGGTGAAGCAGAAGTTTTGTGCCTGCATTAGCAGGGGTAACCTTCTGTTGACCCACAGGAGATTTCTTCTTGTCTTCCAGTGCAGCGTGAAGGAAGGCAGCCCCCAGAGTATGCACCACCAGGAAACAGTCGAGAAAGCCGGCAGAATTAGGCGCTACAATGTCACAGGTACTTTGTTGCAGTTTTGCGGGCGTCCTTGAGCAGTCAGCGGTCGATCCTTGGCAGAAGTCGAAGATGGAGATGCAGAGGAACTCTTGTGAGCTCTTGCATTCGTCATCTGAAGAGAAGCCCACAGGAGAGACCCTAAATAGCCCTCAGAGGAGGTTTGGCCACCTAGTCAGGTAAGCACCTATGAGGAGGGGTCTCTGATGTCACCTGTAGCATTGTGCCCTCACACCTCTGCATTCAAGATGGCAGAGGTCTGCTACACACTGGAGGAGCTCTGGGCACCACACCTGGGGTGGTGATGGATAGGGGAGTGGTCTCTCCCATCTCCTTTGTCCAATTTCGCGCCAGAGCAGGGGCTGGGGGATCCCTGAACCCGTGTAGACTGGCTTATGCAAGGAGGGCACCATCTGTGCCCTTCAAAGCATTTCCAGAGGCTGGGGGAGGCTACTGCTCCCCAGCCCTTAACACCTATTTCCAAAGGGTGAGGGTGTAACACTCTCTCTCAGAGGAAATCCTCTGTTCTGCCTTCCTGGGACTGGGCCACACAGACCCCAGGAGGGCATAAGCCAGTCTGTGGGTTGACAGCAGCGGTAAATGCAGTGAGAACCCCAGAGAGCTGGTTCGGCAGTACCCGGGGTCCATGCTGGAGCCCCGGGGATGCATGGGATTGGCACCCCAATACCAGATTTGGCATGGGGGGACAATTCCATGATCTTAGACATGTTACATGGCCATATTCGGAGTTACCATTGTGAAGCTACATATAGGTATTGACCTATATGTAGTGTACACGTGTAATGGTGTCCCCGCACTCACAAAGTCCAGGGAAACTGCCCTGAACTATGTGGGGGCACCTTGGCTAGTGCTAGGGTGCCCTCACACTTAGTAACTTTGCACCTAACCTTCACCAAGTGAGGGTTAGACATATAGGTGACTTATAAGTTACTTAAGTGCAGTGTAAAATGGCTGTGAAATAACGTGGACGTTATTTCACTCAGGTGGCAGTGGCAGTGCTGTGTAATATTGGTCTGAGCTCCCTATGGGTGGCAAAATAAATGCTGCAGCCCATAAGGATCTCCTATACCCTGGGTACCTAGGTAACATTTACTAGGGAATTATAAGGGTGTTCCAGTGTGCCAATCTGAATTGGTAAAAATGGTCACTAGCCTGAAGTGATAATTTTAAAGGCAGAGAGAGCATAAGCACTGAGGTTCTGATTAGCAGAACCTCCGTGACACAGTTAGGCACCACACAGGGAACACATACAGGCCACAAACTATGAGCACTGGGGTCCTGGCTAGCAGGGTCCCAGTGAGACAGTAAAAACACCCTGACAAATACACAAAAACAGACCAAAAGTGGTGGTAACAAGGCTAGCAAGAGGCTACCTTCCTACAATCCTCAAAAACATTTCAACACTTTGGATTGCTACCAGGATTTCACATCACTATGTGTGTAATTATGAGTGACACTTTTTTGCAAGCAAAGCTTGACACTGTACAGCCAAATGTGTGACAGTTCGAGTGACATTTACTGCTTGTAATGCAATTTAAAAATGGCAACTTTTATGTTCGCAGTGTCTTATCAGCCGCAGCCTGGGGCCTTGAAGCACTATAAGTATAAGTATGCAGGTAACTATTCCTCACTGCGCAAGTCAGGATTGGGTTCGGTTACTCTGTTTACACACGGTCACGCTAACCCTCGCTGTCAGCGATCAGCACGAGCCTGGCAGCTGCACTCAGGCCAAGTGGAAGATCTGGTACTCGGGGTGGGTGTGGGAGGATAAAGAAGTGCTGGCACTCGATAATGACGAGTAGAGGTCTATTCAACACAAATGTTAGACTGCACACTTCACAACGGTGCCTCTAGAAATAACATCTGTAGAGGCCAAGTGACTGAAACATCAGGGTAAAAAAAAGCATTGCACAAAGTGAGTTTTGTTTATGAGTTTTATGCTGTTATCGTACAAATCCTTAGCTCTTTCACACTGAAGGAAGTTGTTGAATTCTCTCTGATGCCACGAGATGGCAGTGACTAATTAAACGGTGCTGGATGACAGCGAGCCTTAGAGCTTGCTATACAAAAATGAAATGGTGTTGGTTGTGCCAAAGCGTGTGCAGGGCCAACTTGTGGCAATAATTATTCCTGCAGCAGTGGAGTCTCTAATGGTCCAGGATGTGTCCAGAAGTTCTGTAAATGCGTGACTAATGCATTTTAGTGCAGTAATGCGAAAACACATCACTAAAATGCGTTAGCCTAACCCGTGTTGCGTGGTACTTGGCCTGGCTGGCTTTGCCCCAAATTAAGTTTTGCATTTCTGTGCTGCTTCGTTGTCCACCTCCCTCCCTTCGAAGGGTCACTTATCAAAGACAGAAAGAAGTAGATTGTAGTCACAATACATTCATAAGACAGAACCATCAGGTTTGACCCACACAGGGATTTCTCAATCAGTGGATGGTATCATGAACATGACTGAACAGTGCCGGGACGGACGGACGGAAGAGTTCTTTCACCACTAGAAAGTGTTGGACTCCTTCATACAGGCTCTTATTAGGGGCACCAACTTTTGGTCGTGTTTTAAGGTTTTGCAAAGACCCGGAAATCATTCTTCATTGAGTCTTTGTATAACATTCTTTGTATTAATTTTTAACATGGCTTTGCTGTTTGTTTACTTTCACTGTCAGTCATGGATCATTAAGGCAGTTTTAGAACCCATTTTATGCTGATTTCTCCTAATGTTAACTATTTGCAGTGTGCACTGACATAGCTGCCAAGTTTTAAATATGCTTATGTGTGACATTTTCATTATTTCAGAGTTTCAGTGAGTGACATTTGATTATCACATGTGAGATTGAGGCCCTCAATACGACCCCGGCGGTCAGTGCTATAGTGGAGGTATTACCGCCACCAGGCTGGCAGTACCTACCTCCACTATTATGACATTGGCAGTTTGGCCAAAGCCAAACAGCCAAGTTAGCACACAGACCGCCGGCGGTAACGACCGTTGGGCTGGAGACTTCCAGGCTTCAGTCAGGCATTTTGACCCCGCCCACCGCCATGGTTTCCGTGGTTTCTGTACTGACACGGAAACAATGGCGGTAGGTGCTATCAGTGCCACGGAATTCCTTCCCTGGAACTGATAGGGGTCTCCCCCGCCCCCTCCCCTTCCCAGGACCGTCCCCGTCCTCTCCCACATATACACACATACACACATACACGCACATACATACACACCCATACACACAGCATACACACATTCACACACGCATGCATACATTCATACACACTTACAGCAACACTCACAAACATACATCCAGGCACAAGCACTCACATGACACAACATGCACGTACACACACACCCACTCATGAACACACGCATTACACACACATGCACACATTCACACAGTCACACACACCCCCACACACGCACACAACACCCCCTCTCCTGTAAGAGGACCCGATTTACCTCCTCTGGCAGGAGACAGGACGCATCGCTGCTGCCAGCAGCAGCGTCCGCCAGCAAAACACTGCCAGGCCGTATCATGGAACATGATACAGTAGGCGGCATTTTGCTGGTGTGTTGCTGCTGCTGGCAGCAGCGCCACCTTAACGCCGTCTGCCGCCATGACTGAAGACGGAACTCCGCCAGCCTTCTGGCAGAATTCCGGCTACGGTCATAATGGCATGGACAGTCGGTAGCCTCGGTGACAGTATGTTGGCGGCCGTTGCTGTGGCAGTAGACGCCATTTGACACCAATGTTGTAACAAGGCCATTAGAGTGACTCTTTTAGCCCTGCCATGTAACCCTCACCAGCAGTTAGACTAACTCTTTTTAATATGGTGGTCCATATTACCACATTAAAATTAATGAATAACACATTTTTTTCACATTGACCATTTGCATGATGTGTTGGGGTGAAGTAGGGTGACTGGGACCATCAGAGCTGCATTTAATTACAGCAGCGCAACATCTGAGTGCTCGGTGAGGGAAGCCGTGCCATGGTGGGGCTCACAGCCGGTTCCTGCGGCAGGGGGGCTCTGAAGAGATGGCAGGAGCATTGTGAGCCCTAGAGTCACCCCTGGAGCCGGCCTGCCAGTTCCAACCCTCCACCTTCCCCTGCCAGGGAAGCCACCAGCCTGCCAACCAGAGAGTGGCTGAGGGTGGACAATAGGGACTAAATGAGAGGAGCTGTGGGGGCCGGAGGCGAGGCCTGCTCTGTCATCAGACCCATGCTGGTCTCCGCTACCTACTGCCACCCCCTGCCCTCACACAGCCACCATCCTGCCAACCAGAGAGCGGCTGAGGGTGGGACGGCATGGACTTAAGGAGAGGATCTGCGGGGGCCGGAGGAGGTGAGGCCTGGGCGACAGGGACTCAAGGAGAGGAACTGTGGGGGCCAGAGGAGAGGCCTGGGCAATAAGGACTCAAGGAGAGGAGATGTGGGGCCGGAGGAGGTGAGGCCTGGACCGGAGGAGGTGAGGCCTGGGCGATAAGGACTCAAGGAGAGGAGCTGTGGGGCCGGAGGAGGTGAGGCCTGGGCGATAAGGACTCAAGGAGAGGAGCTGTGGGGCCGGAGGAGGTGAGGCCTGGGCAATAAGGACTGAAGGAGAGGAGCTGTGGGGCCGGAGGAGGTGAGGCCTGGACCGGAGGAGGTGAGGCCTGGGCGATAAGGACTCAAGGAGAGGAGCTGTGGGGCCGGAGGAGGTGAGGCCTGGACCGGAGGAGGTGAGGCCTGGGCGACAGGGACTCAAGGAGAGGAACTGTGGGGGCCAGAGGAGAGGCCTGGGCAATAAGGACTCAAGGAGAGGAGCTGTGGGGCCGGAGGAGGTGAGGCCTGGACCGGAGGAGGTGAGGCCTGGGCGATAAGGACTCAAGGAGAGGAGCTGTGGGGCCGGAGGAGGTGAGGCCTGGACCGGAAGAGGTGAGGCCTGGGCGACAGGGACTCAAGGAGAGGAACTGTGGGGGCCAGAGGAGAGGCCTGGGCAATAAGGACTCAAGGAGAGGAGCTGTGGGGCCGGAGGAGGTGAGGCCTGGACCGGAGGAGGTGAGGCCTGGGCGACAGGGACTCAAGGAGAGGAACTGTGGGGGCCAGAGGAGAGGCCTGGGCAATAAGGACTCAAGGAGAGGAGCTGTGGGGCCGGAGGAGGTGAGGCCTGGGCGATAAGGACTCAAGGAGAGGAGCTGTGGGGCCGGAGGAGGTGAGGCCTGGACCGGAGGAGGTGAGGCCTGGGCGACCGGGACTCAAGGAGAGGAACTGTGGGGGCCAGAGGAGAGGCCTGGGCAATAAGGACTCAAGGAGAGGAGCTGTGGGGCCGGAGGAGGTGAGGCCTGGACCGGAGGAGGTGAGGCCTGGGCGATAAAGACTCAAGGAGAGGAGCTGTGGGGCCGGAGGAGGTGAGGCCTGGGCGATAAGGACTCAAGGAGAGGAGCTGTGGGGCCGGAGGAGGTGAGGCCTGGGCAATAAGGACTCAAGGAGAGGAGCTGTCGGGCCGGAGGAGGTGAGGCCTGGACCGGAGGAGGTGAGGCCTGGGCGACAGGGACTCAAGGAGAGGAACTGTGGGGGCCAGAGGAGAGGCCTGGGCAATAAGGACTCAAGGAGAGGAGCTGTGGGGCCGGAGGAGGTGAGGCCTGGACCGGAGGAGGTGAGGCCTGGGCGATAAGGACTCAAGGAGAGGAGCTGTGGGGCCGGAGGAGGTGAGGCCTGGACCGGAAGAGGTGAGGCCTGGGCGACAGGGACTCAAGGAGAGGAACTGTGGGGGCCAGAGGAGAGGCCTGGGCAATAAGGACTCAAGGAGAGGAACTGTGGGGGCCAGAGGAGAGGCCTGGGCAATAAGGACTGAAGGAGAGGAGCTGTGGGGCCGGAGGAGGTGAGGCCTGGACCGGAGGAGGTGAGGCCTGGGCGACAGGGACTCAAGGAGAGGAACTGTGGGGGCCAGAGGAGAGGCCTGGGCAATAAGGACTCAAGGAGAGGAGCTGTGGGGCCGGAGGAGGTGAGGCCTGGACCGGAGGAGGTGAGGCCTGGGCGATAAGGACTCAAGGAGAGGAGCTGTGGGGCCGGAGGAGGTGAGGCCTGGACCGGAGGAGGTGAGGCCTGGGCGACCGGGACTCAAGGAGAGGAACTGTGGGGGCCAGAGGAGAGGCCTGGGCAATAAGGACTCAAGGAGAGGAGCTGTGGGGCCGGAGGAGGTGAGGCCTGGACCGGAGGAGGTGAGGCCTGGGCGATAAGGACTCAAGGAGAGGAGCTGTGGGGCCGGAGGAGGTGAGGCCTGGGCGATAAGGACTCAAGGAGAGGAGCTGTGGGGCCGGAGGAGGTGAGGCCTGGGCAATAAGGACTCAAGGAGAGGAGCTGTGGGGCCGGAGGAGGTGAGGCCTGGACCGGAGGAGGTGAGGCCTGGGCGATAAGGACTCAAGGAGAGGAGCTGTGGGGCCGGAGGAGGTGAGGCCTGGACCGGAAGAGGTGAGGCCTGGGCGACAGGAACTCAAGGAGAGGAACTGTGGGGGCCAGAGGAGAGGCCTGGGCAATAAGGACTCAAGGAGAGGAGCTGTGGGGCCGGAGGAGGTGAGGCCTGGACCGGAGGAGGTGAGGCCTGGGCGACAGGGACTCAAGGAGAGGAACTGTGGGGGCCAGAGGAGAGGCCTGGGCAATAAGGACTCAAGGAGAGGAGCTGTGGGGCCGGAGGAGGTGAGGCCTGGGCGATAAGGACTCAAGGAGAGGAGCTGTGGGGCCGGAGGAGGTGAGGCCTGGACCGGAGGAGGTGAGGCCTGGGCGACCGGGACTCAAGGAGAGGAACTGTGGGGGCCAGAGGAGAGGCCTGGGCAATAAGGACTCAAGGAGAGGAGCTGTGGGGCCGGAGGAGGTGAGGCCTGGACCGGAGGAGGTGAGGCCTGGGCGATAAAGACTCAAGGAGAGGAGCTGTGGGGCCGGAGGAGGTGAGGCCTGGGCGATAAGGACTCAAGGAGAGGAGCTGTGGGGCCGGAGGAGGTGAGGCCTGGGCAATAAGGACTCAAGGAGAGGAGCTGTCGGGCCGGAGGAGGTGAGGCCTGGACCGGAGGAGGTGAGGCCTGGGCGACAGGGACTCAAGGAGAGGAACTGTGGGGGCCAGAGGAGAGGCCTGGGCAATAAGGACTCAAGGAGAGGAGCTGTGGGGCCGGAGGAGGTGAGGCCTGGACCGGAGGAGGTGAGGCCTGGGCGATAAGGACTCAAGGAGAGGAGCTGTGGGGCCGGAGGAGGTGAGGCCTGGACCGGAAGAGGTGAGGCCTGGGCGACAGGGACTCAAGGAGAGGAACTGTGGGGGCCAGAGGAGAGGCCTGGGCAATAAGGACTCAAGGAGAGGAACTGTGGGGGCCAGAGGAGAGGCCTGGGCAATAAGGACTGAAGGAGAGGAGCTGTGGGGCCGGAGGAGGTGAGGCCTGGACCGGAGGAGGTGAGGCCTGGGCGACAGGGACTCAAGGAGAGGAACTGTGGGGGCCAGAGGAGAGGCCTGGGCAATAAGGACTCAAGGAGAGGAGCTGTGGGGCCGGAGGAGGTGAGGCCTGGACCGGAGGAGGTGAGGCCTGGGCGATAAGGACTCAAGGAGAGGAGCTGTGGGGCCGGAGGAGGTGAGGCCTGGACCGGAGGAGGTGAGGCCTGGGCGACCGGGACTCAAGGAGAGGAACTGTGGGGGCCAGAGGAGAGGCCTGGGCAATAAGGACTCAAGGAGAGGAGCTGTGGGGCCGGAGGAGGTGAGGCCTGGACCGGAGGAGGTGAGGCCTGGGCGATAAGGACTCAAGGAGAGGAGCTGTGGGGCCGGAGGAGGTGAGGCCTGGGCGATAAGGACTCAAGGAGAGGAGCTGTGGGGCCGGAGGAGGTGAGGCCTGGGCAATAAGGACTCAAGGAGAGGAGCTGTGGGGCCGGAGGAGGTGAGGCCTGGACCGGAGGAGGTGAGGCCTGGGCGACAGGGACTCAAGGAGAGGAACTGTGGGGGCCAGAGGAGAGGCCTGGGCAATAAGGACTCAAGGAGAGGAGCTGTGGGGCCGGAGGAGGTGAGGCCTGGACCGGAGGAGGTGAGGCCTGGGCGATAAGGACTCAAGGAGAGGAGCTGTGGGGCCGGAGGAGGTGAGGCCTGGACCGGAAGAGGTGAGGCCTGGGCGACAGGGACTCAAGGAGAGGAACTGTGGGGGCCAGAGGAGAGGCCTGGGCAATAAGGACTCAAGGAGAGGAACTGTGGGGGCCAGAGGAGAGGCCTGGGCAATAAGGACTGAAGGAGAGGAGCTGTGGGGCCGGAGGAGGTGAGGCCTGGACCGGAGGAGGTGAGGCCTGGGCGATAAGGACTCAAGGAGAGGAGCTGTGGGGCCGGAGGAGGTGAGGCCTGGACCGGAGGAGGTGAGGCCTGGGCGACAGGGACTCAAGGAGAGGAACTGTGGGGGCCAGAGGAGAGGCCTGGGCAATAAGGACTCAAGGAGAGGAGCTGTGGGGCCGGAGGAGGTGAGGCCTGGACCGGAGGAGGTGAGGCCTGGACCGGAGGAGGTGAGGCCTGGGCGATAAGGACTCAAGGAGAGGAGCTGTGGGGCCGGAGGAGGTGAGGCCTGGGCGATAAGGACTCAAGGAGAGGAGCTGTGGGGCCGGAGGAGGTGAGGCCTGGGCAATAAGGACTCAAGGAGAGGAGCTGTGGGGCCGGAGGAGGTGAGGCCTGGACCGGAGGAGGTGAGGCCTGGGCGACAGGGACTCAAGGAGAGGAACTGTGGGGGCCAGAGGAGAGGCCTGGGCAATAAGGACTCAAGGAGAGGAGCTGTGGGGCCGGAGGAGGTGAGGCCTGGACCGGAGGAGGTGAGGCCTGGGCGATAAGGACTCAAGGAGAGGAGCTGTGGGGCCGGAGGAGGTGAGGCCTGGGCGATAAGGACTCAAGGAGAGGAGCTGTGGGGCCGGAGGAGGTGAGGCCTGGGCAATAAGGACTCAAGGAGAGGAGCTGTGGGGCCGGAGGAGGTGAGGCCTGGACCGGAGGAGGTGAGGCCTGGGCGATAAGGACTCAAGGAGAGGAGCTGTGGGGCCGGAGGAGGTGAGGCCTGGGCGATAAGGACTCAAGGAGAGGAGCTGTGGGGCCGGAGGAGGTGAGGCCTGGGCGATAAGGACTCAAGGAGAGGAGCTGTGGGGCCGGAGGAGGTGAGGCCTGGGCGATAAGGACTCAAGGAGAGGAGCTGTGGGGCCGGAGGAGGTGAGGCCTGGGCAATAAGGACTCAAGGAGAGGAGCTGTGGGGCCGGAGGAGGTGAGGCCTGGACCGGAGGAGGTGAGGCCTGGGCGACAGGGACTCAAGGAGAGGAACTGTGGGGGCCAGAGGAGAGGCCTGGGCAATAAGGACTCAAGGAGAGGAGCTGTGGGGCCGGAGGAGGTGAGGCCTGGACCGGAGGAGGTGAGGCCTGGGCGATAAGGACTCAAGGAGAGGAGCTGTGGGGCCGGAGGAGGTGAGGCCTGGACCGGAAGAGGTGAGGCCTGGGCGACAGGGACTCAAGGAGAGGAACTGTGGGGGCCAGAGGAGAGGCCTGGGCAATAAGGACTCAAGGAGAGGAACTGTGGGGCCGGAGGAGGTGAGGCCTGGGCGATAAGGACTCAAGGAGAGGAGCTGTGGGGCCGGAGGAGGTGAGGCCTGGGCGATAAGGACTCAAGGAGAGGAGCTGTGGGGCCGGAGGAGGTGAGGCCTGGGCAATAAGGACTCAAGGAGAGGAGCTGTGGGGCCGGAGGAGGTGAGGCCTGGACCGGAGGAGGTGAGGCCTGGGCGATAAGGACTCAAGGAGAGGAGCTGTGGGGGCCAGAGGAGAGGCCTGGACCGGAGGAGGTGAGGCCTGGACCGGAGGAGGTGAGGCCTGGGCGATAAGGACTCAAGGAGAGGAGCTGTGGGGGCCAGAGGAGAGGCCTGGGCAATAAGGACTCAAGGAGAGGAGCTGTGGGGCCGGAGGAGGTGAGGCCTGGACCGGAGGAGGTGAGGCCTGGGCGATAAGGACTCAAGGAGAGGAGCTGTGGGGCCGGAGGAGGTGAGACCTGGGCGATAAGGACTCAAGGAGAGGAGCTGTGGGGCCGGAGGAGGTGAGGCCTGGACCGGAGGAGGTGAGGCCTGGGCGATAAGGACTCAAGGAGAGGAGCTGTGGGGCCGGAGGAGGTGAGGCCTGGGCGATAAGGACTCAAGGAGAGGAGCTGTGGGGCCGGAGGAGGTGAGGCCTGGGCGATAAGGACTCAAGGAGAGGAGCTGTGGGGCCGGAGGAGGTGAGGCCTGGACCGGAGGAGGTGAGGCCTGGGCAATAAGGACTCAAGGAGAGGAGCTGTGGGGCCGGAGGAGGTGAGGCCTGGGCAATAAGGACTCAAGGAGAGGAGCTGTGGGGCCGGAGGAGGTGAGGCCTGGACCGGAGGAGGTGAGGCCTGGGCGATAAGGACTCAAGGAGAGGAGCTGTGGGGCCGGAGGAGGTGAGGCCTGGGCGATAAGGACTCAAGGAGAGGAGCTGTGGGGCCGGAGGAGGTGAGGCCTGGGCGATAAGGACTCAAGGAGAGGAGCTGTGGGGCCGGAGGAGGTGAGGCCTGGACCGGAGGAGGTGAGGCCTGGGCGATAAGGACTCAAGGAGAGGAACTGTGGGGCCGGAGGAGGTGAGGCCTGGGCAATAAGGACTCAAGGAGAGGAGCTGTGGGGCCGGAGGAGGTGAGGCCTGGACCGGAGGAGGTGAGGCCTGGGCGACAGGGACTCAAGGAGAGGAACTGTGGGGGCCAGAGGAGAGGCCTGGGCAATAAGGACTCAAGGAGAGGAGCTGTGGGGCCGGAGGAGGTGAGGCCTGGACCGGAGGAGGTGAGGCCTGGGCGATAAGGACTCAAGGAGAGGAGCTGTGGGGCCGGAGGAGGTGAGGCCTGGACCGGAAGAGGTGAGGCCTGGGCGACAGGGACTCAAGGAGAGGAACTGTGGGGGCCAGAGGAGAGGCCTGGGCAATAAGGACTCAAGGAGAGGAACTGTGGGGGCCAGAGGAGAGGCCTGGGCAATAAGGACTGAAGGAGAGGAGCTGTGGGGCCGGAGGAGGTGAGGCCTGGACCGGAGGAGGTGAGGCCTGGGCGATAAGGACTCAAGGAGAGGAGCTGTGGGGCCGGAGGAGGTGAGGCCTGGACCGGAGGAGGTGAGGCCTGGGCGACAGGGACTCAAGGAGAGGAACTGTGGGGGCCAGAGGAGAGGCCTGGGCAATAAGGACTCAAGGAGAGGAGCTGTGGGGCCGGAGGAGGTGAGGCCTGGACCGGAGGAGGTGAGGCCTGGGCGATAAGGACTCAAGGAGAGGAGCTGTGGGGCCGGAGGAGGTGAGGCCTGGGCGATAAGGACTCAAGGAGAGGAGCTGTGGGGCCGGAGGAGGTGAGGCCTGGGCGATAAGGACTCAAGGAGAGGAGCTGTGGGGCCGGAGGAGGTGAGGCCTGGGCAATAAGGACTCAAGGAGAGGAGCTGTGGGGCCGGAGGAGGTGAGGCCTGGACCGGAGGAGGTGAGGCCTGGGCGACAGGGACTCAAGGAGAGGAACTGTGGGGGCCAGAGGAGAGGCCTGGGCAATAAGGACTCAAGGAGAGGAGCTGTGGGGCCGGAGGAGGTGAGGCCTGGACCGGAGGAGGTGAGGCCTGGGCGATAAGGACTCAAGGAGAGGAGCTGTGGGGCCGGAGGAGGTGAGGCCTGGGCGATAAGGACTCAAGGAGAGGAGCTGTGGGGCCGGAGGAGGTGAGGCCTGGGCAATAAGGACTCAAGGAGAGGAGCTGTGGGGCCGGAGGAGGTGAGGCCTGGACCGGAGGAGGTGAGGCCTGGGCGATAAGGACTCAAGGAGAGGAGCTGTGGGGCCGGAGGAGGTGAGGCCTGGGCGATAAGGACTCAAGGAGAGGAGCTGTGGGGCCGGAGGAGGTGAGGCCTGGGCGATAAGGACTCAAGGAGAGGAGCTGTGGGGCCGGAGGAGGTGAGGCCTGGGCGATAAGGACTCAAGGAGAGGAGCTGTGGGGCCAGAGGAGGTGAGGCCTGGGCAATAAGGACTCAAGGAGAGGAGCTGTGGGGCCGGAGGAGGTGAGGCCTGGACCGGAGGAGGTGAGGCCTGGGCGACAGGGACTCAAGGAGAGGAACTGTGGGGGCCAGAGGAGAGGCCTGGGCAATAAGGACTCAAGGAGAGGAGCTGTGGGGCCGGAGGAGGTGAGGCCTGGACCGGAGGAGGTGAGGCCTGGGCGATAAGGACTCAAGGAGAGGAGCTGTGGGGCCGGAGGAGGTGAGGCCTGGACCGGAAGAGGTGAGGCCTGGGCGACAGGGACTCAAGGAGAGGAACTGTGGGGGCCAGAGGAGAGGCCTGGGCAATAAGGACTCAAGGAGAGGAACTGTGGGGCCGGAGGAGGTGAGGCCTGGGCGATAAGGACTCAAGGAGAGGAGCTGTGGGGCCGGAGGAGGTGAGGCCTGGGCGATAAGGACTCAAGGAGAGGAGCTGTGGGGCCGGAGGAGGTGAGGCCTGGGCAATAAGGACTCAAGGAGAGGAGCTGTGGGGCCGGAGGAGGTGAGGCCTGGACCGGAGGAGGTGAGGCCTGGGCGATAAGGACTCAAGGAGAGGAGCTGTGGGGGCCAGAGGAGAGGCCTGGACCGGAGGAGGTGAGGCCTGGACCGGAGGAGGTGAGGCCTGGGCGATAAGGACTCAAGGAGAGGAGCTGTGGGGGCCAGAGGAGAGGCCTGGGCAATAAGGACTCAAGGAGAGGAGCTGTGGGGCCGGAGGAGGTGAGGCCTGGACCGGACGAGGTGAGGCCTGGGCGATAAGGACTCAAGGAGAGGAGCTGTGGGGCCGGAGGAGGTGAGGCCTGGGCGATAAGGACTCAAGGAGAGGAGCTGTGGGGCCGGAGGAGGTGAGGCCTGGACCGGAGGAGGTGAGGCCTGGGCGATAAGGACTCAAGGAGAGGAGCTGTGGGGCCGGAGGAGGTGAGGCCTGGGCGATAAGGACTCAAGGAGAGGAGCTGTGGGGCCGGAGGAGGTGAGGCCTGGGCGATAAGGACTCAAGGAGAGGAGCTGTGGGGCCGGAGGAGGTGAGGCCTGGGCGATAAGGACTCAAGGAGAGGAGCTGTGGGGCCGGAGGAGGTGAGGCCTGGGCGATAAGGACTCAAGGAGAGGAGCTGTGGGGCCGGAGGAGGTGAGGCCTGGACCGGAGGAGGTGAGGCCTGGGCAATAAGGACTCAAGGAGAGGAGCTGTGGGGCCGGAGGAGGTGAGGCCTGGGCAATAAGGACTCAAGGAGAGGAGCTGTGGGGCCGGAGGAGGTGAGGCCTGGGCGATAAGGACTCAAGGAGAGGAGCTGTGGGGCCGGAGGAGGTGAGGCCTGGGCGATAAGGACTCAAGGAGAGGAACTGTGGGGGCCAGAGGAGAGGCCTGGGCAATAAGGACTCAAGGAGAGGAGCTGTGGGGCCGGAGGAGGTGAGGCCTGGGCGATAAGGACTCAAGGAGAGGAGCTGTGGGGCCGGAGGAGGTGAGGCCTGGGCAATAAGGACTCAAGGAGAGGAGCTGTGGGGCCGGAGGAGGTGAGGCCTGGACCGGAGGAGGTGAGGCCTGGGCGATAAGGACTCAAGGAGAGGAGCTGTGGGGCCGGAGGAGGTGAGGCCTGGGCGATAAGGACTCAAGGAGAGGAGCTGTGGGGCCGGAGGAGGTGAGGCCTGGGCAATAAGGACTCAAGGAGAGGAGCTGTGGGGCCGGAGGAGGTGAGGCCTGGACCGGAGGAGGTGAGGCCTGGGCGATAAGGACTCAAGGAGAGGAGCTGTGGGGCCGGAGGAGGTGAGGCCTGGACCGGAGGAGGTGAGGCCTGGGCGACAGGGACTCAAGGAGAGGAACTGTGGGGGCCAGAGGAGAGGCCTGGGCGATAAGGACTCAAGGAGAGGAGCTGTGGGGCCGGAGGAGGTGAGGCCTGGACCGGAGGAGGTGAGGCCTGGGCGATAAGGACTCAAGGAGAGGAGCTGTGGGGCCGGAGGAGGTGAGGCCTGGGCGATAAGGACTCAAGGAGAGGAGCTGTGGGGCCGGAGGAGGTGAGGCCTGGGCGATAAGGACTCAAGGAGAGGAACTGTGGGGGCCAGAGGAGAGGCCTGGGCAATAAGGACTCAAGGAGAGGAGCTGTGGGGCCGGAGGAGGTGAGGCCTGGGCGATAAGGACTCAAGGAGAGGAGCTGTGGGGCCGGAGGAGGTGAGGCCTGGGCAATAAGGACTCAAGGAGAGGAGCTGTGGGGCCGGAGGAGGTGAGGCCTGGACCGGAGGAGGTGAGGCCTGGGCGATAAGGACTCAAGGAGAGGAGCTGTGGGGCCGGAGGAGGTGAGGCCTGGGCGATAAGGACTCAAGGAGAGGAGCTGTGGGGCCGGAGGAGGTGAGGCCTGGGCGATAAGGACTCAAGGAGAGGAGCTGTGGGGCCGGAGGAGGTGAGGCCTGGACCGGAGGAGGTGAGGCCTGGGCGATAAGGACTCAAGGAGAGGAACTGTGGGGCCGGAGGAGGTGAGGCCTGGGCAATAAGGACTCAAGGAGAGGAGCTGTGGGGCCGGAGGAGGTGAGGCCTGGACCGGAGGAGGTGAGGCCTGGGCGATAAGGACTCAAGGAGAGGAGCTGTGGGGCCGGAGGAGGTGAGGCCTGGGCGATAAGGACTCAAGGAGAGGAGCTGTGGGGCCGGACGAGGTGAGGCCTGGGCGATAAGGACTCAAGGAGAGGAGCTGTGGGGCCGGAGGAGGTGAGGCCTGGACCGGAGGAGGTGAGGCCTGGGCGATAAGGACTCAAGGAGAGGAGCTGTGGGGCCGGAGGAGGTGAGGCCTGGGCGATAAGGACTCAAGGAGAGGAGCTGTGGGGCCGGAGGAGGTGAGGCCTGGGCGATAAGGACTCAAGGAGAGGAGCTGTGGGGCCGGAGGAGGTGAGGCCTGGGCGATAAGGACTCAAGGAGAGGAGCTGTGGGGGCCAGAGGTGAGGCCTGGGCGATAAGGACTCAAGGAGAGGAGCTGTGGGGCCGGAGGAGGTGAGGCCTGGGCGATAAGGACTCAAGGAGAGGAGCTGTGGGGCCGGAGGAGGTGAGGCCTGGGCGATAAGGACTCAAGGAGAGGAGCTGTGGGGCCGGAGGAGGTGAGGCCTGGACCGGAGGAGGTGAGGCCTGGGCGATAAGGACTCAAGGAGAGGAGCTGTGGGGCCGGAGAAGGTGAGGCCTGGACCGGAGGAGGTGAGGCCTGGGCGACAGGGACTCAAGGAGAGGAACTGTGGGGGCCAGAGGAGAGGCCTGGGCAATAAGGACTCAAGGAGAGGAGCTGTGGGGCCGGAGGAGGTGAGGCCTGGACCGGAGGAGGTGAGGCCTGGGCGATAAGGACTCAAGGAGAGGAGCTGTGGGGCCTGAGGAGGTGAGGCCTGGGCGATAAGGACTCAAGGAGAGGAGCTGTGGGGGCCAGAGGTGAGGCCTGGGCGATAAGGACTCAAGGAGAGGAGCTGTGGGGCCGGAGGAGGTGAGGCCTGGGCGATAAGGACTCAAGGAGAGGAGCTGTGGGGCCGGAGGAGGTGAGGCCTGGGCGATAAGGACTCAAGGAGAGGAGCTGTGGGGCCGGAGGAGGTGAGGCCTGGGCGATAAGGACTCAAGGAGAGGAGCTGTGGGGGCCAGAGGTGAGGCCTGGGCGATAAGGACTCAAGGAGAGGAGCTGTGGGGCCGGAGGAGGTGAGGCCTGGGCGATAAGGACTCAAGGAGAGGAGCTGTGGGGCCGGAGGAGGTGAGGCCTGGGCGATAAGGACTCAAGGAGAGGAGCTGTGGGGCCGGAGGAGGTGAGGCCTGGACCGGAGGAGGTGAGGCCTAGGCGATAAGGACTCAAGGAGAGGAGCTGTGGGGCCGGAGGAGGTGAGGCCTGGGCGATAAGGACTCAAGGAGAGGAGCTGTGGGGGCCAGAGGAGAGGCCTGGGCGATAAGGACTCAAGGAGAGGAGCTGTGGGGCCGGAGGAGGTGAGGCCTGGGCGATAAGGACTCAAGGAGAGGAGCTGTGGGGCCGGAGGAGGTGAGGCCTGGGCGATAAGGACTCAAGGAGAGGAGCTGTGGGGCCGGAGGAGGTGAGGCCTGGGCGATAAGGACTCAAGGAGAGGAGCTGTGGGGCCGGAGGAGGTGAGGCCTGGGCGATAAGGACTCAAGGAGAGGAGCTGTGGGGCCGGAGGAGGTGAGGCCTGGACCGGAGGAGGTGAGGCCTGGGCGATAAGGACTCAAGGAGAGGAGCTGTGGGGCCGGAGGAGGTGAGGCCTGGGCGATAAGGACTCAAGGAGAGGAGCTGTGGGGGCCAGAGGAGAGGCCTGGGCGATAAGGACTCAAGGAGAGGAGCTGTGGGGCCGGAGGAGGTGAGGCCTGGGCGATAAGGACTCAAGGAGAGGAGCTGTGGGGCCGGAGGAGGTGAGGCCTGGACCGGAGGAGGTGAGGCCTGGGCGACAGGGACTCAAGGAGAGGAACTGTGGGGGCCAGAGGAGAGGCCTGGGCAATAAGGACTCAAGGAGAGGAGCTGTGGGGCCGGAGGAGGTGAGGCCTGTGCGATAAGGACTCAAGGAGAGGAGCTGTGGGGCCGGAGGAGGTGAGGCCTGGACCGGAGGAGGTGAGGCCTGGGCGACAGGGACTCAAGGAGAGGAACTGTGGGGGCCAGAGGAGAGGCCTGGGCAATAAGGACTCAAGGAGAGGAGCTGTGGGGCCGGAGGAGGTGAGGCCTGGGCGATAAGGACTCAAGGAGAGGAGCTGTGGGGCCGGAGGAGGTGAGGCCTGGGCGATAAGGACTCAAGGAGAGGAGCTGTGGGGCCGGAGGAGGTGAGGCCTGGGCGATAAGGACTCAAGGAGAGGAGCTGTGGGGCCGGAGGAGGTGAGGCCTGGGCGATAAGGACTCAAGGAGAGGAGCTGTGGGGCCGGAGGAGGTGAGGCCTGGGCGATAAGGACTCAAGGAGAGGAGCTGTGGGGCCGGAGGAGGTGAGGCCTGGGCGATAAGGACTCAAGGAGAGGAGCAGTGGGGCCGGAGGAGGTGGGGCCTGGGCGATAAGGACTCAAGGAGAGGAGCTGTGGGGCCGGAGGAGGTGAGGCCTGGGCGATAGGGACTCAAGGAGAGGAGCTGTGGGGCCGGAGGAGGTGAGGCCTGGACCGGAGGAGGTGAGGCCTGGGCGACAGGGACTCATGGAGAGGAACTGTGGGGGCCAGAGGAGAGGCCTGGGCAATAAGGACTCAAGGAGAGGAGCTGTGGGGCCGGAGGAGGTGAGGCCTGGACCGGAGGAGGTGAGGCCTGGGCGACAGGGACTCAAGGAGAGGAACTGTGGGGGCCAGAGGAGAGGCCTGGGCAATAAGGACTCAAGGAGAGGAGCTGTGGGGCCGGAGGAGGTGAGGCCTGGGCGATAAGGACTCAAGGAGAGGAGCTGTGGGGCCGGAGGAGGTGAGGCCTGGGCGATAAGGACTCAAGGAGAGGAGCTGTGGGGCCGGAGGAGGTGAGGCCTGGACCGGAGGAGGTGAGGCCTGGGCGATAAGGACTCAAGGAGAGGAGCTGTGGGGCCGGAGGAGGTGAGGCCTGGGCGATAAGGACTCAAGGAGAGGAGCTGTGGGGCCGGAGGAGGTGAGGCCTGGGCGATAAGGACTCAAGGAGAGGAGCTGTGGGGCCGGAGGAGGTGAGGCCTGGGCGATAAGGACTCAAGGAGAGGAGCTGTGGGACCGGAGGAGGTGAGGCCTGGGCGATAAGGACTCAAGGAGAGGAGCTGTGGGGCCGGAGGAGGTGAGGCCTGGGCAATAAGGACTCAAGGAGAGGAACTGTGGGGGCCAGAGGAGAGGCCTGGGCGATAAGGACTCAAGGAGAGGAGCTGTGGGGCCGGAGGAGGTGAGGCCTGGGCGATAAGGACTCAAGGAGAGGAGCTGTGGGGCCGGAGGAGGTGAGGCCTGGGCAATAAGGACTCAAGGAGAGGAGCTGTGGGGCCGGAGGAGGTGAGGCCTGGGCGATAAGGACTCAAGGAGAGGAGCTGTGGGGCCGGAGGAGGTGAGGCCTGGGCGATAAGTACTCAAGGAGAGGAGCTGTGGGGCCGGAGGAGGTGAGGCCTGGGCGATAAGGACTCAAGGAGAGGAGCTGTGGGGCCGGAGGAGGTGAGGCCTGGGCGATAAGGACTCAAGGAGAGGAGCTGTGGGGCCGGAGGAGGTGAGGCCTGGGCGATAAGGACTCAAGGAGAGGAGCTGTGGGGCCGGAGGAGGTGAGGCCTGGGCGATAAGGACTCAAGGAGAGGAGCTGTGGGGCCGGAGGAGAGGCCTGGGCGATAAGGACTCAAGGAGAGGAGCTGTGGGGCCGGAGGAGGTGAGGCCTGGGCGATAAGGACTCAAGGAGAGGAGCTGTGGGGCCGGAGGAGAGGCCTGGGCGACAGGGACTCAAGGAGAGGAGCTGTGGGGCCGGAGGAGGTGAGGCCTGGGCGATAAGGACTCAAGGAGAGGAGCTGTGGGGCCGGAGGAGGTGAGGCCTGGGCGATAAGGACTCAAGGAGAGGAGCTGTGGGGCCGGAGGAGGTGAGGCCTGGGCGATAAGGACTCAAGGAGAGGAGCTGTGGGGCCGGAGGAGGTGAGGCCTGGACCGGAGGAGGTGAGGCCTGGGCGATAAGGACTCAAGGAGAGGAGCTGTGGGGCCGGAGGAGGTGAGGCCTGGGCGATAAGGACTCAAGGAGAGGAGCTGTGGGGCCGGAGGAGGTGAGGCCTGGGCGATAAGGACTCAAGGAGAGGAGCTGTGGGGCCGGAGGAGGTGAGGCCTGGGCAATAAGGACTCAAGGAGAGGAGCTGTGGGGCCGGAGGAGGTGAGGCCTGGACCGGAGGAGGTGAGGCCTGGGCGATAAGGACTCAAGGAGAGGAGCTGTGGGGCCGGAGGAGGTGAGGCCTGGGCGATAAGGACTCAAGGAGAGGAGCTGTGGGGCCGGAGGAGGTGAGGCCTGGGCGATAAGGACTCAAGGAGAGGAGCTGTGGGGCCGGAGGAGGTGAGGCCTGGGCGATAAGGACTCAAGGAGAGGAGCTGTGGGGCCGGAGGAGGAGAGGCCTGGGCGACAGGGACTCAAGGAGAGGAGCTGTGGGGCCGGAGGAGGAGAGGCCTGGGCGACAGGGACTCAAGGAGAGGAGCTGTGGGGCCGGAGGAGGAGAGGCCTGGGCGACAGGGACTCAAGGAGAGGAGCTGTGGGGCCGGAGGAGGTGAGGCCTGGGCGATAAGGACTCAAGGAGAGGAGCTGTGGGGCCGGAGGAGGTGAGGCCTGGGCGATAAGGACTCAAGGAGAGGAGCTGTGGGGCCGGAGGAGGAGAGGCCTGGGCGATAAGGACTCAAGGAGAGGAGCTGTGGGGCCGGAGGAGGTGAGGCCTGGGCGATAAGGACTCAAGGAGAGGAGCTGTGGGGCCGGAGGAGGTGAGGCCTGGGCGATAAGGACTCAAGGAGAGGAGCTGTGGGGCCGGAGGAGGTGAGGCCTGGGCGATAAGGACTCAAGGAGAGGAGCTGTGGGGCCGGAGGAGGTGAGGCCTGGGCGATAAGGACTCAAGGAGAGGAGCTGTGGGGCCGGAGGAGGAGAGGCCTGGGCGATAAGGACTCAAGGAGAGGAGCTGTGGGGCCGGAGGAGGTGAGGCCTGGGCGATAAGGACTCAAGGAGAGGAGCTGTGGGGCCGGAGGAGGTGAGGCCTGGGCGATAAGGACTCAAGGAGAGGAGCTGTGGGGCCGGAGGAGGTGAGGCCTGGACCGGAGGAGGTGAGGCCTGGGCGATAAGGACTCAAGGAGAGGAGCTGTGGGGCCGGAGGAGGTGAGGCCTGGGCGATAAGGACTCAAGGAGAGGAGCTGTGGGGCCGGAGGAGGTGAGGCCTGGACCGGAGGAGGTGAGGCCTGGGCGATAAGGACTCAAGGAGAGGAGCTGTGGGGCCGGAGGAGGAGAGGCCTGGGCGACAGGGACTCAAGGAGAGGAGCTGTGGGGCCGGAGGAGATGAGGCCTGGGCGATAAGGACTCAAGGAGAGGAGCTGTGGGGCCGGAGGAGGTGAGGCCTGGGCGATAAGGACTCAAGGAGAGGAGCTGTGGGGCCGGAGGAGGTGAGGCCTGGACCGGAGGAGGTGAGGCCTGGGCGATAAGGACTCAAGGAGAGGAGCTGTGGGGCCGGAGGAGGTGAGGCCTGGGCGATAAGGACTCAAGGAGAGGAGCTGTGGGGCCGGAGGAGGTGAGGCCTGGGCGATAAGGACTCAAGGAGAGGAGCTGTGGGACCGGAGGAGGTGAGGCCTGGGCGATAAGGACTCAAGGAGAGGAGCTGTGGGGCCGGAGGAGGTGAGGCCTGGGCGATAAGGACTCAAGGAGAGGAGCTGTGGGGCCGGAGGAGGTGAGGCCTGGGCGATAAGGACTCAAGGAGAGGAGCTGTGGGGCCGGAGGAGAGGCCTGGGCGATAAGGACTCAAGGAGAGGAGCTGTGGGGCCGGAGGAGGAGAGGCCTGGGCGACAGGGACTCAAGGAGAGGAGCTGTGGGGCCGGAGGAGATGAGGCCTGGGCGATAAGGACTCAAGGAGAGGAGCTGTGGGGCCGGAGGAGGTGAGGCCTGGACCGGAGGAGGTGAGGCCTGGGCGATAAGGACTCAAGGAGAGGAGCTGTGGGGCCGGAGGAGGTGAGGCCTGGACCGGAAGAGGTGAGGCCTGGGCGACAGGGACTCAAGGAGAGGAACTGTGGGGGCCAGAGGAGAGGCCTGGGCAATAAGGACTCAAGGAGAGGAACTGTGGGGCCGGAGGAGGTGAGGCCTGGGCGATAAGGACTCAAGGAGAGGAGCTGTGGGGCCGGAGGAGGTGAGGCCTGGGCGATAAGGACTCAAGGAGAGGAGCTGTGGGGCCGGAGGAGGTGAGGCCTGGGCAATAAGGACTCAAGGAGAGGAGCTGTGGGGCCGGAGGAGGTGAGGCCTGGACCGGAGGAGGTGAGGCCTGGGCGATAAGGACTCAAGGAGAGGAGCTGTGGGGGCCAGAGGAGAGGCCTGGACCGGAGGAGGTGAGGCCTGGACCGGAGGAGGTGAGGCCTGGGCGATAAGGACTCAAGGAGAGGAGCTGTGGGGGCCAGAGGAGAGGCCTGGGCAATAAGGACTCAAGGAGAGGAGCTGTGGGGCCGGAGGAGGTGAGGCCTGGACCGGACGAGGTGAGGCCTGGGCGATAAGGACTCAAGGAGAGGAGCTGTGGGGCCGGAGGAGGTGAGGCCTGGGCGATAAGGACTCAAGGAGAGGAGCTGTGGGGCCGGAGGAGGTGAGGCCTGGACCGGAGGAGGTGAGGCCTGGGCGATAAGGACTCAAGGAGAGGAGCTGTGGGGCCGGAGGAGGTGAGGCCTGGGCGATAAGGACTCAAGGAGAGGAGCTGTGGGGCCGGAGGAGGTGAGGCCTGGGCGATAAGGACTCAAGGAGAGGAGCTGTGGGGCCGGAGGAGGTGAGGCCTGGGCGATAAGGACTCAAGGAGAGGAGCTGTGGGGCCGGAGGAGGTGAGGCCTGGGCGATAAGGACTCAAGGAGAGGAGCTGTGGGGCCGGAGGAGGTGAGGCCTGGACCGGAGGAGGTGAGGCCTGGGCAATAAGGACTCAAGGAGAGGAGCTGTGGGGCCGGAGGAGGTGAGGCCTGGGCAATAAGGACTCAAGGAGAGGAGCTGTGGGGCCGGAGGAGGTGAGGCCTGGGCGATAAGGACTCAAGGAGAGGAGCTGTGGGGCCGGAGGAGGTGAGGCCTGGGCGATAAGGACTCAAGGAGAGGAACTGTGGGGGCCAGAGGAGAGGCCTGGGCAATAAGGACTCAAGGAGAGGAGCTGTGGGGCCGGAGGAGGTGAGGCCTGGGCGATAAGGACTCAAGGAGAGGAGCTGTGGGGCCGGAGGAGGTGAGGCCTGGGCAATAAGGACTCAAGGAGAGGAGCTGTGGGGCCGGAGGAGGTGAGGCCTGGACCGGAGGAGGTGAGGCCTGGGCGATAAGGACTCAAGGAGAGGAGCTGTGGGGCCGGAGGAGGTGAGGCCTGGGCGATAAGGACTCAAGGAGAGGAGCTGTGGGGCCGGAGGAGGTGAGGCCTGGGCAATAAGGACTCAAGGAGAGGAGCTGTGGGGCCGGAGGAGGTGAGGCCTGGACCGGAGGAGGTGAGGCCTGGGCGATAAGGACTCAAGGAGAGGAGCTGTGGGGCCGGAGGAGGTGAGGCCTGGACCGGAGGAGGTGAGGCCTGGGCGACAGGGACTCAAGGAGAGGAACTGTGGGGGCCAGAGGAGAGGCCTGGGCGATAAGGACTCAAGGAGAGGAGCTGTGGGGCCGGAGGAGGTGAGGCCTGGACCGGAGGAGGTGAGGCCTGGGCGATAAGGACTCAAGGAGAGGAGCTGTGGGGCCGGAGGAGGTGAGGCCTGGGCGATAAGGACTCAAGGAGAGGAGCTGTGGGGCCGGAGGAGGTGAGGCCTGGGCGATAAGGACTCAAGGAGAGGAACTGTGGGGGCCAGAGGAGAGGCCTGGGCAATAAGGACTCAAGGAGAGGAGCTGTGGGGCCGGAGGAGGTGAGGCCTGGGCGATAAGGACTCAAGGAGAGGAGCTGTGGGGCCGGAGGAGGTGAGGCCTGGGCAATAAGGACTCAAGGAGAGGAGCTGTGGGGCCGGAGGAGGTGAGGCCTGGACCGGAGGAGGTGAGGCCTGGGCGATAAGGACTCAAGGAGAGGAGCTGTGGGGCCGGAGGAGGTGAGGCCTGGGCGATAAGGACTCAAGGAGAGGAGCTGTGGGGCCGGAGGAGGTGAGGCCTGGGCGATAAGGACTCAAGGAGAGGAGCTGTGGGGCCGGAGGAGGTGAGGCCTGGACCGGAGGAGGTGAGGCCTGGGCGATAAGGACTCAAGGAGAGGAACTGTGGGGCCGGAGGAGGTGAGGCCTGGGCAATAAGGACTCAAGGAGAGGAGCTGTGGGGCCGGAGGAGGTGAGGCCTGGACCGGAGGAGGTGAGGCCTGGGCGATAAGGACTCAAGGAGAGGAGCTGTGGGGCCGGAAGAGGTGAGGCCTGGGCGATAAGGACTCAAGGAGAGGAGCTGTGGGGCCGGACGAGGTGAGGCCTGGGCGATAAGGACTCAAGGAGAGGAGCTGTGGGGCCGGAGGAGGTGAGGCCTGGACCGGAGGAGGTGAGGCCTGGGCGATAAGGACTCAAGGAGAGGAGCTGTGGGGCCGGAGGAGGTGAGGCCTGGGCGATAAGGACTCAAGGAGAGGAGCTGTGGGGCCGGAGGAGGTGAGGCCTGGGCGATAAGGACTCAAGGAGAGGAGCTGTGGGGCCGGAGGAGGTGAGGCCTGGGCGATAAGGACTCAAGGAGAGGAGCTGTGGGGGCCAGAGGTGAGGCCTGGGCGATAAGGACTCAAGGAGAGGAGCTGTGGGGCCGGAGGAGGTGAGGCCTGGGCGATAAGGACTCAAGGAGAGGAGCTGTGGGGCCGGAGGAGGTGAGGCCTGGGCGATAAGGACTCAAGGAGAGGAGCTGTGGGGCCGGAGGAGGTGAGGCCTGGACCGGAGGAGGTGAGGCCTGGGCGATAAGGACTCAAGGAGAGGAGCTGTGGGGCCGGAGAAGGTGAGGCCTGGACCGGAGGAGGTGAGGCCTGGGCGACAGGGACTCAAGGAGAGGAACTGTGGGGGCCAGAGGAGAGGCCTGGGCAATAAGGACTCAAGGAGAGGAGCTGTGGGGCCGGAGGAGGTGAGGCCTGGACCGGAGGAGGTGAGGCCTGGGCGATAAGGACTCAAGGAGAGGAGCTGTGGGGCCTGAGGAGGTGAGGCCTGGGCGATAAGGACTCAAGGAGAGGAGCTGTGGGGGCCAGAGGTGAGGCCTGGGCGATAAGGACTCAAGGAGAGGAGCTGTGGGGCCGGAGGAGGTGAGGCCTGGGCGATAAGGACTCAAGGAGAGGAGCTGTGGGGCCGGAGGAGGTGAGGCCTGGGCGATAAGGACTCAAGGAGAGGAGCTGTGGGGCCGGAGGAGGTGAGGCCTGGGCGATAAGGACTCAAGGAGAGGAGCTGTGGGGGCCAGAGGTGAGGCCTGGGCGATAAGGACTCAAGGAGAGGAGCTGTGGGGCCGGAGGAGGTGAGGCCTGGGCGATAAGGACTCAAGGAGAGGAGCTGTGGGGCCGGAGGAGGTGAGGCCTGGGCGATAAGGACTCAAGGAGAGGAGCTGTGGGGCCGGAGGAGGTGAGGCCTGGACCGGAGGAGGTGAGGCCTAGGCGATAAGGACTCAAGGAGAGGAGCTGTGGGGCCGGAGGAGGTGAGGCCTGGGCGATAAGGACTCAAGGAGAGGAGCTGTGGGGGCCAGAGGAGAGGCCTGGGCGATAAGGACTCAAGGAGAGGAGCTGTGGGGCCGGAGGAGGTGAGGCCTGGGCGATAAGGACTCAAGGAGAGGAGCTGTGGGGCCGGAGGAGGTGAGGCCTGGGCGATAAGGACTCAAGGAGAGGAGCTGTGGGGCCGGAGGAGGTGAGGCCTGGGCGATAAGGACTCAAGGAGAGGAGCTGTGGGGCCGGAGGAGGTGAGGCCTGGGCGATAAGGACTCAAGGAGAGGAGCTGTGGGGCCGGAGGAGGTGAGGCCTGGACCGGAGGAGGTGAGGCCTGGGCGATAAGGACTCAAGGAGAGGAGCTGTGGGGCCGGAGGAGGTGAGGCCTGGGCGATAAGGACTCAAGGAGAGGAGCTGTGGGGGCCAGAGGAGAGGCCTGGGCGATAAGGACTCAAGGAGAGGAGCTGTGGGGCCGGAGGAGGTGAGGCCTGGGCGATAAGGACTCAAGGAGAGGAGCTGTGGGGCCGGAGGAGGTGAGGCCTGGACCGGAGGAGGTGAGGCCTGGGCGACAGGGACTCAAGGAGAGGAACTGTGGGGGCCAGAGGAGAGGCCTGGGCAATAAGGACTCAAGGAGAGGAGCTGTGGGGCCGGAGGAGGTGAGGCCTGTGCGATAAGGACTCAAGGAGAGGAGCTGTGGGGCCGGAGGAGGTGAGGCCTGGACCGGAGGAGGTGAGGCCTGGGCGACAGGGACTCAAGGAGAGGAACTGTGGGGGCCAGAGGAGAGGCCTGGGCAATAAGGACTCAAGGAGAGGAGCTGTGGGGCCGGAGGAGGTGAGGCCTGGGCGATAAGGACTCAAGGAGAGGAGCTGTGGGGCCGGAGGAGGTGAGGCCTGGGCGATAAGGACTCAAGGAGAGGAGCTGTGGGGCCGGAGGAGGTGAGGCCTGGGCGATAAGGACTCAAGGAGAGGAGCTGTGGGGCCGGAGGAGGTGAGGCCTGGGCGATAAGGACTCAAGGAGAGGAGCTGTGGGGCCGGAGGAGGTGAGGCCTGGGCGATAAGGACTCAAGGAGAGGAGCTGTGGGGCCGGAGGAGGTGAGGCCTGGGCGATAAGGACTCAAGGAGAGGAGCTGTGGGGCCGGAGGAGGTGGGGCCTGGGCGATAAGGACTCAAGGAGAGGAGCTGTGGGGCCGGAGGAGGTGAGGCCTGGGCGATAGGGACTCAAGGAGAGGAGCTGTGGGGCCGGAGGAGGTGAGGCCTGGACCGGAGGAGGTGAGGCCTGGGCGACAGGGACTCATGGAGAGGAACTGTGGGGGCCAGAGGAGAGGCCTGGGCAATAAGGACTCAAGGAGAGGAGCTGTGGGGCCGGAGGAGGTGAGGCCTGGACCGGAGGAGGTGAGGCCTGGGCGACAGGGACTCAAGGAGAGGAACTGTGGGGGCCAGAGGAGAGGCCTGGGCAATAAGGACTCAAGGAGAGGAGCTGTGGGGCCGGAGGAGGTGAGGCCTGGGCGATAAGGACTCAAGGAGAGGAGCTGTGGGGCCGGAGGAGGTGAGGCCTGGGCGATAAGGACTCAAGGAGAGGAGCTGTGGGGCCGGAGGAGGTGAGGCCTGGACCGGAGGAGGTGAGGCCTGGGCGATAAGGACTCAAGGAGAGGAGCTGTGGGGCCGGAGGAGGTGAGGCCTGGGCGATAAGGACTCAAGGAGAGGAGCTGTGGGGCCGGAGGAGGTGAGGCCTGGGCGATAAGGACTCAAGGAGAGGAGCTGTGGGGCCGGAGGAGGTGAGGCCTGGGCGATAAGGACTCAAGGAGAGGAGCTGTGGGACCGGAGGAGGTGAGGCCTGGGCGATAAGGACTCAAGGAGAGGAGCTGTGGGGCCGGAGGAGGTGAGGCCTGGGCAATAAGGACTCAAGGAGAGGAACTGTGGGGGCCAGAGGAGAGGCCTGGGCGATAAGGACTCAAGGAGAGGAGCTGTGGGGCCGGAGGAGGTGAGGCCTGGGCGATAAGGACTCAAGGAGAGGAGCTGTGGGGCCGGAGGAGGTGAGGCCTGGGCAATAAGGACTCAAGGAGAGGAGCTGTGGGGCCGGAGGAGGTGAGGCCTGGGCGATAAGGACTCAAGGAGAGGAGCTGTGGGGCCGGAGGAGGTGAGGCCTGGGCGATAAGTACTCAAGGAGAGGAGCTGTGGGGCCGGAGGAGGTGAGGCCTGGGCGATAAGGACTCAAGGAGAGGAGCTGTGGGGCCGGAGGAGGTGAGGCCTGGGCGATAAGGACTCAAGGAGAGGAGCTGTGGGGCCGGAGGAGGTGAGGCCTGGGCGATAAGGACTCAAGGAGAGGAGCTGTGGGGCCGGAGGAGGTGAGGCCTGGGCGATAAGGACTCAAGGAGAGGAGCTGTGGGGCCGGAGGAGAGGCCTGGGCGATAAGGACTCAAGGAGAGGAGCTGTGGGGCCGGAGGAGGTGAGGCCTGGGCGATAAGGACTCAAGGAGAGGAGCTGTGGGGCCGGAGGAGAGGCCTGGGCGACAGGGACTCAAGGAGAGGAGCTGTGGGGCCGGAGGAGGTGAGGCCTGGGCGATAAGGACTCAAGGAGAGGAGCTGTGGGGCCGGAGGAGGTGAGGCCTGGGCGATAAGGACTCAAGGAGAGGAGCTGTGGGGCCGGAGGAGGTGAGGCCTGGGCGATAAGGACTCAAGGAGAGGAGCTGTGGGGCCGGAGGAGGTGAGGCCTGGACCGGAGGAGGTGAGGCCTGGGCGATAAGGACTCAAGGAGAGGAGCTGTGGGGCCGGAGGAGGTGAGGCCTGGGCGATAAGGACTCAAGGAGAGGAGCTGTGGGGCCGGAGGAGGTGAGGCCTGGGCGATAAGGACTCAAGGAGAGGAGCTGTGGGGCCGGAGGAGGTGAGGCCTGGGCAATAAGGACTCAAGGAGAGGAGCTGTGGGGCCGGAGGAGGTGAGGCCTGGACCGGAGGAGGTGAGGCCTGGGCGATAAGGACTCAAGGAGAGGAGCTGTGGGGCCGGAGGAGGTGAGGCCTGGGCGATAAGGACTCAAGGAGAGGAGCTGTGGGGCCGGAGGAGGTGAGGCCTGGGCGATAAGGACTCAAGGAGAGGAGCTGTGGGGCCGGAGGAGGTGAGGCCTGGGCGATAAGGACTCAAGGAGAGGAGCTGTGGGGCCGGAGGAGGAGAGGCCTGGGCGACAGGGACTCAAGGAGAGGAGCTGTGGGGCCGGAGGAGGAGAGGCCTGGGCGACAGGGACTCAAGGAGAGGAGCTGTGGGGCCGGAGGAGGAGAGGCCTGGGCGACAGGGACTCAAGGAGAGGAGCTGTGGGGCCGGAGGAGGTGAGGCCTGGGCGATAAGGACTCAAGGAGAGGAGCTGTGGGGCCGGAGGAGGTGAGGCCTGGGCGATAAGGACTCAAGGAGAGGAGCTGTGGGGCCGGAGGAGGAGAGGCCTGGGCGATAAGGACTCAAGGAGAGGAGCTGTGGGGCCGGAGGAGGTGAGGCCTGGGCGATAAGGACTCAAGGAGAGGAGCTGTGGGGCCGGAGGAGGTGAGGCCTGGGCGATAAGGACTCAAGGAGAGGAGCTGTGGGGCCGGAGGAGGTGAGGCCTGGGCGATAAGGACTCAAGGAGAGGAGCTGTGGGGCCGGAGGAGGTGAGGCCTGGGCGATAAGGACTCAAGGAGAGGAGCTGTGGGGCCGGAGGAGGAGAGGCCTGGGCGATAAGGACTCAAGGAGAGGAGCTGTGGGGCCGGAGGAGGTGAGGCCTGGGCGATAAGGACTCAAGGAGAGGAGCTGTGGGGCCGGAGGAGGTGAGGCCTGGGCGATAAGGACTCAAGGAGAGGAGCTGTGGGGCCGGAGGAGGTGAGGCCTGGACCGGAGGAGGTGAGGCCTGGGCGATAAGGACTCAAGGAGAGGAGCTGTGGGGCCGGAGGAGGTGAGGCCTGGGCGATAAGGACTCAAGGAGAGGAGCTGTGGGGCCGGAGGAGGTGAGGCCTGGACCGGAGGAGGTGAGGCCTGGGCGATAAGGACTCAAGGAGAGGAGCTGTGGGGCCGGAGGAGGAGAGGCCTGGGCGACAGGGACTCAAGGAGAGGAGCTGTGGGGCCGGAGGAGATGAGGCCTGGGCGATAAGGACTCAAGGAGAGGAGCTGTGGGGCCGGAGGAGGTGAGGCCTGGACCGGAGGAGGTGAGGCCTGGGCGATAAGGACTCAAGGAGAGGAGCTGTGGGGCCGGAGGAGGTGAGGCCTGGGCGATAAGGACTCAAGGAGAGGAGCTGTGGGGCCGGAGGAGGTGAGGCCTGGGCGATAAGGACTCAAGGAGAGGAGCTGTGGGGCCGGAGGAGGTGAGGCCTGGGCGATAAGGACTCAAGGAGAGGAGCTGTGGGGCCGGAGGAGGTGAGGCCTGGGCAATAAGGACTCAAGGAGAGGAGCTGTGGGGCCGGAGGAGGTGAGGCCTGGACCGGAGGAGGTGAGGCCTGGGCAATAAGGACTCAAGGAGAGGAGCTGTGGGGCCGGAGGAGGTGAGGCCTGGACCGGAGGAGGTGAGGCCTGGGCGATAAGGACTCAAGGAGAGGAGCTGTGGGGCCGGAGGAGGTGAGGCCTGGGCGATAAGGACTCAAGGAGAGGAGCTGTGGGGCCGGAGGAGGTGAGGCCTGGACCGGAGGAGGTGAGGCCTGGGCGATAAGGACTCAAGGAGAGGAGCTGTGGGGCCGGAGGAGGAGAGGCCTGGGCGACAGGGACTCAAGGAGAGGAGCTGTGGGGCCGGAGGAGATGAGGCCTGGGCGATAAGGACTCAAGGAGAGGAGCTGTGGGGCCGGAGGAGGTGAGGCCTGGACCGGAGGAGGTGAGGCCTGGGCGATAAGGACTCAAGGAGAGGAGCTGTGGGGCCGGAGGAGGTGAGGCCTGGGCGATAAGGACTCAAGGAGAGGAGCTGTGGGGCCGGAGGAGGTGAGGCCTGGACCGGAGGAGGTGAGGCCTGGGCGATAAGGACTCAAGGAGAGGAGCTGTGGGGCCGGAGGAGGTGAGGCCTGGGCGATAAGGACTCAAGGAGAGGAGCTGTGGGGCCGGAGGAGGTGAGGCCTGGACCGGAGGAGGTGAGGCCTGGGCGATAAGGACTCAAGGAGAGGAGCTGTGGGGCCGGAGGAGGTGAGGCCTGGGCGATAAGGACTCAAGGAGAGGAGCTGTGGGGCCGGAGGAGGTGAGGCCTGGGCGATAAGGACTCAAGGAGAGGAGCTGTGGGGCCGGAGGAGGTGAGGCCTGGGCGATAAGGACTCAAGGAGAGGAGCTGTGGGGCCGGAGGAGGTGAGGCCTGGGCAATAAGGACTCAAGGAGAGGAGCTGTGGGGCCGGAGGAGGTGAGGCCTGGACCGGAGGAGGTGAGGCCTGGGCGATAAGGACTCAAGGAGAGGAGCTGTGGGGCCGGAGGAGGTGAGGCCTGGGCGATAAGGACTCAAGGAGAGGAGCTGTGGGGCCGGAGGAGGTGAGGCCTGGGCGATAAGGACTCAAGGAGAGGAGCTGTGGGGCCGGAGGAGGTGAGGCCTGGGCGATAAGGACTCAAGGAGAGGAGCTGTGGGGCCGGAGGAGGTGAGGCCTGGGCGATAAGGACTCAAGGAGAGGAGCTGTGGGGCCGGAGGAGGTGAGGCCTGGGCGATAAGGACTCAAGGAGAGGAGCTGTGGGGCCGGAGGAGGTGAGGCCTGGGCAATAAGGACTCAAGGAGAGGAGCTGTGGGGCCGGAGGAGGTGAGGCCTGGACCGGAGGAGGTGAGGCCTGGGCGATAAGGACTCAAGGAGAGGAGCTGTGGGGCCGGAGGAGGTGAGGCCTGGGCGATAAGGACTCAAGGAGAGGAGCTGTGGGGCCGGAGGAGGTGAGGCCTGGGCGATAAGGACTCAAGGAGAGGAGCTGTGGGGCCGGAGGAGGTGAGGCCTGGACCGGAGGAGGTGAGGCCTGGGCGATAAGGACTCAAGGAGAGGAGCTGTGGGGGCCAGAGGAGAGGCCTGGACCGGAGGAGGTGAGGCCTGGACCGGAGGAGGTGAGGCCTGGGCGACAGGGACTCAAGGAGAGGAGCTGTGGGGCCGGAGGAGGTGAGGCCTGGGCAATAAGGACTCAAGGAGAGGAGCTGTGGGGCCGGAGGAGGTGAGGCCTGGACCGGAGGAGGTGAGGCCTGGGCGATAAGGACTCAAGGAGAGGAGCTGTGGGGCCGGAGGAGGTGAGGCCTGGGCGACAGGGACTCAAGGAGAGGAACTGTGGGGGCCAGAGGAGAGGCCTGGGCAATAAGGACTCAAGGAGAGGAGCTGTGGGGCCGGAGGAGGTGAGGCCTGGACCGGAGGAGGTGAGGCCTGGGCGATAAGGACTCAAGGAGAGGAGCTGTGGGGCCGGAGGAGGTGAGGCCTGGGCGATAAGGACTCAAGGAGAGGAGCTGTGGGGCCGGAGGAGGTGAGGCCTGGGCGACAGGGACTCAAGGAGAGGAACTGTGGGGGCCAGAGGAGAGGCCTGGGCAATAAGGACTCAAGGAGAGGAGCTGTGGGGCCGGAGGAGGTGAGGCCTGGCACCGGAGATAATTACATGACAAGAGGGATGCTGTTCAACCTCCTGAGCTGGACTTGTGCCGCTGCCCAGACCCGGGTCGTATGGTGGGTCCCGGGGCCAAGTCCCGTCGTGGGCTGGCGTAAGTCTGAGACCCAGTGCTTAGGGTCTTGAAAAGGCACAGGCACAGCTCTCATGCGGTGCCACGCCACTTCATAAGCTTTTCTCACCATCTTCACTACTCGTGATGATTTATCCCAGCACCTGCCTGTAGTCCGAGAGCATCACAGAGTCACAGAGTCAGACCCTCCGTGGCCCGGCGGCAGCAGGCTTTATTTTCCCAGCTGCACCGCTGCGACTCAGAGACGGACTTGGTGTCAACAATGATCATAATTGCTGATCATAAATGGCAGCTCAGACTGGCCATGATTTAATAGCGCAAAGGGTTATATCCCGCTGCAGAGAACGTGCACCAAAGAGATTTGTTTTGTTGCTTGTAGAACTTCTGCCCCACGGCACCTTGCACTGAGAGCTGAGGCGTGGAGGGTACTTTGAATAACATGGGCTTAAAAGCATCTGACAATGGATCTGAATTCAGTGTGTCCAGGAGTTTTCAGGCACCAATAAAGATGTCAAGGTAACTCTGGTGAATAATGACCAGCATTTAGTTTAGTGGCAGGTTTTACTCATTGTAAAGTAGCGCAGAGGGTTAATATGCCTGCTGCAAAGAACATGAACCACTCATATTACGCTGCAGGGGTGGAGGGTGCTTTGTATTTGTGTCCCCAGGCTACATATCCTGTGAGCAGGTCAAAAGAAGAAACTGTTGTGGTCCAGTGACTGCCCTGAGACTGTGGTTAATGTGGAAGATTACCCTGCCAACAGTTTCAAGATCTTCTTAGAGTTTCTCATTGCTCAAGTGGGTATATTTTCTGATATTTATATATTTCCCTGTATTTCATTGCATGATCTTACTTATGAGAAAGTGTCACTCTAAGTGTCACACATTTGGTCATTGAACAGGGGGGGGCGTGGCCTGGGACCAATGGAGCTGCACGCGTAGAGCGGCGCTCCCGGACCATAATCCAGGCCCGAAGCTTAAATCCTGCCATAATAACGACCGGAGGTCTTAAAAACTGAAGAGAAGTGATTGGAGATTATACAGCACGAGTAGAGACCGCGGCGATCCACTTTGGGGCAGAGTTTTCCCGGACAACTTCGCGGCTGCCGTGTCCCAAAATGGCGGCCGCGACAGAGCAGTGAACTGAGAGAATATGAAGGTCCCATAGAGGTGGGGGCCCCCACACCATTCGTTGGAGGGCGAGGGGGGCTCAGACACCTTCACCACAAACAACGAGGGCAACAGTACAAAGCGGAACATCAGCAAATGCGGCATAATGTGGCGACTTCGGGCCACATTCCAAGACCGAAGTTTAAATGCTGACATAGTGACAACCGGAGGTCTTGGGGATTGAAGAGGAGCGATCAAAGAATATACAGCACAAGTAGGAACCGTGGCGCTCCACCCTGGAGTGGAGATCGCCCGAAAAACTCCCCCTGAAAAACTTTGCGGCTGCCGCAACCCAAAATGGCAGCCGCGACAGAACAGTGAGCTCACTGCGGCTGCGGCCCTCAACTGAGAAAGTCTCGTGGAGGTGAGGACCCTCGCGCTGTCCGTCGGGGGACACACGGGGCTCAGACACCTTCGCCGCAATCCAGGCCCGAAGCTTAAATCCTGCCATAATAACGACCGGAGGTCTTAAAAATTGTAGAGAAGCGATTGGAGAACATATAGCACAAGTAGGAACCGTGGCGCTGCACTTTGGGGCAGTGATCGCCCGAAAAACTTCCCCTGACAATTTTGCAGCTGCCGCACCACAAAATGGCAACCGCGACAGAACAGGGAGCCAGCTACAGCCGCGAACCTCGGCTGAGAGTATACGAAGGTCCCGTGGAGGTGAGATCTCCCACACCATCCATTGAAGGGCGCAAAGGACACTTTTGCCAATAATGACGAGAGTAACAGTACGAAGCGGAACATCAGCTGACGCAGCGTAGTGCCACAATCCAGGCCCAAAGCATAAACCCTGCCATAATAACGACCGAAGGTTTCAAAAATTGAGGAGAAGCATCTGAGACCTGTTACAATGGTAAAACCAAAAAAACAAGACAAATCACCAGCGGGGGACTCCTCACACACTGAGAATCCACCCCCAACGCCCGCCAGAGAATCGCATACGGGGCACGAACAACAAGAAACAACTCTGGACACTGTGCTGCTGGCCATTAAAGACTCCCGGGAAGCGCTTGAACGTAAAATCGATAAACTCACGGCAGATCTTTCCCTTTTGCGAGAGGACCACCGTAAATTAAAGGAAACGGTGGGTTTGCATGAGACTACCCTGACAGGGGTATTAGCGGCGCACAAAGACTCATCCTCAGAAATTAAAGACCTGACCACCCGGCTGAAAACATTGGAGGCAAGAACAGAGGATGCAGAAAACCGAGCCCGACGGAACAATATCAGATTGGTGGGGGTCCCGGAGGGGGCGGAGGCCTCCGCAGCTAATACAGAAGTATTCCTGGAACAGTAGCTTAGGGACACAATAGCATCAGAGGGCTTCTCACTGTTTTTTGCAGTGGAACGAGCCCACAGGATCCCCGACGGACCGCCCCCGCCGGGAGTCAGGCCATGGCCAATAATCGCTAGATTACTCCACCACAAAGATAGAGACTACGTACTGTCGCAATCCCGCCAGCTAGGAGAGATTTAAATTGACGGCCAAAAGGTTATGATATTCCCAGACTTTATGAGAGAAACACAGGCGCAAAGGGCATCCTACATCGCAGTAAAACGAACCATGCGTGAGCATGGTATAAAATATGCCATGCTCTTTCCGGCAAAACTCAGAGTGGAATACGATAACAGAACCCATTTTTTTCTCACACCTCAGCTGGCGATGGAATGGCTTGAATCGCTGAACATCCACTGTAGAGCAACTCGCGATAGGACATTCCGAAACCCCGGGAAGAAACGTAGCAGATCACGGAAGAAGACCACAGAAGCGGCTCCATCGAAACGTCAGTCACAACAGGAGATGCGTGATGCGGTGGAAACAGCAGCAGCGTTAAGCGGGGGAGACTTCCATACACACCGGACACCAGATGCTGCATCAGATGCTGACTCAAAGTGCGAACATTCCTCAATATCCTCACAGGACACTCTCGTCGGCTTGCCTTTGATCACCCCAAGAACAGCGGACGAGATTATATGACCTCACTAAAAGAACGAGTTGGCAAGGGAATGGACAATTGTGGGGGAACCTCAATCTGTTTAGGGATATTGATAGACCCCAACCGTGAATATAGAGCGATAGGAATCTAGAAGTCATTTCTTAACCGGCACATTACACATGATCGGGCCTGGGGCTCTACCTCTTGGTCTCTGGCGCGCCTCCCTCCAATAGGTTGATAATTAAGATTACAATAGTTGTAATGGTTTGGACGGGGAGAGTTGTAGGTACCGGTCCTGGGGAGAGGGAGTTACAAAGGGGGTTTGATTTTGGTTGGGTTGTTTTCAGGGATTATCAGGCACATCTATCTCGCAGTCCAAACGGTTCACACCTTCGATTACGAAACTCAATATGTATGTCCAGTAGTAGTAATAGAGCGGTGTTAGCGGACCGCCTCTACACCCCTCTGTGAGAAGGTAGCCTCTTTCTAGCCTTGTTACCCCCACTTTTGGCCTGTTTGTGAGTGTATGTCAGGGTGTTTGTCACTGTTTTCACTGTCTCACTGGGATCCTGATAGCCAGGCCTCAGTGCTCATAGTGAAAACACTATGTTTTCAGTATGGTTGTTATGTGTCACTGGGATCCTGCTGGTCAGGACCCCAGTGCTCATAGGTTTGTGGCCTATATGTATGTGTCACTGGGACCCTGTCACACAGGGCCCCAGTGCTCATAGGTGTGCATGTATATGTTCCCTGTGTGGTGCCTAACTGTCTCACTGAGGCTCTGCTAACCAGAACCTCAGTGGTTATGCTCTCTCATTACTTTCAAATTGTCACTAACAGGCTAGTGACCAATTTTACCAATTTACATTGGCTTACTGGAACACCCTTATAATTCCCTAGTATATGGTACTGAGGTACCCAGGGTATTGGGGTTCCAGGAGATCCCTATGGGCTGCAGCATTTCTTTTGCCACCCATAGGGAGCTCTGACAATTCTTACACAGGCCTGCCACTGCAGCCTGAGTGAAATAACGTCCACGTTATTTCACAGCCATTTTACACTGCACTTAAGTAACTTATAAGTCACCTATATGTCTAACCTTTACCTGGTAAAGGTTAGGTGCAAAGTTACTTAGTGTGAGGGCACCCTGGCACTAGCCAAGGTGCCCCCACATTGTTCAGAGCCAATTCACTGAACTTTGTGAGTGCGGGGACACCATTACACGCGTGCACTACATATAGGTCACTACCTATATGTAGCTTCACCATGGTAACTCCGAATATGGCCATGTAACATGTCTATGATCATGGAATTGCCCCCTCTATGCCATCCTGGCATTGTTGGTACAATTCCATGATCCCAGTGGTCTGTAGCACAGACCCTGGTACTGCCAGACTGCCCTTCCTGGGGTTTCACTGCAGCTGCTGCTGCTGCCAACCCCTCAGACAGGCAGCTGCCCTCCTGGGGTCCAGCCAGGCCTGGCCCAGGATGGCAGAACAAAGAACTTCCTCTGAGAGAGGGTGTGACACCCTCTCCCTTTGGAAAATGGTGTGAAGGCAGGGGAGGAGTAGCCTCCCCCAGCCTCTGGAAATGCTTTGTTGGGCACAGATGTGCCCAATTCTGCATAAGCCAGTCTACACCGGTTCAGGGACCCCTTAGCCCCTGCTCTGGCGCGAAACTGGACAAAGGAAAGGGGAGTGACCACTCCCCTGACCTGCACCTCCCCTGGGAGGTGTCCAGAGCTCCTCCAGTGTGCTCCAGACCTCTGCCATCTTGGAAACAGAGGTGCTGCTGGCACACTGGACTGCTCTGAGTGGCCAGTGCCACCAGGTGACGTCAGAGACTCCTGCTGATAGGCTCCTTCAGGTGTTAGTAGCCTTTCCTCTCTCCTAGGTAGCCAAACCCTCTTTTCTGGCTATTTAGGGTCTCTGTCTCTGGGGAAACTTCAGATAACGAATGCATGAGCTCAGCCGAGTTCCTCTGCATCTCCCTCTTCACCTTCTGATAAGGAATCGACCGCTGACCGCGCTGGAAGCCTGCAAACCTGCAACATAGTAGCAAAGACGACTACTGCAACTCTGTAACGCTGATCCTGCCGCCTTCTCGACTGTTTTCCTGCTTGTGCATGCTGTGGGGGTAGTCTGCCTCCTCTCTGCACCAGAAGCTCCGAAGAAATCTCCCGTGGGTCGACGGAATCTTCCCCCTGCAACCGCAGGCACCAAAAAGCTGCATCTCCGGTCCCTTGGGTCTCCTCTCAGCACGACGAGCGAGGTCCCTCGAATCCAGCGACGCTGTCCAAGTGACCCCCACAGTCCAGTGACTCTTCAGCCCAAGTTTGGTGGAGGTAAGTCCTTGCCTCACCTCGCTGGGCTGCATTGCTGGGAACCGCGACTTTGCAAGCTTCTCCGGCCCCTGTGCACTTCCGGCGGAAATCCTGTGTGCACAGCCAAGCCTGGGTCCACGGCACTCTAACCTGCATTGCACGACTTTCTAAGTTGGTCTCCGGCGACGTGGGACTCCTTTGTGCAACTTCGGCGAGCACCGTTTCACGCATCCTTGTAGTGCCTGTTTCTGGCACTTCTCCAGGTGCTACCTGCTTCAGTGAGAGCTCCTTGTCTTGCTCGACGTCCCCTCTCTCTGCAGGTCCAATTTGCGACCTCCTGGTCCCTCCTGGGCCCCAGCAGCGTCCAAAAACGCCAAACGCACGATTTGCGTGTAGCAAGGCTTGTTGGCGTTCATCTGGCGGGAAAACACTTCTGCACGACTCTCCAAGGCGTGGGGGATCCATCCTCCAAAGGGGAAGTCTCTAGCCCTTGTCGTTCCTGCAGTATTCACAGTTCTTCAGCCTAGTAAGAGCTTCTTTGCACCAACCGCTGGCATTTCTTGGGCATCTGCCCATCTCCGAGTGGCTTGTGACTTTTGGACTTGGTCCCCTTGTTCCACAGGTACCCTCAGTCAGGAATCCATCGTTGTTGCATTGCTGATTTGTGTTTTCCTTGCATTTTCCCTCTAACACGACTATTTTGTCCTTAGGGGAACTTTAGTGCACTTTGCACTCACTTTTCAGGGTCTTGGGGAGGGTTATCTTTCTAACTCTCACTATTTTCTAATAGTCCCAGCGACCCTCTACAAGGTCACATAGGTTTGGGGTCCATTCGTGGTTCGTATTCCACTTTTGGAGTATATGGTTTGTGTTGCCCCTATCCCTATGTTTCCCCATTGCATCCTATTGTAACTATACATTGTTTGCACTGTTTTCTAAGACTATACTGCATATTTTTGCTATTGTGTATATATATCTTGTGTATATTTCCTATCCTCTCACTGAGGGTACACTCTAAGATACTTTGGCATATTGTCATAAAAATAAAGTACCTTTATTTTTAGTATAACTGTGTATTGTGGTTTCTTATGATATTGTGCATATGACACTAAGTGGTACTGTAGTAGCTTCACACGTCTCCTAGTTCAGCCTAAGCTGCTCTGCTAAGCTACCATTATCTATCAGCCTAAGCTGCTAGACACCCTATACACTAATAAGGGATAACTGGGCCTGGTGCAAGGTGCAAGTACCCCTTGGTACTCACTACAAGCCAGTCCAGCCTCCTACATTGGTGGCAGCGGTGGGATAAGTGCTTGAGACTACTTACCACTCTTGTCATTGTACTTTTCATAAGAGAAAAATATACAAAACAAGGTCAGTGTATATACACATAGCCAAAAAGTTGTGCATTTCCTCTTTTCACTCTTTTCTAAGTGCTGAAAAGTACTCCTAAACTTTCAAAAAGTTCTTAAAAGTTTAAAAAGTTTTTTTCTGTCTTTCCAAAAAGTTCTGAAAACTTTTTTCTCTTTTTCTATCACTTTAACTCTCTCAAAAAAATGTCTGGCACAGGCAAAAATGTTGAACTGTCCAAACTTGCATATGATCACCTTAGCTGGAAAGGAGCAAGGAGTCTCTGCATAGAGAGAGGTTTGAGTGTAGGGAAGAATCCTTCCTTAGAACTGTTAATTAATATGCTTAGAGTACAGGATAAGGCCATAAGTGCCCAATCTGTAGAAAAAGTAGCTAATAGTTCTCAATCTGATCCAGGGACTCCCCCAGGAAAAGGTTCAGGAAAGAAACTTCTCAGCCTGCCCATTACTAGACAGTCTAGCATAGTTGGTACAGAGGTTGAATCACACCATACTAATGGTGTGCTCTCACATTATACTGGTAGCCAAGCTGTTAGGGTGCCCTCTGTAAGGGACAGGTCTCCTTCTGTTCATTCCCATCATATCTCTGTATCTAGAAATGTCCCTCCCACCCACCCTGATGACAGATTGTTAGAAAGGGAGCTCAATAGATTGAGAGTGGAACAAACCAGACTGAAGCTCAAGAAGCAACAGCTGGATTTGGATAGACAGTCTTTAGAAATAGAGAGGGAAAGACAGAAGTTGGGTTTAGATACCCATGGTGGCAGCAGCAGTATTCCCCATAGTCATCCTGCAAAAGAGCATGATTCCAGGAATCTGCACAAGATAGTTCCCCCTTATAAGGAGGGGGATGACATTAACAAGTGGTTTGCTGCACTTGAGAGGGCCTGTGCTGTACAGGATGTCCCTCAAAAGCAGTGGGCTGCTATCCTATGGCTATCATTTAGTGGAAAAGGTAGGGATAGGCTCCTTACTGTGAAAGAAAATGATGCCAATAATTTCCAAGTTCTTAAGAATGCACTCCTGGATGGTTATGGCTTAACCACTGAACAGTACAGGATAAAGTTCAGAGAGACCAAAAAGGAGTCTTCACAAGACTGGGTTGATTTCATTGACCAGGCAGTGAAGGCCTTGGAGGGGTGGTTACATGGCAGTAAAGTTACTGATTATGAAAGCCTGTATAACACAATCCTGAGAGAGCATATACTTAATAATTGTGTGTCTGATTTGTTGCACCAGTACCTGGTAGACTCTGATCTGACCTCTCCCCAAGAATTGGGAAAGAAGGCAGACAAATGGGTCAGAACAAGGGTGAACAGAAAAGTTCATACAGGGGGTGACAAAGATGGCAATAAGAAGAAAGATGGTGAAAAATCTCAAGATAAGCATGGGGATAAGGGTAAAACCAAAGATCCCACTTCAAATCTTAAACACTCTTCAGAGGGTGGGGATAAAACAAATTCTTCCTCTTCTTCCCAACCTGCACACATTAAAAAGCCTTGGTGCTTTGTGTGTAAAAATAGAGGCCATAGGCCAGGGGATAAGTCCTGTCCAGGTAAACCCCCTGAGCCTACCACCACTAATACATCAAGCTCTAGTGCCCCTAGCAGTAGTGGTACTAGTGGTGGGACTGCTGGCAACAGTCAAGCAAAGGGTGTAGTTGGGTTCACTTATGGGTCCATAGTGGAAACTGATGTCATCAGTCCCAAGACAGTTTCTGTCACACCTAGTGGCATTGGCCTTGCCACACTGGCTGCTTGTCCCCTTACAATGGATAAGTACAGGCAGACAGTTTCAATAAATGGTGTTGAGGCCTTGGCCTACAGGGACACAGGTGCCAGTTTCACTTTGGTGACTGACAACCTAGTGCACCCTGATCAACACATCATTCGACAACAGTATAAGATTATTGATGTCCATAACTCCACTAAGTTTCTTCCCTTAGCTATAATTCAGTTTAGTTGGGGTGGAGTTACTGGCCCTAAGCAGGTGGTGGTATCACCTAGCTTACCTGTAGACTGTCTCTTAGGTAATGACCTAGAGGCCTCAGGTTGGGCTGATGTAGAGTTTTATGCCCATGCAGCCATGCTGGGCATCCCTGAGGAATTGTTCCCTCTCATTTCAAGTGAAATGAAAAAGCAAAGGAGAGAAGGCCTGAAAACTCAGGATCCCTCTCCATCAACAGGTAAAAAGGGTATCACAGTATCCCCTAACCACCCTACCATTCAGGATACCATTCCTGTGGTGGGAGAAACCTCTCCTGGGGTGGCACCTGTTCCAAGGGAATCATCAGCTGGCAAAGCTGGACTCCCTGAGGTAGAAGTACCTCTCTGTGGGATAACTAACATTGGTGACAAAAAGAGCACCATTTTAGTTGACATGGAGCATCCCTCCAACCCTCCCAGAGAAACTTTAGTGCAGAAACCCTGCACTGCCTCACAACACTTAGGACAGCATCCCTGCCCTAGTGTGGAGCTCATAGGACAGCATCCCTGCCCTGCTCCAACTCAAGAGAAACAGCATCCCTGTTCTCTCTTCCAGCCAAATGGACAACGTTTTTGCCCAGCTATGGCTTTATTGAGACAGCATCCCTGTCTGGCATTTCCATCACTACAAATAGGTTCAGTGGACAATTCCCACTGCTCTAAACTAAAACTTACTGATAGAAACTCTGAAAATACATCTTCACATTGTTGGTTAGCTAAAAAACTTCAAACAGGGTGGTTTACATCCCCACAGGGAAGTAACCATATAGTGGATGATAAAGGGAGTAACCAGTCTATTGCAGAGCTACTCTCTACTTATCACCACTTAGACAATAAAGTCTCAACTGGCCAAGGTTAGCCTTATTGTCCTTCGTTTGGGGGGGGGTTGTGTGAGAAGGTAGCCTCTTTCTAGCCTTGTTACCCCCACTTTTGGCCTGTTTGTGAGTGTATGTCAGGGTGTTTGTCACTGTTTTCACTGTCTCACTGGGATCCTGATAGCCAGGCCTCAGTGCTCATAGTGAAAACACTATGTTTTCAGTATGGTTGTTATGTGTCACTGGGATCCTGCTGGTCAGGACCCCAGTGCTCATAGGTTTGTGGCCTATATGTATGTGTCACTGGGACCCTGTCACACAGGGCCCCAGTGCTCATAGGTGTGCATGTATATGTTCCCTGTGTGGTGCCTAACTGTCTCACTGAGGCTCTGCTAACCAGAACCTCAGTGGTTATGCTCTCTCATTACTTTCAAATTGTCACTAACAGGCTAGTGACCAATTTTACCAATTTACATTGGCTTACTGGAACACCCTTATAATTCCCTAGTATATGGTACTGAGGTACCCAGGGTATTGGGGTTCCAGGAGATCCCTATGGGCTGCAGCATTTCTTTTGCCACCCATAGGGAGCTCTGACAATTCTTACACAGGCCTGCCACTGCAGCCTGAGTGAAATAACGTCCACGTTATTTCACAGCCATTTTACACTGCACTTAAGTAACTTATAAGTCACCTATATGTCTAACCTTTACCTGGTAAATGTTAGGTGCAAAGTTACTTAGTGTGAGGGCACCCTGGCACTAGCCAAGGTGCCCCCACATTGTTCAGAGCCAATTCACTGAACTTTGTGAGTGCGGGGACACCATTACACGCGTGCACTACATATAGGTCACTACCTATATGTAGCTTCACCATGGTAACTCCGAATATGGCCATGTAACATGTCTATGATCATGGAATTGCCCCCTCTATGCCATCCTGGCATTGTTGGTACAATTCCATGATCCCAGTGGTCTGTAGCACAGACCCTGGTACTGCCAGACTGCCCTTCCTGGGGTTTCACTGCAGCTGCTGCTGCTGCCAACCCCTCAGACAGGCAGCTGCCCTCCTGGGGTCCAGCCAGGCCTGGCCCAGGATGGCAGAACAAAGAACTTCCTCTGAGAGAGGGTGTGACACCCTCTCCCTTTGGAAAATGGTGTGAAGGCAGGGGAGGAGTAGCCTCCCCCAGCCTCTGGAAATGCTTTGTTGGGCACAGATGTGCCCAATTCTGCATAAGCCAGTCTACACCGGTTCAGGGACCCCTTAGCCCCTGCTCTGGCGCGAAACTGGACAAAGGAAAGGGGAGTGACCACTCCCCTGACCTGCACCTCCCCTGGGAGGTGTCCAGAGCTCCTCCAGTGTGCTCCAGACCTCTGCCATCTTGGAAACAGAGGTGCTGCTGGCACACTGGACTGCTCTGAGTGGCCAGTGCCACCAGGTGACGTCAGAGACTCCTGCTGATAGGCTCCTTCAGGTGTTAGTAGCCTTTCCTCTCTCCTAGGTAGCCAAACCCTCTTTTCTGGCTATTTAGGGTCTCTGTCTCTGGGGAAACTTCAGATAACGAATGCATGAGCTCAGCCGAGTTCCTCTGCATCTCCCTCTTCACCTTCTGATAAGGAATCGACCGCTGACCGCGCTGGAAGCCTGCAAACCTGCAACATAGTAGCAAAGACGACTACTGCAACTCTGTAACGCTGATCCTGCCGCCTTCTCGACTGTTTTCCTGCTTGTGCATGCTGTGGGGGTAGTCTGCCTCCTCTCTGCACCAGAAGCTCCGAAGAAATCTCCCGTGGGTCGACGGAATCTTCCCCCTGCAACCGCAGGCACCAAAAAGCTGCATCTCCGGTCCCTTGGGTCTCCTCTCAGCACGACGAGCGAGGTCCCTCGAATCCAGCGACGCTGTCCAAGTGACCCCCACAGTCCAGTGACTCTTCAGCCCAAGTTTGGTGGAGGTAAGTCCTTGCCTCACCTCGCTGGGCTGCATTGCTGGGAACCGCGACTTTGCAAGCTTCTCCGGCCCCTGTGCACTTCCGGCGGAAATCCTGTGTGCACAGCCAAGCCTGGGTCCACGGCACTCTAACCTGCATTGCACGACTTTCTAAGTTGGTCTCCGGCGACGTGGGACTCCTTTGTGCAACTTCGGCGAGCACCGTTTCACGCATCCTCGTAGTGCCTGTTTCTGGCACTTCTCCGGGTGCTACCTGCTTCAGTGAGGGCTCCTTGTCTTGCTCGACGTCCCCTCTCTCTGCAGGTCCAATTTGCGACCTCCTGGTCCCTCCTGGGCCCCAGCAGCGTCCAAAAACGCCAAACGCACGATTTGCGTGTAGCAAGGCTTGTTGGCGTTCATCCGGCGGGAAAACACTTCTGCACGACTCTCCAAGGCGTGGGGGATCCATCCTCCAAAGGGGAAGTCTCTAGCCATTGTCGTTCCTGCAGTATTCACAGTTCTTCAGCCTAGTAAGAGCTTCTTTGCACCAACCGCTGGCATTTCTTGGGCATCTGCCCATCTCCGAGTGGCTTGTGACTTTTGGACTTGGTCCCCTTGTTCCACAGGTACCCTCAGTCAGGAATCCATCGTTGTTGCATTGCTGATTTGTGTTTTCCTTGCATTTTCCCTCTAACACGACTATTTTGTCCTTAGGGGAACTTTAGTGCACTTTGCACTCACTTTTCAGGGTCTTGGGGAGGGTTATCTTTCTAACTCTCACTATTTTCTAATAGTCCCAGCGACCCTCTACAAGGTCACATAGGTTTGGGGTCCATTCGTGGTTCGCATTCCACTTTTGGAGTATATGGTTTGTGTTGCCCCTATCCCTATGTTTCCCCATTGCATCCTATTGTAACTATACATTGTTTGCACTGTTTTCTAAGACTATACTGCATATTTTTGCTATTGTGTATATATATCTTGTGTATATTTCCTATCCTCTCACTGAGGGTACACTCTAAGATACTTTGGCATATTGTCATAAAAATAAAGTACCTTTATTTTTAGTATAACTGTGTATTGTGGTTTCTTATGATATTGTGCATATGACACTAAGTGGTACTGTAGTAGCTTCACACGTCTCCTAGTTCAGCCTAAGCTGCTCTGCTAAGCTACCATTATCTATCAGCCTAAGCTGCTAGACACCCTATACACTAATAAGGGATAACTGGGCCTGGTGCAAGGTGCAAGTACCCCTTGGTACTCACTACAAGCCAGTCCAGCCTCCTACACCCTCCTTAAACTATGACCACAGAATACAAGATAATCACATGGAATGTCAGGGGACTAAATAACATGTCCAAGAGGTACAAGGTTCACAGCTATCTTAAACGAAGGGGAGTGCACATAGCTATCTTACAAGAAACTCACTTGTTTTAGCAGGAGATCAAGGCCTTGAAAAAGCGCTGGAGGGGACAAATATTTGCCACTACCCACTCAGCGTTTGCAAGGGGAGTGTTGATATGGATCAGACCAGGCGTCCCATTACAGGTTCTCCATACCTTGATCGACACTGAGGGGAGATACGTAGTGATTTCTGGTAGATTGGACGGGAGAGAGGTAACTCTTGCGGGATTATACGCCCCAAATCACGAACAGGGAAGATTCCTAGACAAATTATCACTGATCATGAGCACGCTTCTCACTAATACTACGTTAATAGGAGGAGACTTTACTTATGTAATGGATACTGCAATGGATAGATCGCACCCACCATTGTCACAATCCGTAACCCATAAAACAGCACTGCACTTCCAGCAGTGGCAAAAACACTGGCAATTAACGGATTGTTGGTGCAAACTTAGGGGGTCATTTTGACCTTGGCGGACGGCGGAGGCCGTCCGCCAAGGTACCGCCGCTGAATGACCGCACCGCGGTCAAAAGACCACGGCGGCCATTCAGACATTTCCTCTGGGCCGGCGGGCGCTCTCCAAAAGAGCGCCCGCCGGCCCAGAGGAAATGCCCCTGCAACGAGGACGCCGGCTCAGAATTGAGCCGGCGTAGTTGCAGGGGTGCGACGGGTGCAGTTGCACCCGTCGCGTATTTCAGTGTCTGCAAAGCAGACACTGAAATACTTTGCGGGGCCCTCTTACGGGGCCCCTGCAGTGCCCATGCCATGGGCATGGGCACTGCAGGGGCCCCCAGGGGCCCCGCGGCACCCCCTACCGCCATCCTGTTCCTGGCGGGAGACCCGCCAGGAACAGGATGGCAGTAGGGGGTGTCAGAATCCCCATGGCTGCGGAGCGCGCTCCGCAGCCATGGAGGATTCACAAGGGCAGTGGTAAACCGGCGGGAGACCGCCGGTTTACCCTTTCTGGCCGCGGCTGAACCGCCGCGGTCAGAATGCCCTCGGGAGCACCGCCAGCCTGTTGGCGGTGCTCCCGTGGTCGGTGACCCTGGCGGTCACCGGCCGCCAGGGTCAGAATGACCCCCTTAATCCCCCAATAGAGAATACTCTTTCTATTCAGCAGTTCACGACCTGCATGTACGACTGGACACCTTTTTGGCGTCTCCAGAGGTGCAGTCTGTGGTGGCGAAGGCCGAGTATCTTGGCCGCACCATCTCAGATCATAATCCCTTATTGATTTCTTTGGCCTGGTACGGCGAGAGACCTTTGATTCCCACTTGGCGTCTGAGAGCAGAGTCACTTGAAGACGAGGCTTTTAGAGCCCAACTAGGCATGCAAATTACGGAATTCTTCGAGAACAATGCTGGGACTGCCTCGTCCAGGTCTGTCGAATGGGATTCCTTTAAAACAGTGATCAGGGGATATTGTATTAGCACAACTGTGGGAGTACGGAAGGTGCTAGAGATAGAACTAACCGATCTCGAGAACTCCCTTAGAGATCTCGAACGTAAGCACCCAACACAACCCGACCTCTCAATACAACTAGAAGAGACAAGGGCTAGAATAATAGAAACTAACACTAGATTGTCTTGCTTCAATTACAAACAATTCTTGCAGAAGCAACATACAGAGGGCGACAGAGCAGGTGCCCTACTGGCCTGGCTGGCCAAACCGCCCCAACATCAAACCATAGTGGTGGAGTTAGAGACCACCCCGGGTATCAAAGTATATGGACAGAAGGAGATCAATGCCACCTTTCTTAAATATTATTCAGAGCTATATGCCCCCCCCCCCCACCGAAGTACTCAGCGATGCGCAATTACAAGATCTGGGGAACCTCAACCTCCCGGCATTGAAAGGGGAAGATAGAATAGCCCTGGCGACCCCCATATCGCTTACAGAAATAAAGACTGCAATTCAGAGTATGGCAAGGGGCAAGGTACCGGGAGCAGATGGTCTCCCTTTGGAGTTCTATCTTACGTATCAGGACTCATTAACCTCCCAGCTCAGCATCTTATATGCAGAGGCATGGAATAACAACAGCTTGCCTCCTTCCACTACAGAGGCCATAATCATTCCCCTTCTGAAACCCACCAAACCCCCTACAGAAGTTTGATCATACCGACCACTATCAATGTTGAACTTAGATTATAAAATACTAAGCAGGGTACTAGCTAACAGACTTCTACCATACATGTCCTCATTAATCCATCAGGACCAATCGGGATTCATCCCAAAGCGAAGCACCGCCCAAAATATCCATTGATTGATTTCACTCCTTCATGCCCTGCCCTCTGACGCAAATAGAGCAGTAATCATCTCGATAGATGTCGAGAAAGCTTTTGATAGCCTACGATGGGACTACCTAGAACGAGTGATGCTACAGCTAGGACTAGGAGAAGGGTTTGTCAAATGGACGAGGCTTCTCTACACAAACCCCACAGCGAGAGTACGCACTGGCCATACAATATCCCCTTCCTTTGCCATAGGTAGGGGTACAAGACAGGGCTGCCCGCTATCACCTTTGCTTTTTGCGTTGGCAGTTGAGCCTCTCGCCCAATCAGCTAGGTCCCAGAGGTTCTACGAAGGCATTACAATCAACGCATGGACGCATCATATTGCTCTCTATGCGGACAACATGTTACTCTTCCTCCGGAACGCAGAGACCGATCTACCAGGGGCAATGACAATGTTAGACAACTTTGGGGCTGCATCTGGGCTCCGGATAAACTGGGGGAAGTCGGCCATTTTTCCATCTACTAGGGGTATCGAAAAACCAATGGACAATAGGGGTCTCCCATGGTCCCCATCCACATTCAAATATTTAGGGGTCAATATCTATCACTCCGCTGAGGATTTACTAGAAGGGAACATTCAGAGCACGATTAGGAGTATTAAAAACAGCATGATATTCTGGCAAACTCTTCCGCTAGCGGTCACTGGGAGAGTTGCACTGATTAAGATGATAGTATTACCTAGAATGTTATATTACTTCGCAAACATCCCACTCACTATACAGAGGGTGGTATTTAAAAAAGTTCGTCCTTGATAACAGGATTTATATGGGGAACCAACAGACAAAGGATAGCATTGCGCACCCTCCAGAGAACAATAGCAGAAGGTGGTTTGGCTGTTCCTAACTTTGAATTATACTACTGGGCGAGCCAACTCCAATGGCTGGCATGATTCATCAGAGCACCCCCAGTGGGGGAGGCACTGAGAGCTCCTCTCCACTGCTCCCATGATAGAATTCTGGGCATTCTACTAAACCCCAAGAAACAGAATAAACCACTTCCGATAAAATGGGAAGCATCGCGTCACTGCTGGGAACAATACCTAAAACGAACACATACCAGAACACCGTACTCACCAGAGGCCCCCCTGATCTGTATAGGAACCGTCACAGGAAATCATGTGATAAGGGGTATCACCCAATTGATGGCACTTCAAATCGACACCATAGGGGCTCTAAATAATATTGGGAAAATGTGCACTTATGCAGAACTGCAGGAAAGGTTCCAGATACCATCAGGGCTGTTCCTAACCTTTAACGCAATTGCTAGGTCTCTTCATAAACAATGGGGCACAGGACTAGAAGAACCCCCCAGACATAATACCTGTGACCAAATATGCACTATAGGAGACCAAGGGAAATTGATATCAGGGATATATTCATCTCTACTAGCCAACATATGTCTTCCCTTAAATAAACTTAAGACCAAATGGCAGGGGGAACTAGATATTACAATAGATGACACACAGTGGACCAGAATAACCACACACATATATACAGTTTCCAGAAATGCCAGGTTTAAATTAATAAACATATATGTTTATCACAGAGCTTACTTAACCCCATATATGAAATAAAAGATTTATGGTGTAGAAGACGCCAGCTGCCCTCGGTGTGCAGAAATAGCAGCAGGGTTGCTGCACATGCTCTGGAGTTGCCCATTAATCGGGGACTACTGGACGGGGATATTTAAGGCACTCTCCACTTGCACAGGCAGAACATTATCCTGATCAGCCATGGTGGCGGTTTTGGGAGATTTCCCCCGCCCCAGCCAGCATAAAATCACAAACCGATTAATAGACCTGGCTCTGATACTAGCAAGGAGAGAAATAACTTCACACTGGAAAGATCCGAAGGGCCCACAGATAAATTGTTGGAGAAATGCATTAATCAAGTGGCCAGAAACTGAAGGGACAGTATTACTAAGGGAAACACTCAGATGCCTAGGAACTAGAGACAATGCTCAGCATTGGAACATGATACTGGACAATTTTAGAACACCTGACACTTCTAACTCCGATGCAGAGGCAAATTTATCAGAGTCAGATCATGTATAGTTGACCAAGTTATCTCAGTTGAAGATCATACAAGAGACCAAATAAGTGACTCATTTGTGAACCGAACAAATATCTCTGTATAATTGATGGGAAGTGCAGAAGGGGAGAGGGAGGGGAGGGGGGGTTATAAAAAGATGGGTAGTTATTTTGTTCTGTATGCGTTTTCATGCAATTATAAAGCAATAAAAGAGATCTTAAAAAAAAAAAAACTTTGGTCATTGAACATCATTCGTAACTACACTGAAACTATGAAAATGTCACACATAAGCAACCTGAAATCTTGTCAGCTATGTTCAGGTGCTGCATTAATACACAACTCATTTTGGGTTGAGCGAGTCTGCTAGTTAGAACAAATATACAACTCACCTTATAGCTCCGCAGACAATGATCTCCCCAGCCAGTAGGCAAACCTGTTGCACCGCACCCGTTCTGCTTGACTAGGTGTGTTTGAACACAATTCTAAAGTCCATCTTGTTGCTTGGTGTAATTTCTAATATTTGTATGTTTACCTCATCTTTATTGCTTGATTTTGCTTGCTCAGTTGTTGGAAATCACTCATAATTACACTGAAATTATAAAAATGTCACACCTAAGCAATCTGAAACCTTGGCAGCTATGGGAGGAGCCCCTGCGGGTCTGTGCAGAGGAGGCTAGAGGCTCTCTCTGTCTGTCCATGGGAGGATGGAGGCCCTGTCGGTCTGTCCAGGGGAGTGAGGAACCCTGTGGGCCTGTGCAGAGGATGATAGTGGCTCTGTCCATCTGTCCAGAGGAAGGAGGAACCCCTGTGGGTCCTTGTGGAGGAGTGTGGAGGCTTTGTCTATCCATCCAGGGGAAGGAGGAGCCCCTGCGGGTCTGTGTCGGAGACGATGGAGGCTCAATACTCTATACAGAGGACGGAGGAGCCCCTGTGGGCCTGTGCAGAGGAGGAAGGGGGTTCTGCCCATCTGTCCAAAGGAGGAGGCCCTGTGGGTCTGTGCATAGGAGTAATGAGGTTCTGTCCAGCTGTCCAGGCAGAGATGATATCTTCATCCGTATATTCAGAGGAAAGAGGAGACTCTGAGGTTCTGTGCAGAGAAGGATGGAGGCTCTGTCCATCTGCCCAGATGAGTATGGAAGCTCTGTCCATCTGGCCAGTGGAATGGGAGCCCTTATGGGTCTGTGCAGAGGAAGATGAAGGTTCTCTCTGTCTGTCCAGTGGAAGGAGAAGCCCCCTGTGGGTCTATGCAGAGGAGGGTAGAGGCTCTGTCCATCTGTTCAGAGGAGAAGCCTCTGTGAGTCTGCCCACCTGTCCATATGGAGGGGGAATGAGCCCCTCTCTGTACAGATACCTTCATTTTCAGACGCCTCAGGCACCTGATCTGCACCTGCCCCATGAGGAGAGAAAGAGTCTGGAAATCTCTGCTCAGGGAGGAGATTGTCAGCACCTTGTGCTGAGTTTGTAGAAATAGACTGAATAATCCATACCTGCCAAGATATTGGATTCCTTATGTGTGACATTTCTATTGTTTCAGTGTGTGAATGAGTGACATTTTACTGCTGAATGTGTGACACGTTGAGTGACACTTATGAGTAAATCAGAACAATGACTAATATTTGCGCGCCTGTGATGAAGCAGAAAATGAAGGTTTTGATTTATTAACGCTTAAACGTAGTGCTGAAATAATCATGTGTGACTTTAACCAAACTAATTAAGATTGTACGGGGACAAAATGTGCCCTCAGAGTAGTTTGCCATCATTTATATGCGTGCTTTATATAACGTGGTGTATTAGAATTGCACTAATCCGACATAATCATAAACGTGTGCTACGATTTGCTTGATTGAAATGCTTTAGCTTAGCATTACTTTAGCGGAGGCTTTGGCCTAGTTGCCCGGTCTCACGGTTTAGATGCTCGTATTTTTCCACTGTGCTAATAAACGTGTATTTTCGCTTGAAGCTGTACTTTTCCACAGAAACTGTTCACATGCTTATCTTAAAGTTAGTACCAGCCTGGCATATTTTCTCTTTAATTCAAGGTCGACTTGCAGGTGCGGACAATGGAAGCTCTGAAAGTGAGCTAATTGGGAGACAATGTTGCGATTTGCGTACCCATCTCCAAGGATAATGTATGCTTAAGTAAAAGCTTGAGAACTGTCGTTTTCGATTGGACAATTTGAAGCTAACCTATGAACCCTCCAATGGAGACCCTACAGGACTTGAACTGTTGTCTATAAAACCCAGGTGCACGAGGAGAAGGGGGCTTGTATCAGCCATTACCAGCTCGATACCCGCCATTTTTGCAGACTTCGTAGCTATTATGGCCCACTTTGCTGCGACGCCATTTTGAGAGACTTTGATGCTTTCTCTGGTCGAGAGAAAGAGACTTTAATGACTCTTGCCCTAGAGACTTTAACTTTGGTTTGTCCCTTTGCATGAAGTAGTAGCCTTAACCTGCCGCCGTGAGGCAATTGCCCCGTTCACCCCTGCCCCTTTGTCCCGTCCCATGCTGATCGAGAGACGGTACCCATGATGACCGAAGAACGGTACCTGTGAGACGAAGACTTCCTTGTATGCTGATCGTAATTGGTAAATATGAAAGGAAATTGTAAAATTGCATTGTGTTTCTTTTAGGTAACCAACTGCTGATTTTGATAAGGGCCCTAGTTAGGAGTTTTCTAAATTAATGTTGCTAAATTGTTTTCGCATGAAGTCCCACATGCCGATGCTAATTTGAGGTTAGACGAGGATTCCATATGTCGCACGATGCAATTTGAAATCTTGTTATGCTGACTAAATGTATGCCATTAGTTCATTACAGATTATCGTATTAGTGATTTGCATTGCTATTATCGAATGCCTCGTGATTCAAATGCTTCATAGATTACACTTGTTTCGACGTTATGGACAGCTATTAATGTTCATATATGTTTATCATTTAGTGTTGAGACACATTTATATTGTGCTAGCTTTGTTAATATAGGGAAATAAATTCACTAACTTTGCAATAAATTGGTGTGGTTATTCCTGGCTGAAAGGCCAGGGTTCGCCGAAATGTATTCTGGATTAATTGTTAAGTGTTATGTTGTTCAAGGTGTTGCTTATGTTCGTTATTGATTATCGATTAGATGAGACTGTTCGATTAATAGTACAGAGAGTTCCCACTTAGTCAAAAGATTCATCGGCCTAAAGAGCGTCCGAATACAGGTAAATTATTACTACGGACCGCTCTATCAGTAGATGGTAGCAGAGGACGGTTACGTCTTTTGGGACCCTGTACTATTAAAGTACATGGTGTCGAATTAATGGTTACGTCTTTTGGGACCCTGTACTATTAAAGTACATGGTGTCGAATTAACGGTTCCGTCTTTTGGGACCCTGTACTGTTAAAGTACATGGTGTCGAATTAACGGTTACGCATTTTGAGACCCCATTCGAGAAGTTGAATTAGATTTTTCTTGGATAAAACAGAGTGACAAGATGATGATGGGCTAGGTCCACCGCGACTTTCCCGGGATCTCGGAGCTTGCGGATGGAGAAAACGGAGGTGTGGAATCAGCACTGGCGGTACTAGTGATGGTATGAGTGAAGTTAGGGTTTTGCGCTTGCACAGCTTATTGCCGCAGGGTGTGTGAAAAGGTTGCGAGGATTTTCTTTTGAGGAAAGCGGAGGTGCGACTCCGAGTGTAGAAGTAGTGAAGTCGTCGAACTTCATAGAGATATCGGAGGTGCGGGTCCGAGTGTGAGAGTAGGGAAGTCGTCGAACTTCATGTGCGTGTGGCGCTTTGTGCATAAAAAGGTCCACGTGGTTGTTGTTGTTGAGACGGGCCCTGCGAGGTCAAGAGACTCCGGAGTATGTTGATCCATGTTGTGGTCTGGGCGGTTTAGTAGGTTGATCGGGCGTGGTCAACAAGTCGGTACGTGTGTTAGGGAGTGAAAGAAACTTCGACTTCGGGCTTTGACAAGATTCTAAGTGCACAAGAACAGATCATTGACAAGTTGAGAGTAGGTCTGCGGGTCAGATTTGCTTGCGAATGTGGGGACTGAGAAAGACGGAATAGCGGCCAGAGGCTAGTGAAAAGTCCCGAGGCTAGTGAAAGGTCCCTAAGGTCCTGAAGCGACTGTGTTACCCTTCCTGTAGTAAACAGACAGATCTGTTTTATTTTTTGGTAGCTCGCAATATATGCAAGAAGTTGTTACGAAAAGAGGTGAGTGAAGGAGGACTAGCCGCGAGGCTTTGTCAGCAGCAGTGTGTGTGAGTGTGACGTCACTAGGAGCCGCGCTGGGATAGGTTGGTTGGAGAGAAGGGTTGCACACGGATTGGACGCAGTCCGTGGGGCTCGTTTGGAAGGGGAAAGGCAAGCGAAGAGTATTCCGGGAATTAAAGTCACCTATTGATTACAAATTTTGTGGAATAAAAGTGACCTATTGATTATAAACTTTGTGAACTAAAAGACGAGAAAATGAAATTCCTTAAAGCATTCAGGAGTGCGATGAAGGGGGAGTCTTACATCAAAGCGAGCGTAGGAGAGGAGACGCCGCCCGAGGGCACACCAGCTTACATTGTAATGGAGGAAAAAGGGGTAGCTCTGTGTCTTTGGCTAAAGCAATGGCACAAACTGACAGAGAAACATGGGAGCGTAGCATTCCCGATACATGGGACATTCAATATAAGGATCCTAGAGAATTTGAGATTCACGATGTATGACATGAAGGTGCCTCCAAGGCCAGCACAGTTTGAGGCTCTAGCGATCTGGGAATTAATGGCTAGACAGCAACAGAAAAATAAGTTTGAAACAAGGATGAGGAAAGTAGAAAAGACACTAGCGGATGCTAGGTGGGATAATGCGCAGAAGGTGTGGAGGTCAGATGTATTGCAGGGAATAAAATTGTTTCCCGCAATTACTAAGGAAGAAGAAGAGACAGGTAAGAAAGCTACCTGTAAGACAGACAGGAAATGTTCCAAGGATAGAGAGGACGAAGAAAAGTTGAGAAGAGAAGAGGAGTTAGAAGATGAGGAGTTAATAATGCAATTGCTGAACGACCGTCCACCACCTTATGCGGAAAATGGACAAGGTCCAAGTACCAGTTCTGCCCCTCCGGCACCGGTACAGAACAGTGAAACCCAGAGTTCAGGAGCGTCATCGGGATCTAAGGACCCGAGTCTGCTGTTCACCCCGCAGATACCGCAGGTTAGGAGAATATATCCAGATGTGCCCGTGTTGAAACCAGTAGAAAATTATCAGCCGCAGATGCCAGGGTACTACAACAGTGATAACAGTGCAGGAATGATTCTAGATCCAACAGTAGGGGGAGTACAGAATGGTTACAACCCAACAATGGCACAAGCTGAATCAACTCAGTTTTTGATGCCTCAAAAGCAGATGCAGGGAGGAAATGCACATGCTCAAATGACGGGGAGCCAGATGGGCATGCCGGCAGTGATGACCCATGGTGTGGGAATGAACATGCCACAGAACATGGGGAATGGACAGAACCCAGACGCGATATCACTACCCATTACTGTAGGTCCAGCGGTACCTCTGTATAGTCAGCCTAATTCGGGTCTGAATAGTCAGGGATCAATGCTGCAGAATGGGACAGAAAGAAGGTGCATAGAGAACACTCCAGGGATAACTCCGATAGCGGCTCAGCCAAGTGAATCTGGATCCTTGATGGAGTTTAGTCCCATATGTGCTCAGTCAACACTGGTGAGGTCGAGCCCCCCACTGATAATACCTTTAACATCGAATACTGAAAAGTTGCCGCAACCATCAATGGCAGTCGATGTGAATGCTACACTGATGGGGGTAAATGCGCAACAGCTGACCCAGTGGTTCAACAGTTTGAATTCCACACAAAGTTCAGACAGTGGGAAAGGAGAAGATTACTTGAATAGGATGAGGCTGAACATGGAAGCACAAGAATTGGTGGAAGGGAATATGGGTGTGAATAGGTTAGAGTCCTACGCGGAAGAAGAGCTGAGGTATCTATGTCCAAAGATCACGAAAGAAGTGAACAAGGTACATAAAAGTTTGCAGGAAGTAGCGGACAGAAATGGGATTGACATAGGCAAAACGAAACACTTGAGCAGGAGCTATAGGCTGGATTTTGGGACCACAGATTTTGAACACATGAGGTCAGCAGGCATGAAGGCACACCTTAGAGAATTGCTGCAGAGTGCACAAGTGTGGAGGTGCTTAGACAAATGGGAAAGCAGGTGGGTAAAGAGGAAGGATAAGAGGAGGGACAGTGCTACAGAGCACAATGAGAAAAGACCGCAGAGTAGTGATACAGTAACTATGTTACCAATGAGGGAGACAGCAGGTGGAAAATTAGTACATGTACCATGGCACAGAAGCGACATTCAGTCTTTTACGGACGATTTTCCCAAACTGAGAGAGAAACCAATTGAATGGTACCAACAGACTGATAGGTTTGTGAAGCTTGCAAAATGTCTTTGGGAAGACCTGAACACTCTCTTTGAGATTGTGGTTCCGGCAGATTTGTGGGAGGATTGCAAAAGAGCTGTAGGTTGGCCGACAAGTGAACCAGAGAGAGACAGGGAGACGGGTGCACCATCACCTTTGGTGATGAGCTTGTACTATAAGGTGATTGAGCATTTGAAGACTAAGGTACCCGCGAAAAACGTGGATTGGCAGAAGATTGATCGAACTGCCCAAGAGGCCAAAGAATCGATTCATAGTTACTATGAGAGGTTGTTGAAGGCGTTCAAGAATTACAGTGGCACGGAAACAATAGAGGCGAAGGACATGCTCCATTTTGTCTTCAGATTTGTGGAAGGGTTGAGACCAGAGATAAGTCAGATGATAAAGTCGCATTTGATTTGCTGGCAGTCGAAACCGATTGATGAGGTCCTGACTTATGCGAAATACTGTAGCGACGAAATTGAAGTGAAACAGAAAAAGCTGAAAGAGAAAGTGATGATGATGCAACTTAAAGCAGCTCAGACAGGTTTGCAAGGTCTGCAAGGTCTGCAAGGTTTGCAAGGGATGCAAGGGTTCCAACACCAGGTACCGCAGCCGCAGTTGCAGTTGCAGGGAAACATGGCGTTTCAGCCACAGGCCAGAGGCAGAGGAGGTTTTGTGAATAATGGTCCGGATTTGAACACTGTTGTGACGGGTGTGCAGGCAATGAAGAAGGTGATGCCGTGTCACGTGTGCGGAATAGTAGGTCATTGGAAACGCGAGTGCCCGATGGTGGTGCAGGAAGGTGCAGGTGCAGGTGCAGGTGCAGGTGTAGGTGTTGGTCAGCAAAACAATGATGTCAATGCATTTCAGACAATGAGAGGACCGAAAATGAGAGGTCCAAACCCAAATTTTCAGACTGTAAATCAATTGCAGGGATTACAACCTATGCAGCCGCAGCAGATGCAGATGCCTCGTATGCAGATGACGCAAATGCAGCCGATGCAACAGCAGTTACCTATGGTACCTAATCAGCAAATGCAAATACCATTGGCACCAATGAGTCAGCAGCAAGTGATGGTTCCTCCACAGGTCTCGGGTCAGGTAATGAGTACAAATGGCACAGTACAGCAGTTCCCATTACACAGTGAGAGTGGAATAAACAACGTATGGGAGAGTGAAAGTTCAGGAGAAGAAGGAGATTGTGTGCTTGCGGCATCCTTGGAAGTTGATCAAAGAGGTCCGTACGTAGAGGGAAGAGTAATGGGGCATCGTGTTTCATTCTTGGTGGACACGGGAGCCACACGTTCAACAGTTAAAAGCAGTGAAGTACCAAATTTGCCACTCTCAGGGAGGACGGTTCAAGTGGTGGGAGTAGCAAACAGACATCTGACGAACCCAATTACAGATCCGGTACCAGTCAGCATCGGTAACTATCAAGGGGTACATCAGTTTGTGGTATGTGACTCAAGCCCGATAGCACTGTTAGGGAGAGACCTATTGTGTAAATTGGGTTGTTCAATAATGTGTTCAAACGAAGGAATAACAATCCAGACAAGCAGTGATGGGGAAGAAGAGGACAGTGTAGAGGGGGATGAGATGGAAACAGTCGACGAAGAGTATCCTCTGATTTGTCTTTTCCCGATGATAACTGAAGAAGATATCCCAGCAGAATTACGAGAAACGGTCGGAAAGGAAGTGTGGGACATGACAGGGAAAGAGGTGGGATTGATGAAAGGAGTGGAACCAGTGAAAGTGACTGTAAAGCCCAATGCAATCTTTCCCCAGACCCCACAATACCACATGCCACAAGATACTCTCATGAAAGTTGCCCAACTCATTGACGAATTTGTAAAGCAGGGAGTACTGAAAGAAGTGTTAAGTAGTCCATGTAATTCACCAATAATGGGACTAATAAAGCCAAGTGGAAAAGTCCGACTTGTGCAGGACTTGAGGAAAATAAATGACATCATAGTCAAATGCTGCCCTGTTGTACCGAATCCAGCTATGATAATGTTTCAAATTCCTTGCGATGCTGAATGGTTCTCAGTCATCGATTTGTCACAAGCATTCTTTTCTGTGCCTCTTCATGAGGACAGCCAATTCCTCTTTTGTTTCAAATTCCTAGACAGAGTATACAGTTGGTGTCGAATTCCTCAGGGGTTTTCTGAGTCACCGTCGATATTCAATCAAGTTCTAAAGAAAGACTTGGAAGAGTTAGAGTTGCCATTCGAGTCAACCCTAGTACAGTACATTGACGACTTACTGGTTGCATCAAAGACAGAAAGTGGCTGCACAGCCGATACCATTGCTCTGTTGAATCATTTGGGAAGGAATGGACACAAGGTGTCTCCTTCCAAATTACAATTCTGTCAGAAGAAAGTGAAATACTTGGGTCACCAGATAGAGAAGGGGTCACGGAGAATAATGAAGGAAAGAATTACAAGTGTACTTCAGATGAGTCCACCCAAGACGAGAAAGGAGGTGAGGAAATTCTTGGGAATGGTGGGCTATTGTCGCCAGTGGATACCCAACTTCTCGTCTCTAGCAAAGCCCCTACTGAAATTGACCCAAAAGGATGCTTTGGATGAAATTGAGCTGAGAGGAGACGAGATGGATGCTTTTGTTGAATTAAAGGAATGCATGTGCAGGGCTCCAGCTTTAGGTATGCCTGATTACACGAAGCCTTTCACATTGTTTTGTCATGAACGTGATGCATGTTCTTTGTCTGTCTTGACTCAAGCCCATGGTGGCGTAAACAGACCAGTAGCGTATTTTTCAGCTACTTTGGATCCGGTTGCAGCAGCACTCCCAGGGTGTTTGCGCGCCGTAGCAGCAGTTGGTATCAGCCTCACTCAGAGTGAAGGAATAGTGATGGGACACCCAGTAACAGTCATGGTCCCTCACTCAGTTGAGATACTTTTGACCCGCTCCCGAACGCAACACATGACTGGAGCAAGACTCACAAGGTATGAAACGATAATTCTGGGCTCACCGAATGTGCAGCTGAAAAGGTGCACTACGTTGAATCCAGCAACCTTGCTTCCTGGAGAAAATGCCGAAATTGAGAACGCTGAAGACGTCGAGCATGACTGCCTTCAGGTGACTGAATTTTGCACAAAACCTCGACCGGACATCAAGGATACTAAGCTTGATGAAAATGACCAAATTCTTTTTGTTGATGGTTCATGTCTAAGAGATGGGATGGGGATTTTGAAAGCAGGATATGCTGTATGTACTGTAACAGGGGTCTTGGAAGCGGGATGGCTGCAAGGAGTCTATTCTGCACAAGTAGCAGAACTTGTAGCCCTTACCAGAGCATGTCAACTGTCTGCATTGATGAAAGTCACCATTTACACTGATAGTCAATACGGGTTTGGGATTGTGCATGACTTTGGACAACTATGGTCACAGAGAGGGTTCCTGACTTCTTCAGGATCCCCAGTGAAGAACGGGGAGAGGATAAGGGAATTGTTACATGCCATTCAAGTACCAGCTGAAGTTGCAGTGGTAAAGTGTAGTGCTCACACGAAAGGACAGGACTATGTGTCTCTGGGAAATGCATATGCGGATCAAGTCGCAAGATTTTGTGCCTTGAACTGTATATTACTAAGGGATGATTGGAATACGATAAATGAGCCAGAACTCGAACCAGCTGAAGCATTTGCCTTGAAGGTCGTAGACACAATAGATGAACTAAAAGCACTACAAAATAATGTCAGGGAGGATGAAAGAGATTCCTGGATTAAATCACAATGTATAAAGAGACAAGACGAGTTATGGGTTTCACATGAGGGAAAATATGTTTTGCCAAATAGTCTCTTATCACAGCTTGCGCGGTTCTATCATGGGCAAGCTCACCTAGGGAGAGATGCCATGATAAGATTGTTCAAAACTGATTGGTTTAACCCCAGATTTCGTCAAGCTGCAGAAGCAGTTTGTCATCGATGTGTCACTTGCCAGCAGATGAACCCAGGAAAGGGAACAGTTGTGAACGCGAGCCACATTGGTAGGGCAAGCGGTCCTTTTAGTCGTATGCAGATGGACTTCATTGAGATGCCTGTGCATGGGGGTCTGAAATATGTGTTGGTGATTGTGTGCATTTTTAGTAACTGGATTGAGGCATACCCCACAAGTAGAAATGACAGCCTTACAGTTGCCAAGCTATTGTTGAGAGAGTTGATACCACGTTTCGGATTCCCGATCTCTTTAGAATCAGATAGGGGAAGTCACTTCAATAACGAGGTGATAAAGTTACTCTGCGAAGCACTGAACATTGAGCAAAAACTGCATTGTAGCTATCGCCCTGAAGCATCAGGACTGGTGGAGCAGATGAATGGTACGCTGAAATCGAGAATGGCAAAAATATGTGCATCGACAAATTTGAAATGGCCTGACGCATTGCCCTTAGTGCTAATGTCAATGAGAAACACTCCTGATAGAAAAACTGGATTGTCTCCGCACGAAATTCTCATGGGCAGGGCTATGAGACTTCCTGCAGTTCCCGCAAACATGCTTTTGAATATTACAGATGATATGGTGTTAGACTACTGCAAAGGACTGGCTGACGTGGTTCGCTCTTTCTCTCACCAGGTGGAAGCGACCACCTTGCCACCGATCCAAGGTCCAGGACACGCACTGAAAGCAGGTGACTGGGTCGTGGTAAAGAAGCACGTGAGAAAGTCGTGTCTGGAACCCCGTTGGAAAGGCCCTTTCCAAGTGATTCTGACGACAACTACCGCTGTGAAATGTGCGGGGGTTCCCAACTGGATTCACGCCAGTCACACAAAGAAGGTGTTGTGTCCCACAGATGAGGAAGTTGAAGCGCTGAAACTACCAGTGCCTGACAAAACAGTGCTGAGTGCTGAGACAGAACAAAACAGAACTGAAGGCGAGCAGGCAGAAACGGGAGAGAAGGAGATATTCTCTGACGACGAAGACACCAACTCACTTGGGGAAGACCAAGGAGAAAGTTCAGACAGCGACGAAGAAGCTGCAGGTGACAAAGAGCCTGAAGCAGCTGAGGGTAGCAAAAAGCCTGAAGCAGCTGAAGGTGACAAAGAACCTGAAGCAGCTGAAAGTGATACGGAGCCTGACGAAAGTAACGGTGACGAAGGGCTCGAAAAAGGTGAAAAGGCAGGAGAGCCTGATCAGAGGAGGGCTTTCCCAGAAGCAGACGATACAGGAAAAGAAAAAGAGAACGTGATCGATTCCCCGGAAGAAGGGGATAAGGGAGAAAAGAACGAAAAGGTTCAAGCTTCCACAGAAAAAATAGCAGGTCCATCAAACGGACATGGTGCAAAAAGAAGACTAAGTATCTCACCAATAAAAGAAAAGGGTAAAGAAAGTTTGAACGACGGAGGAAGGCCAAAAGTGAAAGAGAAAAGAAAGGAAGTGACTGTTGTGGAACAATCGTCAAGTGAAGAAAAAGACTTGACAAAAGAGGAAAGTACCAGCGAAGCAGAATCGAAAAGAGAAGCAAAATTGAAAAGAAAAAGGATACCAAACAGGAGGTATTCCGGTCCTGAATGGGCATATGCAGTCAATGACGATTGGACTGACGAGTTTGTATCTCTAAGCATCGAGAACGAAGAAGAAGAAGAGATACCAATAGAAAAGAAAAGTTTCATAGACTCTGTCGATTGAAAGAGTAAATGATATTGCTCGCTACAATATAACGTGATACAAACAACCAGCTGAGACATTGCTAAACCGGACGAGACTTGCTAAACCGATAAAGACTGAGTTATTGCCGAGTTGAGACAAATGCTGCTAACCGATAAGTGACTGGCCTTTTGAAGAAGACGGTGTGAACATTGCGCTTGTTCAGCTTTGTAACTGAATTGCTAAGTAGTTTCTTTTATAAGTGCTTCTAGCTCTCTGATTCTATACAGATCATGACTAGGTACGCTACGCAGAATAATGGAAAGAAATATTGTAAATACGTGTGTATAGGCTTGGTAGTTACATGTGTAATAATAATAATGGCAATTGTGATTGGAATGCATGGAAAGGGTGAAAGCGAGAATATTGAGGCTTCTACTTTTGTTCCTGTTACTGCCACTGAACTAACACCATTGAAAAGACTAGCACTGGATGAGAGGCTCTTGCACGATAAGAAAGAGCTTTCGTATAATGTTTTCTATCGCTTACTAACAGAGTATGTTGAGACTATGGATGCGAAGGATTGTTATGTGTGTACACAGATACCGACATCAGTAAAGGAAGGGGTAACTTATCACCACATGCCTCTTACATACGGGATTACATGTAGTATAGTAATGTCTAGGTTTTATGGTCAAACTAACATACAGTATTTTTACTCGAATTATGATGTTACCTTTGCTTATGTTCCTATAATAGCGCAGCTTAGCCAGACGGCGAAAGATTGGGATGCTAAAATAATGAGGGAATTTTTCGAGCCAATGCAACCTTTTGAAACGGCTCACGCTCATAGGGAAAACCTTACCTGCTCGCTCTCTGCAATAGAAATAAGCTTTTTAGATCGCACAGATGATAGAAGAGCACAAATGAAGGCGAAATTAGAAAAAGAGCTAAGTAAGAGGACTTCAGTAGATAATTATGATTTTGCTGCTATAAAGACACAAGGGAAAATAGCTTTAGATGCTTGGCATGTAGGGAAATTTTGTATATATCGAGGTGAATCTTATTATGACAACATTTTTGTAGGAGCGAGTGAGTGTAAACATACGTTTATCTTTAAGGCCAAATGGACATTCATGATGAACGGACTTGACCCTGTCATTCCAGGGGTATATTACATTTGTGGGCATAACGCCTATTATCGTCTTCCAAAGGGATGGTGGGGGAGATGTTATTTGGGTATAGTGTTCCCAAAGGTTTATCAACTGGATGACGTATCGATGATTCAAAAGACATCTGGATCCCATCGTATCCAGAAAAGAGAGACCACAGCTGCTGTGGTAGGTGATATATTTGGAGCCATGATTCCTTCATTGGGAGTTGTGCTGAATTCCATCAAAATAAGAAAGTTGTCTACTATAGTGGATAACATGCTGACAAAGTTTTCAGGTGCTATAATCCTGATAGATGCTGAGCTTGCAGCGGAAAGAGCCATGACTCTTCAAAATAGGCTTGCTTTAGACATTCTTTTAGCAAAGGATGGAGGCGTTTGCAAAATGATTGGTGCACGTCACTGTTGTACCTATATACCTGATAATAGTGTGAAAATTAAAACTATGCTTGCTAATCTAACAAAAGAAAGTGCAGATTTGAAGGAATTGAAAGAACCAGGAGTGTGGGAGAAGGTTGGAAAGGGACTTGCTTCAGTGGGACATTGGATTGGGGGAATTTGGAATGGAATATTATTAAAAATAATAGAAGGAATATTAATAGTGATAATTTGTGTATTTGGAATTTGGGGAATAAAAAGGGGAATAATAATGATTATGGAAAGAATTAAAAGGAGAAAAGAAGAGAAAATTATGAAAAGAATGGCAGAAGAATATAAAGCGCAAACTAGGGGAACTAAAAGGAAAAGGGATCTGACAGAATTTTAATGGAATAAAATTTGTGGGCTAAATTTGTGTGATGACAAGTAGTCATCAGAGGAGGGATTGATGAAGCAGAAAATGAAGGTTTTGATTTATTAACGCTTAAACGTAGTGCTGAAATAATCATGTGTGACTTTAACCAAACTAATTAAGATTGTACGGGGACAAAATGTGCCCTCAGAGTAGTTTGCCATCATTTATATGCGTGCTTTATATAACGTGGTGTATTAGAATTGCACTAATCCGACATAATCATAAACGTGTGCTACGATTTGCTTGATTGAAATGCTTTAGCTTAGCATTACTTTAGCGGAGGCTTTGGCCTAGTTGCCCGGTCTCACGGTTTAGATGCTCGTATTTTTCCACTGTGCTAATAAACGTGTATTTTCGCTTGAAGCTGTACTTTTCCACAGAAACTGTTCACATGCTTATCTTAAAGTTAGTGCCAGCCTGGCATATTTTCTCTTTAATTCAAGGTCGACTTGCAGGTGCGGACAATGGAAGCTCTGAAAGTGAGCTAATTGGGAGACAATGTTGCGATTTGCGTACCCATCTCCAAGGATAATGTATGCTTAAGTAAAAGCTTGAGAACTGTCGTTTTCGATTGGACAATTTGAAGCTAACCTATGAACCCTCCAATGGAGACCCTACAGGACTTGAACTGTTGTCTATAAAACCCAGGTGCACGAGGAGAAGGGGGCTTGTATCAGCCATTACCAGCTCGATACCCGCCATTTTTGCAGACTTCGTAGCTATTATGGCCCACTTTGCTGCGACGCCATTTTGAGAGACTTTGATGCTTTCTCTGGTCGAGAGAAAGAGACTTTAATGACTCTTGCCCTAGAGACTTTAACTTTGGTTTGTCCCTTTGCATGAAGTAGTAGCCTTAACCTGCCGCCGTGAGGCAATTGCCCCGTTCACCCCTGCCCCTTTGTCCCGTCCCATGCTGATCGAGAGACGGTACCCATGATGACCGAAGAACGGTACCTGTGAGACGAAGACTTCCTTGTATGCTGATCGTAATTGGTAAATATGAAAGGAAATTGTAAAATTGCATTGTGTTTCTTTTAGGTAACCAACTGCTGATTTTGATAAGGGCCCTAGTTAGGAGTTTTCTAAATTAATGTTGCTAAATTGTTTTCGCATGAAGTCCCACATGCCGATGCTAATTTGAGGTTAGACGAGGATTCCATATGTCGCACGATGCAATTTGAAATCTTGTTATGCTGACTAAATGTATGCCATTAGTTCATTACAGATTATCGTATTAGTGATTTGCATTGCTATTATCGAATGCCTCGTGATTCAAATGCTTCATAGATTACACTTGTTTCGACGTTATGGACAGCTATTAATGTTCATATATGTTTATCATTTAGTGTTGAGACACATTTATATTGTGCTAGCTTTGTTAATATAGGGAAATAAATTCACTAACTTTGCAATAAACTGGTGTGGTTATTCCTGGCTGAAAGGCCAGGGTTCGCCGAAATGTATTCTGGATTAATTGTTAAGTGTTATGTTGTTCAAGGTGTTGCTTATGTTCGTTATTGATTATCGATTAGATGAGACTGTTCGATTAATAGTACAGAGAGTTCCCACTTAGTCAAAAGATTCATCGGCCTAAAGAGCGTCCGAATACAGGTAAATTATTACTACGGACCGCTCTATCACCTGTGAGTATTTTTATATTTGTATCCGGATGTATAACACAGTAATCAATACTCCCCAAAAAACAAGCCAGGCCTGTGATTTAAACATCACTATAGTCAGCTAAAGGGAAGAGGCCTTCAGGGTGCTTCACTCCATCTCGTGCTGTCACTTAGAACGTCCTCTGCGGCGTTTCACTCTTTTTGCCATTTTGCTTCTTTGCAAGAGGCGTGAAAACTATAAGAAATTGAGAGTGGGAAGTAACGAAAAGGAACATCTTATTAAAGGTCATTATAATTGCAATACAGATTTCTGTATTTACTGTTTAATATGTCCGCGTGAAAAGATCTATGTGGGTAGCACAATCCATCATGCCAAGAAGAGAGTACTGGAACATAAGGGGGCCGTTAAGCATCACGATCAAAGTTATCCAGTAGCGAGACACTTCCATAAAGACCATCTTGGAAATGAGAATTTACTTAAATTTGTAGTGATTGATCAGACTTAGCAAATAGTCGGGGAGGGGATAGGGAATGTGGACTGAGAAAACTGGAGTCCAAATACATAGTGCACTTTGACACACTTGATCTGTTTGGATTAAATTCCAATGAAGAAATGAGTGTGCATTTGGGATAAACTGATAAATGTGAGTTATTGCTTCAGTCGGTCTTCTGCTATCATTCAGACTGTCCTCTGCAGCTTGCCACTCTTTTTGCCACTTTCCATCTTCCTCTATTGATATCTCCTGAGACCTTCCATCTCCATATGTCATATCCTTCCTCTTCATCACTGTCTTTATACTCTGTCCCTCTGCAGGCACCTCCTTGTGTCGCCCCAATTTCACCATTCTCTCGCTCACACACACGGCCCACTCTCTCCTCACTCTCCTCACTATGAAAGGCATTTGCAGTGCAAATATAAGGAATCGCTAAAATAGCGATTCCTTGCGACTGCAACATGAATTTGCGTGTCGCAATCTGCGTATCGCAAATTACGACCTAGATTTGCAATTCGCATATAGCGATTCGCAAATTCATGTCACTATTGGCGATACGCAGATTGCGACATGCAAATTCCGGCTTGCAATGCTATGCATCAAAAACAATCACAAATAGCAAATATTCACAGAATTGCCTTTTGCACATGCCATTTTACCACGAATTGAAATCAGGTGAATCACAGTGCAGAGTTCCCTAATGGCGTTTGTCATCTCCTTTGTGTTTTCTGCTGCTGTTTGCTGTCCCTCATGCAGCTTGCACAGGTTTTCATTAAGAGACTCCAACTGCTAGTGCATTACTCCCATGTTGTCATTGTGAGACACCAGCTGCCTGCGCATTGACCTCATGTGTTTCATTGCAGGTGCTGCACTTTCAACATGGAAGCTTCAAGGCTGCCAAAGAGTGATGGGCCCTCTTCTTCATCAGTGCACTGTCTGCCTGCATCATGACACCTCCTGATGGGAGTGGACTGACGCTGGGGCAGGGAGTGCTAACTTACTGTGATTCTAATCCTTGGGGTGGTGTGGGTACTTCATCCGGCATTTCATCAGAGTCCAGGTTATACTCTGGGAGAGGTAACACCCCGGCCCTGTGTCTAGTTGGTGCAATAATGAAGGACTCACTGGTGTTTGAGTCGGACTGTGGCTGTGTTTTGACATCCCTCACATTTCCACCTTCGGCTGCGGCAGGGCCCGGGACATCTACAGCGACAATGTGCACTATGTCATTTTTTAATATTTCACAAAATGTTGAATAATAGTAATAAATGTATACTACTATCGTATCACTATGAGTTGTTTGTATTGTTTCTCTATGTGGCTGAACACTACCTTGCTATTTATGTGGTATTTGCTATTTAGGGGTGTGGACTACCACTCCCATAAGGCATTGTTGCGTTGTATCTAAGATGTGGCATGGACTACTTAACACAGCATCGAGCTAATAGCTATTTTCAAGGGGGCATTTTTACATGCACATATGGGGATACACATCATTACTGCCCTTACCTTTGCTGGTGCTGGGTGTCCCTGAGGGGTCAATGTCAGTGACACCACTAACAGCTTCAGGAAGCAATGTGGACTCCACTATGTCTTCCATTGGTGTGGACGGTGTCTGGGTGGATGGTCGTCCTCCGGTGCTCCTTGTCGCTGTTAGCCTGCTGGCTAGCCTCTCTTTGGCACAGGAGCACAAGTTGTACCATCGTTTGCGTAACTCCTCCACTGATTGCTGCGCAACTCCCACTGCGCATATTTTGGTCTGGATGTCTGACCACAGTTTCCTCTTCTCACTTTCAGGTACCTGGAATGAGTTCGTCCCGAAAGGTTTGTCATGGTTCCTGACCACCTCCTCAGTGAGCACCTCCAATTCCTGCTCGCTGAATTGGAGCTTGCGCTTCCTGTCACCTTTCTCCTTCACATTCCCATCAGTGGCCATGTTGCTGTTTGGTCCCGGCTGGCTCGCAAGGCTGGCTTCCGGATGCTGGACTGTCTCTGCCTGCTCCTGTTGGTGTGGCTCCTGGAAACAGCATGGGCTGACTCACTTCCTAGTTGTGATGTCATCAGCCTGTTCCGGTTTGCCTTTTCGCAATTTGCGATTTTCAAATACCGATTCGCTATTTTTTTGCGAGTCAGAATTTGCAACCTGCAAATTGCGTTTGCGTATTTTAAGAAATCGCTATTACCAACACACAATTTGATACATCCCATTTTGTATTTCTTAAATAGCGATTTCTTAAAATTTGCTATTTAAGAAATGTAAACCGGGAGCTTGATACATCTGGCCCTATATATTTTGTCACTTTAAATACAGTGTGTTGAGCTATTTTGTTTATATGATTTAAAAAATACTTCTACCTCATCTAATATAGTACCTAACAGCACCACCACGTACGCAGTTCTGAGGGGACCACAACATGTGATCTTTTTGTGCACATGTGTCGCAGAGGAACCTGCATAATGTGATGGGGTATCATAGCACTCTCATCTAGCTGGAATGATAGCACGCCCCTTCCATCTGCAGAAAATACAGACACTTGATTGTACTCTGTCACTGTCAAACTGCAATCGAGTGGGTAGATTTCTCAACACACTCCTCCTTAATGCAAGTAAATGTCCAATATTAACTTTAATTTTAGGTATCCGTTTCCTAAAATTGAGAGCATCAGACTCTTGACCTTCTTCTAAATATAGTATTTCCCTGCTTGTGTGCTTGAGGGGCTCATCAACTATTAGCAATGGATGAAAATACTCAGGGCCTCATGACCTCATTTACAAGAATCTGAAGCATCGGTATTGAAGCGTCAGATTTCTTGCGCATACCACACATCCCCTAACGATTCCATGGATACGCTGTATATGAAATACAGAGTTCCATGTTGCACGTTTTCCCAGATGCGCCACAAATTCTGATGCTGGTGCTAAACTCATGCATTGCTGGAGTAGTGTTGTTAAACTGATGCATATATAGCAATGCGAGGAGTCTCCCATAGGTGAAAAGCCCTGCATCAATTTTATACCTGCTCTGAGCACGCGGTAAAATTCTGATGCAGTGAACTCACACAATTACGCAGTGAAATCTAAATTTCACTGTGTCACTCCTGCGTGGCTTTTCCCATGGGAACACCTACCCTGCATGCATTATCCCTGTTGCAGGTGTTATGTGACGCAAGGTTTTAAAAACTGACGCATGATTTAGAACCCGTGGATGGGTTACTCTGTCCCAACGGTGACGGATATCTCGTCCGCTGAAATCTAAATCCCATAGCATATAATCGGAATTAGATTTTGGCAGACGGGAAATCCGTCACCGCTGTGATGGAGTAACCTGTCCGCCGAGTTCTAAATCAGGCCCTTCCTCCGTCTTTATTGTTTTGTATACCTTGTTGTTTAAAAATGGTGTCTACACAGAGCGTCAGCATCGGGAGCAAGACCTTCCGAAGCCAAAACTTCTTGGCGCTTTCCGATATTCTGGCTCAATAAACCAACTATTATTAACACTATCAGGAGTGCGACTTTTTCTTCAGTACTGGAAGGAGCAGGATTGTGGACACTTTCATGCCCGGCTGGGTGCAGAGGTGTGCACCCCTTGCATTCAGGAGCTGGCTGGCATACGCGCTACAACAAGGATGCAAGTAGTTTTAGTTAGGACCTAGTTTCCATAGGAAAAGCCTTTTTTGTTTTGCTAATAACCTTGCCATCATTTGAGGTATATTCACAAAATGTTAAAAACTAGTTTGCCAGTCACTTCAGCCTCTGTCTGTAAAGCTTAGGATTGATTCGTCAAGTGGAGGCCGAGAAAAATGGGAGGGGTCCAAAATGCATTTTTGACATGCAATTTCCTATGGAGATTTCAGATATGACTACAGCCCGAACCACTGAATGGAATTACACCAAACTGTGCAGAAAGGTAGATCTCAGTCCAGAAAAAGTGCTTTTTGTAATTTGGTGTAAATCTGTTCTGTAGTTTTGGAGTTATTCAAGAACAACTATTTACGTATACCTAGAGGCATGGATTGATGTGCCAACAGCAATGCCAGGATTGGCTGGCCCCAACCTGATAGAAAAGCTGCAGCCACCATTTTGTCTATTGCCACTCCGTTCTGAAGGGAAAAAATAAAACTAAAATCTGATAGGAGTTGTTAGGATAGAGGTACCCTGACCCCATGGAACTGATGTGGCAGTCCGTGAGGGACCCATCATGGGAAAGAAGTCGCCCAAATACTTTTTTTTGGGGTGTGTGAGGATACGCGGTCCACCGCGGCACTCAGCCTGGTTCCCTGTGTGAATACGCGGCAGATACGCGGATCAAGACCCCAATTAAAAAAAACATACACCCACTGACAGACCCACACACACACACCAACACAAGCGCTCACACACCCACAAAACCACTACCACACCCACTCACAGACCATTCACACACTCACAGACCCACAAAATCACTACCGTACCCACTCAGAACCACACAGCTATTCATCTACACATTCATACACTCACAGCCACTCTCAGACCTACAAAACCACTACCGCACCCACTCATAGACCCACACAGTAACTCACACATACACTAGCACACCCATTCACACTCACAGAATGATACTCACACACACCCACAAAACCACTCACACACCCAACGCAGCCAATCACAGACCGACAAATCCATTCAGAGACCCACACAGCCACACACCTACACAGTCACTCATACACCTACTCACACAACTACTCCCACACGTACTCACACACCCACCTACACACCCACACAACAACTCACACATGCAAGTTACATGTTAAAACTTAAAAGCAAAGATTACACAGACTTTCTAGTTAGGTTAAGATTTTGCACACACAGGGGTTCAGAGCATTCCTACCTTGTCGCCTTGTCTTTTGTTCCCCTTTTATCTTTGGACTCGGCTGAGTCTGAGTCCCCAGGTGGCTCTCACCACTTCCTGGTTGAAGTGGTGGCAGCCAATCAGATCTCATTATGAGATCTTCGGGCTTGGCCGACCCTCTAGATATATATAAATATTGTTTTCTTTAATAACTGAAAAGATTTACAACAAATCACAAAAGGGTTCTTTCTGGGCCAAGATCTATCTTTTTGCCAAACTTGGTGTAATTCATTTAGCAGTTTGGGGTGTAGTCGTGTTCAACATCACTATGGGAAATTGCATAAGGAAAACGTATTTTGGGACCCACCCCTTTTCTCGGCCACCACTTCACTCCAAAACTTTCCAGACAGCAGCTGACCTGACTGGCGTACTAGTTTTGAAAAATGTGTAAAGATTCATCAAACGGCATCATGCAATTTCCTATACAGATTTTAGACATGACTACAGCCTGAAACGCAAGGCCATATAGACCTGGGGATGTGTCAAAACCGTACTCCTCCCCAGGAGACGCGCAACAAGGAAAAATATCTTTAGTTCTCCTCATTTTTCCCTCTTTCTATGTGTGCTTCATTCTGCAGCACACACACAAAGGGGGAAAGCCTTAGAAGATTGTTTTTGAGCAGGAAGGTGCCCCTTCCTGCACACAAACAATCCTGCCTACAACGCAGACACCCTTGGACCAAGGTGCAAGGGTGCCTGCTTTGGCTCTAGGCAGTGAAACAGCACTGGCGTAGGGGGGAGGTCAGGAATGTGCTGAGTATGGAGCATTCCTGCCCTTTCCCTGTGATGCAGGGCTATACAGCAAAGTGACTTGCTGTGCTACCCTGTGTCAAAAACCCATACATCTGGGCCTTAGTGTATCTGTCTTTCACAACATGTACACTCTTGGAGAACCTTGCAGTGGCAAGAACATCACTGTTCTGCCCTGCTGTTGAGGCTGAACAAATATTTGTTTTTTATTGCAGCAAGTGGGCAGGACTGCGTCTCACCCAATTTAACTATACAACAGGAAACACAATTCACTCTCTAGATTGTGCATGTCGGCTATTCTGAAAGAATAGGTCCCAGGCCCAGCTCTCCCTGTCCTGCTGCTTTGCTCTTGTTCCCCTCTTCTCCTTCCTTTTTTCCCCCTTTTTAGGGTCGGGCCTGGGTCGCATGCGCTCACGCATGCGTATCGCTAGCAAGACGCTTTAGGTGTTACAAAAGGGCTCGGAGCCCTGTTGACGTCACGTCAGTGTCTTTCATTGGCAACTTGGCTTGCCTGTTAGAATCCGCTTCCTTTGATTAGTGGAAGGCACGCGTACGTCATGCCTTTTCCGGTGGTGAGCCCTCCTCGAGTGCAGCGACCAAGTACAGAAAACATGCGAGGCTCGCTGGGTTTGTGGACTACTTTTTCTCTGTTTTTGAGTGCGGTCTCGCTGGGCAGAAGTCGAGCGCTTCCCATACTATCGACATTGTTACTCAGTTCATTGCACTTTTGCCAATAGGTATTAGTGTGAACTGTAGCAGCGCGATTGCGCTGTTTTTATTTATTTAATGCAAGAAAAACCCGTTTGGGAGTTTCGAACTGTGAACAGCTGTAACTGCGACAAATGCGATACCCTTGTTTTCTTTTGCTTCTGCATGGCTATCAGCACGGCGCCTCACAGCTGGGCATGGGCCTCACAGCTGGGCATTGACACTGCAAGGGCTCTGGTATGCAAAGCCTCGGCCGCTCTGTCATTGGCCTCCTTGATGTTTTCAGTCCCATCTTGCAGAGTCACCCTGAAGTGAGTAGCACTCACCTCTTTCCCCACGGAGACCCAATGAATAATGAAAGCGAACCCACCCAAAGTATTTAGGCGCCTCGACATGCACTGCGAGCTTGTGACTTCTTTCTGTGAACCTCGGCTGCCCTCATGTCTCACAATTAGGGCAAGAAACTGCCAGCCCCAAGTGACGTACATAGTAGCATGTCCCCCCCTCATTTCATCCAAAACCAAACCAAAGCGCCTTATTTCAGAGCTCTTGCTGTCATAGTAGCGCAGGGAATGCCGGGGGCTGCGGGGTTCACATTAAAGTTCATCTTATCTCGGCCTGGAAGCTGTTTGTGCCAAGTTATAAATCTCCAAGCTTTGTGCGCATCAGAGCCCCAGGCGGACTCTGCCCCAACCCCTCCCTCGCCTCACCTTCCATGGGAACCCATCCATCCCGTACAGTCAACCCCCCTCCCCCCCTCCCCCAGCAGCCAGGGAGCACAACGCCAACAAATGAAAGATTAACAGTATATACTGACTTATTTCTCCCAAATGCAGCGAGCCTAGACGTCCTCAGGAATACAGAAAGTTCCTCCTAACTCTAGCCTACGACATTCCCTTAGCTGGACATTTGGGGCAAATTAAAACTTGGGACAGGCTTGTTCCCTTGTTTCATTGGCCTAGAATGTCAGAGGACACAAAATAATTTTGTAAGTCCTGTGAAACCTGTCAAGCCAGTGGCAAGACAGGTGGCATCCCAAAGGCACCCCTTATTCCACTGCCTGTGGTTGGGGTTCACTTTGAAAGGGTAGGGGTTGACATAGTTGTCCCCCTTGACCCTCCTACTGCTTCAGGCAATAGGTTTATCTTGGTGGTAGTGGACCATGCCACCAGATATCCTGAAGCTATTCCTCTAAGGACCACTACAGCTCCTGCAGTGGCAAAGGCCCTCCTGGGAATCTTTTCCAGGGTGGGCTTCCCAAAAGAGGTGGTATCAGACAGGGGAAGCAATTTTATGTCTGCTTACTTAAAGGCCATGTGGAAGGAATGTGTGTAACATACAAGTTCACCACACCCTATCATCCACAAACAAATGGACTGGTTGAGAAGTTTAATAAAACTCTCAAAGGAATGATAATGGGACTCCCTGAAAAACTCCGCAGGAGATGGAATATCCTGTTACCTTGCCTCCTTTTTGCTTACAGGGAGGTACCCCAAAAAGGAGTGGGCTTCAGCCCCTTTGAACACCTATTTGGACACCCTGTAAGAGGTCCTCTAACACTTGTTAAGGAGGGTTGGGAACCACCGTTAAAAGCTCCAAAGCAAGACATAGTGGAATATGTACTTGGGCTAAGATCTAGGATGGCTGAGTACATGAAAAAGGCCAGCAAAACCCTTCAGGCCAGCCAATAGCTCCAAAAGCAATGGCATGACCAGAAGGCTGTTTTGGTTCAGTACCAACCAGGGCAGAAAGTGTGGGTCTTGGAGCCTGTGGCCCCAAGGGCACTCCAAGACAAATGGAGTGGTCCCCACATAATTGTTAAAAAGAAGGGAGAAGTCACCTACTTAGTTGACTTAGGCACTGCCAGGAGTCCCCTTAGGGTGCTCCATGTCAATCGCCTGCAACCCTACTATGACAGGGCTGATCTCACCCTGCTCATGGCAACAGATGAGGGACAGGAAGAAGAGAGTGACCCTCTCCCTGATCTCTTCTCTTCCACAGAACAAGATGCTCTAGTGGAAGGTGTAGTTTTGGCAGATTGTCTTACTGCTGAGCAGAAAGATCACTGCATAAATCTCCTGTTCAGTTTTCTGAACTCTTCTCTACTGTGCCAGGCACCACTTCTTGGTGTGAGCACACTATAGATACTGGAGACAGCTTGCCTGTCAAAAGTAAGATCTATAGGCACCTGACCATGTCAGAGACTGCATAAAGCAAGAGGTACAGAAAATGCTTGAACTGGGAGTGGCTGAGCACTCTGAAAGTCCATGGGCCTCTCCTGTGGTGCTTGTACCAAAACCTCATTCCAAAGATGGTAAAAGGGAAATGCGATTTTGTGTTGACTACAGAGGTCTCAACCAGGTAACCAAAACTGATGCTCACCCTATACCCAGGGCAGATGAGCTAATAGATACACTGGCATCTGCCAAGTATCTAAGCACCTTTGATTTGACTGCAGGGTATTGGCAGATCAAGTTATCAGAGGATGCAAAAGCACAAACTGCATTTTCAACCATTGGAGGCCATTACCAATTCACAGTAATGCCTTTTGCATTGAAAGATGCACCTGCCACTTTTCAAAGGTTGGTGAACAAAGTCCTGCAAGGGCTGGAAGCTTTTAGTGCAGCATATCTAGATGATATAGCTGTCTTTAGCTCCAGCTGGGATGATCACCTGGTCCACCTATGGAACGTTTTGGAGACCCTGCAAAAGGCAGGCCTCACTATCAAGGCTTCAAAGTGCCAGATAGGGCAGGGGAAAAGTGGTTTATCTGGGACACCTGGTAGGTGGAGAACAGATTGCACCACTTCAGGGGAAAATCCAAACTATTATAGATTGGGTTCCCCCTACAACTCAGACTCAGGTGAGAGCCTTTTTAGGCCTCACTGGGTACTACAGGAGGTTCATAAAGAACTAAGGCTCCATTGCAGCCCCTCTTAATGACCTCACATATAAGAAAATGCCTAAGAAGGTATTATGGACAGCAAACTGTCAGAAAGCTTTTGAAGAGCTGAAGCAGGCCATGTGCTCTGCACCTGTCCTGAAAAGCCCATGTTACTCCAAAATATTCATTGTCCAAACTGATGCATCTGAATTAGGGGTAGGGGCAGTCTTATCACAACTTAATTCTGAGGGCCAGGATCAACCTGTTGCTTTTATCAGCAGGAGGTTGACCCCTAGAGAAAAACGTTGGTCTGCCATAGAGAGGGAGGCCTTTGCTGTGGTCTGGGCACTGAAGAAGTTTAGGCCATACCTGTTTGGCACTCACTTCATTTTTCAGACAGACCACAAACCTCTACTTTGGCTAAAACAAATGAAAGGTGAAAACCCTAAATTGTTGAGGTGGTCCATATCCCTGCAGGGAATGGACTATAAAGTGGAACATAGACCTGGGAGTACCCACTCCAATGCAGATGGACTCTCCAGATATTAGACAATGAAGACTCATCAGGGCATGGCTAGTCTTATTGTTCTCGTTTGGGGGGGGGGGTTGTGTAGGAAAGTACCATCTTGCCTGGCATATTACCCCCATATTTCACTGTATATATGTTGTTTTAGTTGTATGTGTCACTGGGACCCTGCCAGCCAGGGCCCCAGTGCTCATAAGTGTGCCCTGTATGTGTTACCTGTGTTATGACTAACTGTCTCACTGAGGCTCTGCTATCCAGAACCTCAGTGGTTATGCTCTCTCATTTCTTTCCAAATTGTCACTAACAGGCTAGTGACCAATTTCACCAATTTACATTGGCATACTGGAACACCCTTATAATTCCCTAGTATATGGTACTGAGGTACCCAGGGTATTGGGGTTCCAGGAGATCCCTATGAGCAGCAGCATTTCTTGTGCCACCCATAGGGAGATCTGACAATTCTTACACAGGCCTGCCAGTGCAGCCTGAGTGAAATAACATCCACGTTATTTCACAGCCATTTACCACTGCACTTAAGTAACTTATAAGTCACCTATATGTCTAACCTTCACCTGGTGAAGGTTGGGTGCTAAGTTACTTAGGGCCATATTTATACTTTTTGACGCAAAACTGCGCTAACGCAGTTTTGCGTCAAAAAAATTAGCGCCGGCTAACGCCATTCTGAAGCACCATGCGGGCGCCGTATTTATTCAATGACATTAGCCGGCGTTAGCCGCCGGCGCTGCCTGGTGTGCGTGAAAAAAAACGACGTACACCAGGCAGCGCCGGCGTAGGGGGAAAATGGAGTATGGGCGTCCAAAAATGGTTGCAAGTCAGGCTGAGGCAAAAAAATGGCCTCAACCCGATTTGCGCCATTTTTGTTTACGACGCCCAACCCCCATTGAAATGACTCCTGTCTTAGCAAAGACAGGAGTCATGCCCCCTTGCCCAATGGCCATTCCCAGGGGACTTATGTCCCCTGGGCATGGTCATTGGGCATTGTGGCATGTAGGGGGGCACAAATCAGGCCCCCCTATGCCACAAAAAAAATAAAAAATAAATACCTGAACTTACCTTAATGTCCCTGGGGTGGGTCCCTTTATCCTTGGGTGTCCTCCTGGGGTGGGCAAGGGTGGCAGGGGGTGTCCCTGGGGGCAGGGGAGGGCACCTCTGGGCTCATTCTGAGCCCACAGGTCCCTTAACGCCTGCTCTGACCCAGGCGTTAAAATCCGGCGCTAATGCGGGTTTTTTAGACCCGCCCACTCCCGGGCGTCATTTTTGCCCGGGAGTATAAATACGACGCATATGCATCGGAGTCATTTTTTAAGACGGGAACGCCTACCTTGCATATCATTAACGCAAGGAAGGTGTTCACGCAAAAAAATGACGCTAACTCCATGAACTTTGGCGCTAGACGCGTCTAACGCCAAAGTATAAATATGGAGTTAGTTTTGCGTACGCTTCGGCGCAAACGGAGTATAAATATGCCCCTTAGTGTGTTGGCACCCTGGCACTATCCAAGGTGCTCCCACATTGTTCAGGGCAAATTCCCCGGACTTTGTGAGTGCAGGGACACCATTACACGCGTGCACTATACATTTTTCCCGACATATGTATAGCGTCACAATGGTAACTCCGAACATGGCCATGTAACATGTCTAAGATCGTGGAATTGTCACCCCAATGCCATTCTGGCATTGGGGGGACAATTCCATGATCCCCGAGTCTCTAGCTCAGACCCGGGTACTGCCAAACAACCTTTCCCGGGGTTTCACTGCAGCTGCTGCTGCTGACAACCCCTCAGACAGGTTTCTGCCCTCCTGGGGTCCAGTCTGGCTTGGCCCAGGAAGGCAGAACAAAGGACTTCCTCAGAGAGAGGGTGTTACACCCTCTCCCTTTGGAAAAAGGTGTTAGGGCTTGGGAGGAGTAGCCTCCCCCAGCCTCTGGAAATGCTTTGATGGGCACAGATGGTGCCTATCTCTGCATAAGCCAGTCTGCACCGGTTCAGGGATCCCCCAGCCCTGCTCTGGCGCGAAACTGGACAAAGGAAAGGGGAGTGACCACTCCCCTGACCTGCACCACCCCTGGGAGGTGCCCAGAGCTCCTCCAGTGTGCTCCAGACCTCTGCCATCTTGGAAACAAAGGTGCTGCTGGCACACTGGACTGCTCTGAGTGGCCAGTGCCAGCAGGTGACATCAGAGACTCCTTCTGATAGGCTCCTTCAGGTGTCGCTAGCCTATCCTCTCTCCTAGGTAGCCAAACCTCCTTTTCTGGCTATTTAGGGTCTCTGCTTCTGGGAATTCCTGAGATAACGAATGCAAGAGCTCATCAGAGTTCCTCTGCATCTCTCTCTTCACCTTCTGCAAAGGAATCGACTGCTGACCGCACTGGAAGCCTGCAAAACTGCAACAAAGTAGCAAAGACGACTACTGCGACCTTGTAACGCTGATCCTGCTGCCTTCTCAACTGTTTTCCTGGTGGTGCATGCTGTGGGGGTAGTCTGCCTCCTCTCTGCACTAGAAGCTCTGGAGAAATCTCCCGTGGGTCGACGGAATCTTCACCCTGCAACCTCAGGCACCAAAGAACTGCATCACCGGTCCTCTGGGTCTCCTCTCAGCATGACAAGCGAGGTCCCTTGAACTCAGCAACTCTGTCCAAGTGACTCCCACAGTCCAGTGACTCTTCAGTCCAAGTTTGGTGGAGGTAAGTCCTTGCCTCCCCACGCTAGACTGCATTGCCGGGAACCGCATGTTTTGCAGCTACTCGGCTCCTGTGCACTCTTCCAGGATTTCCTTTGTGCACAGCCAAGCCTGGGTCCCCGGCACTCTAACCTGCATTGCACGACCTCCTGAGTTGTTCTCCGGCGTCGTGGGACCCTCTTGTGTAACTGCGGGTGAGCTCCGGTTCACTCCACTTTGTAGTGCCTGTTCCGGGACTTCTCTGGGCACTGCTTGCTTCTGAGTGGGCTCTTTGTCTTGCTGGATGCTCCCTCTGTCTCCTCACGCAATTGGCGACATCCTGGTCCCTCCTGGGCCACAGCAGCATCCAAAAACCCTAACCTCGACCCTTGCAGCTAGCAAGGCTTGTTTGCAGTCTTTCTGCACGGAAACACCTCTGCACGACTCTTCACGATGTTGGACATTCATCCTCCAAAGGAGAAGTTTCTAGCCCTTGTCGTTCTAGCAGAATCCACAGCTTCTACCATCCGGTGGCAGCTTCTTTGCACCCACAGCTGGCATTTCCTGGGCATCTGCCCACTCCCGACTTGATCGTGACTTTTGGACTTGGTCCCGTTGTTCCACAGGTACTCTCGTCAGGAAATCCATTGTTGTTGCATTGCTGGTGTTGGTCTTCCTTGCAGAATTCCCCTATCACTACTTCTGTGCTCTTTGGGGAACTTAGGTGCACTTTGCACCCACTTTTCAGGGTCTTGGGGTGGGCTATTTTTCTAACCCTCACTGTTTTCTTACAGTCCCAGCGACCCTGTACAAGGTCACATAGGTTTGGGGTGCATTCGTGGTTCGCATTCCACTTCTAGAGTATATGGTTTGTGTTGCCCCTATCCCTATGTGCCCCCATTGCATTCTATTGTGACTATACATTGTTTGCACTGTTTTCTATTGCAATTAGTGCATATTTTGGTATTGTGTACATATATCTTGTGTATATTTGCTATCCTCATACTGAGGGTACTCACTGAGATACTTTGGCATATTGTCATAAAAATAAAGTACCTTTATTTTTAGTATATCTGTGTATTGTGTTTTCTTATGATATTGTGCAAGTGACACTAGTTGTACTGTAGGAACTTCACGCGTCTCCTAGTTCAGCCTAAGCTGCTCTGCTAAGCTACCTTTTCTATCAGCCTAAGCTGCTAGACAACCCTCTACACTAATAAGGGATACCTGGGCCTGGTGCAAAGTGTAAGTACCTCTTGGTACCCACTACAAGCCAGTCCAGCCTCTTACAATTCCTAGGTACCATATACTAGGGACTTACATGGGGGGCCTGTATGCCAATTGTGGGAAGAAAAAGGTACAATTTAGAGGAGAGAGCAAATCTACTGGGGTTCTGGTTAGCGGGAACCCAGTAGACACAGTCAAACACAGCCAACCTGCAGAAAATGGGGGTAACCATGCCAAGAAAGAGGGCACTTTCCTACAAGACTTTAAACAACATTGTCTCGCAGCTGAGGTTAGTCTAAAGAACTGGGTCTCTTAGCCTTCCCAGAGGTAGGTGAGTCTAAACAACAGGGTCTCGCAGCATTCCCAGAGGTGACTCTAAACAACAATGTCTCACAGTGTGAGAGCAGGGAAGAGAAATGTGAAGGAGCGTGAGAGTGGGAAAGGGACATGTGAAGGGGTGTGAGAGTGGGGAAGGGACACATGAAGGGGCATGAGAGCGGAAAGGGACACTTGAGGGGTCATGAGAGAGGGGAATGCACATGTGAAGGGGCATGAGAGCGGAAAGGGACAAGTAAAGGGGTGGGTAGTGAGAGCAGGGAAGATACGCATGAAGGGCCGTCAGAGCAGAGAAGGGACACGTGAAGGGGTGTGAGAGCGGGAAAGGGACAGGTGAAGGGGCAGGAGTGAGAGCGGGGAACGGAGGGTGTGAGGGGGTAAGGGACAAGTGAAGAGGCCTGAGAGCTGGGAAGGGACAGGTGAAAGGGCAGGCGTGATAGTGGCGAAGGCACAGGTGAAGGGGTCTGACAGCTGGGAAGGGACACATGAAGTGCCTCCAGCAGATGGCTCGAGTGCAGCCCAGGCTGCTCAGGTGTGGGGCTGCCGACAAGTGGGGAGGTGCGGCCTGACCTGGCTTCCCTCCCAGAGGTCAGTCTAAACAACAGGCTCTTGCAGCCTTCCCTGAGTGAGGTGAGTGTAAATAGGCTCTCGCAGCCTTCCTGGAGTGAGGTGAGTGTAAACAGGGTCTTGCAGCCTTCCAAGAGGTGACTCTAAACAACACAGTCTGGCAGCATTCCCAGAGGTGAGTCTAAAGAACAGGAACTCTATCCATTCAGGGGCACCCTCGGACCTGTGCCCACATCACATCTTGGACCTGGCCATCGCCACCATCGCACCAGAGCTTTGCTGGACTATCAACCGTTCTATCAAAACCGCCACCATCCCATCCAACTGGAAACACAAGATCAACCCGCTCCTAAAGAAACCCTCCGATGACCCAACAGAGATAAAAAACTACAGACCCATCTCTCTGCTCCTTTCCCAGTCAAGGTAGCAGAAAAGGCCATCAACATGCAACTGGCGGAGTTCCTTCAAGTCATACCACATCCTAGACCCCTCAGAGTCCAGATTCAGGAGCAACCACAGCACCAAGACAGCCCTCCTCAGAGTCACTGACCACATCTGTGCCATACTGGACCATGGACACACGACCACCCTCATCCTCCTCGACTTCTCCTCCGCATTCAACACAGTCTCCCTCTCCACTCTTTGCACCAGACTCCATAATGCCGGCATCTGCGATAAAACACTGGAATGGATTCGATCCTTCCTCACCGGAAGAGCCTAGAGTGTGAGACTCCCATTGTACACCTCAGCGCCCAAAGAAACCTGCTGTGGAGTACCCGGGGATCTTCCCTAAGCCTGACCCTCTTCAACATCTACATGGCCTGCTCGCCAAAATTGTCAGACAGTACAGACTAAACATTGTCTCCTATGCCGACAATACTCAACTGATCCTCTCCTTGACCGACGACCCATCAACAGCCAAGAGAAATTTCCACAATGGTATGAGAACAGTCGCCGCCTTCATAGAAACCAGTTGCCTCAAACTCAACCCGGACAAGACAGAGTTCCTCATTCTCGGTTCCACCCCTCTGCGTGGGATGACTCCTGGTGGCCAGCCACCCTAGGAAACACCCTTACCCACCACACACGCAACCTGGGTATCATCCTGGACTCCACGCTTTCCAATACCTGTCAAGTCAACGCCATCTCATTGGCCTGCTTCCACACTCTCCTTTGGAAGATTTTCAAGTGGATCCCCATCGAGACCAGAAGGATGCTCACCCACATTCTTGTCAGTAGGAAATTGGACTATGGCAACACACTCTATGCCAGCATCACAAAGAAGCTACAAGCAAGACTACAGAGAATCCAGAATGCCGCAGCCAGAATCGTCCTGCATTCTGCATATTGACTACTCTTCCCTTCTCCTGCAGTGAATGACAACTTCTTGGTGACTGGGTTATATGACACTGCCTTCCAATGTCTTTTGGCCCCCACATACTTGGCTGAACCATCAGTAAACCACACATGATTCCTATCCTCAGGGGACAAGGATTCACATGGCTCACTGCACCTCACTGGTGGCTCTTTTATCTCTGGTACCTCCTGCATCCTCTCATCATCCTGCACAGGGGCTCATCTACCTGTCATGCAGGGCTGCTGGGCTGCTGGTCCCACTCGGGCCCTTTCCTGTATGTACCACTTCCAATTAATTATACTGGCCTCTTGTGCATCTTCTATGCGGTGAGTTTTGGGTGATATCATCACCCACTGCATTATTGGAATCTCAGGTCTCAGAATCACATTATGACCTAGAGCCATGTGCTCATTATCCACTAGAGCCCAGTAACAAGCAAGTAGCTGTTTCTCAAAGGGAGTATACGGCTCTCCAGCATTAGGTAGCTTTTTGGGCAAGAAACCCAGGGGCACCTTCGTTCTCCCCTGCTTTTGCCACATACTCCAATTTGCATATTGCCCCTGAACTGTTACAAGTAACTCAATGTCTCTTTCTTGTACTGGCCATAAGTCTAAAGCCTGTTGAATCACCTCCTTTGCCAAGTCAAACGCACACTGCTGCTGCTCTCCCCATTCACGCTCATGCATCCTTCTTGTCACTTTGTACTAAGGGGCCAAAATCTGACTCAAGTGAGGGATATGCTGTCGCCAAAAACCAAACAACCCAATGAATCAGTGTCTCCTGCTTAGTGCGGGGAGTGGCAAATTCTAACATCTTTACCTTTGCCTGCGGCAGCACCTCTCTATGTCCCTGATTCCACTGGATTCCTAGAAACTTCACATTTTGAGAGGGTCCTTGTGTCTTATCTGGATTAATCATCCACCCTTTGCTCTGCAAGAGTTATATAACCCTGTCCAACTGAGCCTCCACCTGTTCTTGTGTCTCTCCCTGAATCATCACATCATCAATATCATGGGACAATTACATCCCTGGAATGACGGATACTTCATTCAGGTGTTCTGCCACCAGCCGGTGACAGATGGTGGGGTTATGTGCATATCCTTGGGGGAGCCTTAGCATTGCTCCTGACTCTCAGAGGCCAATGGTATAGAAAAGAAAGCATTGACAATATCAATGGTTGCATACCACATCCCTTTATGTTTTTTTATCCTCTCACTCAAAGTGATGGTGTCGGGGACCACAGCTAGAGGGGTGACTTACCCATAACAAATGCAGTGTAGGGGGGACAAGGCACACAGGGAGCGTGCCATGTCGAGTTTACCTTTTTAGGTTTGCTCCAGTACACTCAGCCTGCAATGGCAGTGCTGGGTGCATCTGGGTGTGGGCCCTAGAGGGTGGCACAATCAGTGCAGTTGCCCCCAGGGGCCTACCCTTAACATCCCATGCCTTGGGTACTGGTTTACCCATTTAATAGGGACTTACAGTGATATTTAAGACTGTATCTAATTGTATCTAATTGTGCCAAGCATCACAACAGATTTGGGGAAAGAGCTCTGGCTCAGAGAACCTTGTTAGCAGGGGCCTTGGGCACTACAACTTCTAGAACACATTAACATCAGGCAGAAAGTGGAGGGGCTAACCATGCAAAAAAGGCCTCCTCTCACACTACCCCCCAAATGATGGAGTATGAGACTACCTTTTCCTTAGTGACGCTTCATCTTCTAAGTGGAAGAAGCTGGAGAGGCCATCTGCATTGGCATGGGCAGTCCCAGGTCTGTGTTCCACTTTAAAGTCCAGCCCCTGTAGGGAGTTGAACCACCTAAGCAGTTTGGAATTCTCACCTTTTATTTGCTGTAGCCACCTGAGAGGACTGTGGTCAGTCTGAACAGTGAAGTGAGAGCCAAACAAGTATAGCCTCAACTTTTTCAGAGTGCAAACGACAACAAAGGCTTCCCTCTCTATGGCACTCCATTTTTGTTCCCTAGGGAGTAGCTTTTTGCTAATAAGAGCAACAGACTGGGCATGTCGATTATCATTCCTTTGGGACAGGACCCATTTCAGATGCGTCAGTTTGGACTATGAATTCCCTGGAGTAGTATGGTGCTTGTAGAACTGGGGCAGAGCACATAGCTTTCTTCAGAGTGTCAAAGGCCTTTTGACAACTCTCTGTCCAGTTGATTTTTCTAGCCATCTTCTTGGAGGTAACCTCTGTGAGGGGTCAACTATTGTGCCATTATCCTTTACAAACCTCATGTAATATCCAGTTAAGCCAAGGAATGCCCTGACTTGTGTCTGGGTTGTGGGAGCTTCCTAAACCAGAATAGTCTGACTCTCGGGTTGGGGAGGTTGCACTTGGCCTCCACCCAATAGGTGGCCCATGTACACAACTTTTCCCTGCCCTATCTGGCACTTTCTTTCCTTGATAGTGAGGCCTGCCTTTTGCAGAGCCTCAAGGACCTTGCCAAGGTGGATCAGGTGATCCTGCCAGGTGGAACTATAGACAGCTATGGCATCCTAGTATTCTGCACTAAATGTTTCCAGTCCAGCAAGGACTTGGTTCATCAATATCTAGAAGGTGGCAGGTGCATTATTTAGTCCAAAAGGCATAACAGTGAACTGATAATGCCCACTAGGAATAGAAAATTCTAGCCTCTCTTTTGCTCCTGGGGTCAGACCAATCTGTCAGTACCCTGATGTTAAATCAAAAGTACTCAGGTATTTGGCTGTCCCTAGTCTGTCAATGAGCTCATTAGCTCTTGGGAATGGGTGTGCATCTCTCTTGGTTACTGAGTTGAGGCCCCCGTAGTGCACACAAAACCTAATTTCTTTCTTGTCACCCTTGGAGTGAGGTTTGGGGACTAACACTACTGGGCTAGCCCAGGGGCTTTCTGAGGAATCAATGACACCTAAATTCAACATTTTCTTGACTTCAGCATCTATGCTTTCTCCGACATGGTCAGACTGTCTGTAAATTTTGTTTTTGACAGGCAGGCTGTTACCAGGGTCCATATCATGGGTACAGCAGTTTGTCTTCCCAGGGGTGAGAAAACATAACCCAGAATACTGGTTGAGGACCTGTCTGCAATCAGTCTGCTGTTGTCCTGAGAGGGTGTTTGACAAGACCACTCCATCTACAGAACCATCTTGGGGATTGCTGGAGAGGAGATCATGGAGAGATTCACTCTCCTCTTCCTGTCCCTCATCTGTAACCATGAGTATGGTCACATCAGCTCTGTCATAAAAGGGTTTTAGGCGGTTGGCATGTATGATTCCTTTGGGGTTCTTGCAACTGCCTGGGTCCACTAGATAAGTGACTTCCCCTTTCTTTTCAAGAATGGCATAGGGCCCTGACCATTTGTCCTGGTGGGCCCTTGGAGCAACAGGCTTCAACACCCAAAAGTTCTGCCCTGGTTGGAACTCCACCATAGCAGCTTTTTGGTCATACCAAAGCTTTTGAAGCTCTTCGCTGGCCTGAAGATTTTTGCTGGCTTTCTCCATGTACTCAGCCATTCTAGAACGTAGGCCAAGTACATAGTCCACAATATCTTGTTTGGGCTCTTTGAGAGGTCTCTTCCAGCCTTCCCTTACAAGACTTAGGTGGTCATTATGACATTGGTGGTAAATACTGCTTACTGCCACGGTGACGGCCGTCAAAATACCGTCGTGGAGGTGGACATCCGTATGCCAAATTATGACACACACACTCTAACTGACAGAATACTGCCACAAACACATATCCGCCAGACCAAAGGCTAGTGTTAAAGTGTCGGTACGAACACCCATGCCATTACGCCAACAAAACAACGCCCACCATATTATGACACACGAATCACCATGGTGGACATTCAACATCGCTAAACCATTGGCAGTACACGACGGTGCGCTCATAATGGCCATCCAAATACAAAACCACACAACATTGGCCAATACCAGAAACACACACCTGACACTGATACACACACCACCCACAGCACTATAAAACACAAATGTTACCCACAACACTTTACAAACACCAAAAATGTACACTAGACAGACATGAATATCACAGAGACAACTACACACAGACACACCACAAACATCCAGTCATCCGTCACGATCCCCACATCCCACCCCACCACATTACTCAACACCCTATGCACAACACACACACACCACACAACACCCATGCACAACACACACACCACACAACACCCATGTCCCCACTAAGACACCCCTGTTTCACTGATGAGGAGTTGCGGATCATGGTGGAGGAAGTAGTCGGGGTAGAGCCACAGCTGTTTGGAGCACAGGTACAGCAGATATCCATTGCCAGGAAGATGGAGCTATGGTAGAGGATCATGGACAGGGTGAATGCCGTGGGAAAAACATCCGTGCACAAGGGATGACATCAGGAAGAGGTGAAACAACCTAAGGGGGAGGTACATTCCGTGGCAGCAAGGCACCAGCTCGCCATCCAGAGGACTGGTGGTGGACCCCCACCTCTTCCCCCACAGCTCACAGCATGGGAGAAGCACGTCTTGGCTATATTGCATCCTGAGGGACTCACTGGAGTAGCTGGAGGACTGGACACTGGTTAGTCAACATTTAATACCTATCACCCACCCATACCTGCATGCCATCTCACACCCTCATCCTGACTCCCATCACTTCACTCCACCCCACACACTGCACCTACACATGTGACCAACATCTATGCCAAGCCCTGCATGCCATACTAATACATGGACAACCCTCACAGCCCTACATGTACACCCATCACCAAAGCATGCACAGCATGGAGTATAAACAATCACACAACACATCACCATACACAAACAAAGTTAGCAGGGCAACAGCAACGATAGAGGGGAAGCTAGGGATGTACAATGTGTCACAGACATGAAGCATAATATATCACTTACATCCCCACAGATGCCCCAGCCCATCCCATCGATGAGGAGGTGCCATGACTATCCAGTCCAGCAACCGAAGATGCCCCCAGTGAAGACAGTAAGTCTGGACTTCAGGATCTGGATGAAGTACCTGGCCCATCAGGGACCACTGGTCAGTCGGCCACCCCAGCCCACTCACAGTCCACCACAGAGCATCCCCCCTCAGTATCCAACACCACAGCACCCAACCCAACGCCCCACACCTCTGTCCCCAGTAAACGTCAATCAGCAGTGTGCCCACCTGTACAGGGACCCCTCACCCCCAAGACAATCAGGGTGCTGGGGTCAGTGGCAGTGAACACACTGTTCAGGGGACACAAACACAGGGGTACAGGGACACTGGGAGAACCGCTGTGTGCCAGGGGAAGGACGGGCCAAGGGAACCAACTCTCCAGGAGGCACTCACCAATGTCCTGGGGACTTACCAACAATCCCAGAACAAGATGGGCCAGATCCTGACCAACATACAGGAGAACAAGCGGCTGCAGGAGGTAGACCATCAGGAGATCAGGGAACATTTGCAGGGCTTCACCACCCCCAAGGTCTCCATAGCAGGGGTGCTGGCTGACATGGCCAACATCATGAGGGAATGGACAGCACACCAGCGGGCCCCTACAACTAGCCAGTCTACTGACCAGCCATCCACATCTGCTGCTGCTAGTTGACAGGAGGCCCTGCCACAGGACCCATAGGCCAACAGCACCCCTCCCCTGCAGAAAGTGAACCACCCTGCAAACGTTCCCTGTGACCCAGGCAGAAGCCAGAGGCACGTGCCAAGACCAAGACCACCACCAGGAAATAAGACCCTCTTGAATGTCCCCCTTGTGTCCCACCCTGTCACCTTGTCCACTCGGAACTGCTTTTGCTGTGCAATTATGTCAACAGGTACATCTTTTGCAATTGACATGAACTATGGTATAGTATACAAATAATGATCTGTATCTCTCTGTAGTCATCACATCAGTGCACAGTTGTAATAACACCAACATCTGCAAATAGAGAAGGCATAAGTGACAGTCAGTTGAGATGCAAGGGAAGTCACTGCCATCCTGCTACAGCCACACAGAAAACACAAATATTTAGAGGAATGGTCAGTTCCACTGTCTTACCTGTGTGTCACTGGAAGTACTGGCGTATTACTGATGTTCTGTTGTCCACATCCTCTGCCTCCTCATCCTTACTGTCCTCAGAGTCCACTGCTGCCACAGGGACATTTCCAATCTCCTCCTTTTGCAGATAAGGCATGTGTCATCTGAGGGCCAGGTTGTGCAACATGCAGCATACTACAACTATCTGGCAGACCTTCTCAGGGGAGTAGTGTAGGAGGCTGGCCTGGCTTATAGTGGGTACCTGATGGTACTTACACCTTGTGCCAGGTCCAGTTATCCCTTATTAGTAGATTAGTAGTGTTCTAGCAGCTTAGGCTGATAGATGTAGCTAAAGTAGAGCAGTTTAGGCTGAACTAGGAGACATGCAAAGCTCCTACTATACCAGTTATATCATATAGGTACTATATCATAAGAAACACAACACTCAGGCACTAACGCAGTTTTGCACCAAAACGTTTTGCACCAGCTTGCACCATTTTTTAGCACCAGCTGGGCACCATATTTATGGAATGGTGCAAGCCGGTGCAAAGGGTAGGCTAGCGTAAACAAAAAATGACGTTAGGCAGGTTAGAGTCAAAATAAATGACTCTAACCAGATTAGCATCATTTTTTTACACTAAGGGGCATATTTATACTCTGTTTGCACTTAATTAGCATAATTTGTTTTCCTCTAATTTGGTGCAAAACTAACTCCATATTTATACCTTGGTGCTAGAGCCGTCTAGTGCCAAATTTATGGAGTTAAATTCATTTTTTGGAAGTGGAAACCTACCTTGCCTTAATAAGATGCAAGGTAGGCGTTCCTGTGCAACAAATGACTCTGCTATTCCTCAGTATGAAGGCGTCATGCACCGACCCAGGATATTTGGCTGTGATGTGGGAGATGTAGTGGTCAGCCAGGCAAACCATTTGCACACTGAGTGAATGAAAACTCTTCTGATTCCTGAACACCTGTTCATTGTGGCGGGGGGAGACGCAATAGCCCTCATTAAAACATTGGTGGTAAATGCCGCCTACCACTGCAGTGATGGCCGGCAAAAGACCGTCGCTGCGGCTAACAGCAGTCCGTCAAATAATGATCACAGCCGGATTTCTGCCACAAGAAGGACGGAAATCCAGCTGTGGCCATGCTGGCGGATGGCGTTAAGGTGGTGCTGCTACCACCAGCAGCTCCACGCCAGTAGATCGCCCCCAGCCGTATTATGAAAAATAATATGGCCTGGCGGTGTTCTGCTGTCGGGAGGTGCTGGCGGTAGGAGTACCCCGTCCCGTCCCCTGCCGGAAGACCCCAGTGGGGGGTGTTGTGTGTGTGGGGGTGTGTGTGCGAATGAATGTGTGAGTGTGTGCGTGAATGCAAATGTATATGTAGTGTTGATTGCATGTGTGTATGCATGTGTGAGAATGGGTGTATTGAATGGGTATGTGAATGCGTGTCTGTGTGTCAGTGTGAATGTGGTACGGATGTGTGCATGAGTGAATGGATGCATGCATGTATAAATGCATGTATGCCTGTGTGAGTGAGTGTGTGTATGCGTGGTGCGTGCCTGCATGTGTGTCTGTGGGGAGGTGGAGGATTGGAAGGGGGAGCGTGGATGGAGAGGGGGACGGGGGTGTCTGGGGAGTGTTTGGGGGAGGGGCCTCCTATCAGTGACAGGGAAGGAATTCCCTGTCACTAATAGGGCCTACTGCCATGGTTTTCATGGCATTACGATCGCCATGAAAACCATGGCCGTAGTCAGGGTCAAAATGCCTGAGGCAGGGGCGTGGCTTCGGGCGTCAAGATGGCGGTCGCACTCTGAGAGTGCTCTGGACCCCACCGTCATCCGCCCGAATATGCCGCGGTCTGCTGAATTTGAGGCGCCGCTCTAAATGTCCCCGCGGGTTCTCTGCCCCTTGGGGACCAGGTTGTGGCGAAGAGGTGGCGGGAAACAACCCCTGCGTCCGCCCGGCGGCCCGTCCAACCAGAGAACCAAAATGGCGGCCGGGACCAGACCGCCTCGGCGAGGCTGAGCCGCTGATCCCCGGACGCGGCCGCCTTGAACCGGAGCCCCCGGAGGGGCCAGTGAGGAGGCCGGAGCCGCGCTCCGGGACGCGGGCCTCCATGGACTGAGGGACGGCATGGCATCAACTGGGGGGGCCTCCGGACGACCCGGATCGCCTCCGCGCTCCTGCCCGGCGGCACCGGCTGCGAGGGACTGCGGCAGCTGGAGCGGGAGAGACGGAGGCGCCGCGAACCGTGCAAAAGAGAGACCCCCTCGGAGTGAGGAGGACGCGCGCCTGCGGTCGCGGACCCCAGGCGCCCTAACTGGAGCGAGTGGCGCTCCAAGACTTCATAGAGAGCCGGGGGCGCAGGCAGCCCCCGAGAGGGCAGCCCGGCGTACCGGGATTTGCGCTGTGGGCCCGGACGTGGGCCGCAGTGCCCTGAGTGGACCCGGGAAGCACACACATGGGACTGGTGCCCCCGCCCCGGTAAAAAAAGGAAAAGGAAATCCCCAAATTAAAGAGAGCCGGGTGGCTCAGACCGCCCCCCGGGCCCCCGGGCCGGTGGGACCTACCATCGACCACCGCAACGACCTGGAGCCGGCCATGGACCGGGAGGATGGAGGGGGACCCCCCCGGGCCCCTGCGAAAACATGAGGCTATCGCGCAGGCAACACGCACTCATCAACCCCAGCAGTGGAAGCCAGCGGTCTGGCTGGGGTGAGTGTAGACCTACCAGAGAGGCGCCGATACTCTGGGGGTATGGGGGGCTGATCCCCAGATGGTGGGGGTCCCCCTGGGTCGCGGGGGAAAACGTTTGTGACTGGAGGGAGATCCCAACCTCGTGGCCTCATGGAGATCCGGAACTAGAGACGCCCGACGGGACCCCACATAGAGCTGGGTGACTCCCCGGGACTTCCCCTCTTCGCTTGACGGCGTGGCCCAGCCGGGGGGAGGGGCAGACCTGAGGCTGCTGTGCACAAAATAAAGAACTGAGCCCGCACAATCCAACCTGTAACATCGGAGCCCCACCTGCAGGCCCCCCTTGGGGTGCCCCCCTTCGTTCCCCGGCGGCGGAGGGCGTCATGTGCGCTGAAGCTCAGAAGATAGCTTCACAAGAGATAACATAAACCGTCCCCCGCCCCTAGAGACAAGATGGGAAGGGACAAAGTGAACAAACAACCTCCGGCCTCCCAGCAAAAGATTGACCAGTTAACGATGCCGGCGGGCCCGCGGAGAGACTGAGACGCGGCTAATGGAGGCCCGGCCCTTGACGGAGTGAGTGCCATCCTCCAAGCAATCCAATCATCGCAGTCAGCAGTGGAGACCAAGATTGGGGAGGTTCGAGAGGACATGGGCCTTATCAGGCAAGACCTCAGAAACGCAGTGAGCCGAATCACCGAGGTAGCAAACCGGGTCTCCCAGACTGAAGACGAACCAACCGACCTCAGAACCAAGGAGGCCCAGCTCCAGACTCAAACTAGCGAGTTGCACCGCCGTGCGGGAGACGCCGAAAATTGACCAAGACGCAATAACTTGCGCTTCATCGGATTCCCAGAAGATGCGGAAGAGGACAAAGCTTCCGAATTTCTGGAGCAGTGGATCAAGACCTGGATGCCGGATCAAACTCTTTCACCTTGGTTCGCGATACAACGTGCCCATAGGGCCCTTGCACCGCGCCCCCCGCCGGGTGGCCCAAAACGCCTGATGATTGCAGGCTTCTTTAATTTCAAAGACCGAGACAATATCCTCAAGGAAGCTAAGCGTTCTGAAGATCTTCAATGGGAGAATCACAAGATCTTAATATTCCCAGACTACACCCGTGAAGTTCAGATTCGTCGCCAGTCATATGAACATGTGAAACAAAAACTTAGAGCAATGCAACTCTCTTACATGCTCCTCTTTCCTGCAAGACTGAAGGTCCTTATGGCCAGAAAGGCCTACTTCTTCGAATCCCCGGAGGAAGCGTGGGACTGGCTGACTGAAGAGGGCGTTGGGGCTCAGCGGGGACCCCGGGGACCGGCAGAGGACCCCTCCCGTGAAGGACCCCCCCCTGTAGGGGACCCCGGAAGAGCAGGAGATGCACCAGATCCAGAAAGGGGAGGCGAAAAGACTCGGGCACTCCCACGAACAGTGAGTGTAGGAAAGTACCATCTTGCCTGGCATGTTACCCCCATTTTTCACTGTATATATGTTGTTTTAGTTGTATGTGTCACTGGGACACTGTTCTCCAGGGCCCCAGTGCTCATAAGTGTGCCTGAATGTGTTACCTGTGTAGTGACTAACTGTCTCACTGAGGCTCTGCTAATCAGAAACTCAGTGGTTATGCTCTCTCATTTCTTTCAAATTGTCACTAACAGGCTAGTGACCAATTTTACCAATTTACATTGGCTTACTGGAACACCCTTATAATTCCCTAGTATATGGTGCTGAGGTACCCAGGGTATTGGGGTTCCAGGAGATCCCTATGGGCTGCAGCATTTCTTTTGCCACCCATAGGGAGCTCTGACAATTCTTACACAGGCCTGCCACTGCAGCCTGAGTGAAATAACGTCCACGTTATTTCACAGCCATTTTACACTGCACCTAAGTAACTTATAAGTCACCTATATGTCTAACGTTTACCTGGTAAAGGTTAGGTGCAAAGTTACTTAGTGTGAGGGCACCCTGGCACTAGCCAAGGTGCCCCCACATTGTTCAGGGCCAATTCCCCGGACTTTGTGAGTGCGGGGACAACATTACATGCGTGCACTACATATAGGTCACTACCTATATGTAGCTTCACAATGGTAACTCCGAATATGGCCATGTAACATGTCTAAGATCATGGAATTGCCCCCTCTATGCCATCCTGGCATTGTTGGCACAATTCCATGATCCCAGTGGTCTGTAGCACAGACCCTGGTACTGCCAAACTGCCTTTCCTGGGGTTTCACTGCAGCTGCTGCTGCTGCCAACCCCTCAGACAGGTTTATGCCCCCCTGGGGTCAAGCCAGGCTTGTGTCAGGATGGCAGAACAAAGGACTTCCTCTGAGAGAGGGTGTTACACCCTCTCCCTTTGGAAAACGCTGTGAAGGCAGGGGAGGAGTAGCCTCCCCAAGCCTCTGGAAATGCTTTCATGGGCACAGATGTGCCCATTTCTGCATAAGCCAGTCTACACCGGTTCATGGGACCCCTTAGCCCTGCTCTGGCGTGAAACTGGACAAAGGAAAGGGGAGTGACCACTCCCCTGACCTGCACCTCCCCTGGGAGGTGTCAAGAGCTCCTCCAGTGTGCTCCAGACCTCTGCCATCTTGGAAACAGAGGTGCTGCTTGCACACTGGACTGCTCTGAGTGGCCAGTGCCACCAGGTGACGTCAGAGACTCCTTCTGATAGGCTCCTTCAGGTGTTAGTAGCCTATCCTCTCTCCTAGGTAGCCAAACCCTCTTTTCTGGCTATTTAGGGTCTCTGTCTCTGGGGAAACTTTAGATAACGAATGCAAGAGCTCATCAGAGTTCCTCTGCATCTCTCTCTTCACCTTCTGCCAAGGAATCGACTGCTGACCGCGCTGGAAGCCTGCAAAACTGCAACATAGTAGCAAAGACGACTACTGCAACTCTGTAACGCTGATCCTGCCGCCTTCTCGACTGTTTTCCTGGTGGTGCATGCTGTGGGGGTAGCCTGCCTCCTCTCTGCACTAGAAGCTCCGAAGAAATCTCCCGTGGGTCGACGGAATCTTCCCCCTGCAACCGCAGGCACCAAAAAGCTGCATTACCGGTCCCTTGGGTCTCCTCTCAGCACAACGAGTGAGGTCCCTTGAATCCAGCAACTCTGTCCAAGTGACTCACACAGTCCAGTGACTCTTCAGTCCAAGTTTGGTGGAGGTAAGTCCTTGCCTTCCCACGCCAGACTGCATTGTTGGAAACCGCGTCTTTTGCAACTACTCCGGCCCCTGTGCACTTCCGGCGGAAATCCTTTGTGCACAGCCAAGCCTGGGTCCACGGCACTCTAACCTGTATTGCAAGACTTTCTAAGTTGGTCTCCGGCGACGTGGGACTCCTTTGTGTAACTTCGGGTGAGCACCGTTTCACACATCCTTTTAGTGCCTGTTTCTGGCACTTCTCCAGGAGCTACCTGCTGCTGAGAGAGCTCCTTGTCTTGCTCGATGTCTCCTCTCTCTCCTGACGCAATTTGCGACATCCTGGTCCTTCCTGGGCCATAGCAGAATCCAAAAACGCTAACCGCACGATTTGCAGCTAGCAAGGCTTGTTGGCATTCTTTCGGCGGGAAAACACTTCTGCACGACTCTCCACGGCGAAAGGAATACGTCCACCAAAGGGGAAGTCTCTAGCCCTTTTCGTTCTTGCAGAAACCTCAGCTTCTTCTGTCCAGTAGAAGCTTCTTTGCACCCACAGCTGGCATTTCCTGGGCATCTGCCCATCTCCGACTTGCTTGTGACTTTTGGACTTGGTCCCCTTGTTCCACAGGTACCCTAGATTGGAAATCCATCATTGTTGTATTGCTGGTTTGTGTCTTTCCTGCATTATTCCCCTATCACGACTTCTTTGTCCTTTGGGGAACTTCAGTGCACTTTGCACTCACTTTTCAGGGTCTTGGGGAGGGCTATTTTTCTAACTCTCACTTTTTTCTAATAGTCCCAGCGACCCTCTACAAGGTCACATAGGTTTGGGGTCCATTCGTGGTTCGCATTCCACTTTTGGAGTATATGGTTTGTGTTTCCCCTATCCCTATGTGTCCCCATTGCATCCTATTGTAACTATACAGTGTTTGCACTGTTTTCTAAGACTATACTGCATATTTTTGGTATTGTGTACATATAACTTGTGTATATTTGCTATCCTCTCACTGAGGGTACACTCTAAGATACTTTGGCATATTGTCATAAAAATAAAGTACCTTTATTTTTACTATAACTGTGTATTGTGTTTTCTTATGATATTGTGCAAGTGACACTTGTGGTACTGTAGGAGCTTCACTCGTCTCCTAGTTCAGCCTAAGCTGCTCTGCTAAGCTACCATTATCTATCAGCCTAAGCTGCTAGACACCCTATACACTAATAAGGGATAACTGGGCCCGGTGCAAGGTGCAAGTACCCCTTGGTACTCACTACAAGCCAGTCCAGCCTCCTACATTGGTTGTGCAGCGGTGGGATAAGTGCTTTGAGACTACTTACCACTCTTGTCATTGTACTTTTCATAAGAGAAAAATATACAAAACAAGTTCAGTGTGTGTACACATAGCTAAAAAGTTTTGCATTTCCTCTTTTCACTCTTTTCTAAAGTGCTGAAAAGTACTTCTAAACTTTCAAAAAGTTCTTAAAAGTTTAAAAAGTTTTTTTCTGTCTTTCTAAAAAGTTCTGAAAACTTTTTTCTCTTTTTCTATCACTTTAACTCTCTCTAAAAATGTCTGGCACAGGCCAAAATGTTGACCTGTCTAAGATTGCATATGATCACCTTAGCTGGAAAGGAGCAAGGAGTCTCTGCATAGAGAGAGGTTTGAGTGTAGGGAAGAATCCTTCCTTGGAATTGTTACTTAACATGCTTAGAGAACAAGATAAGGCTAAAAGTGCCCCATCTGTTGAAAAAGTAGCTAATGGTTCCCAATCTGATCCAGGGACTCCCCCAGGAAAAGGTTCAGGAAATAAACTTCTTAGCCTGCCCATTACAAGACAGTCTAGCATAGTTGTTACTGAGGTGGAGTCACATCATACAGATGATGTGCTCTCACATTACACTGTCAGCCAAGCTTTTAGGGTGCCCTCTGTAAGGGACAGGTCTCCTTCTGTTCATTCCCATCATACCTCTGTATCTAGGAATGTCCCTCCCACCAACACTGATGACAGATTGTTAGAAAGGGAACTCAATAAGTTGAGGGTGGAGCAAACCAGACTGAAGCTTAAGAAGCTACAGCTGGATTTGGATAGACAGTCTTTAGAATTAGAGAAGGAAAGACAGAAGCTGGGTTTTGAAACCCATGGTGGCAGCAGCAGTATTCCCCATAGTCATCCTGCAAAAGAGCATGATTCCAGGAATCTGCACAAGATAGTTCCCCCTTATAAGGAGGGGGATGACATTAACAAGTGGTTTGCTGCACTTGAGAGGGCCTGTGTTGTACAGGATGTCCCTCAAAGGCAGTGGGCTGCTATCCTATGGCTATCATTTAGTGGAAAAGGTAGGGATAGGCTCCTTACTGTGAAAGAAAGTGATGCCAATAATTTTACAGTTCTTAAGAATGCACTCATGGATGGTTATGGCTTAACCACTGAACAATACAGGATAAAGTTCAGAGAGACCAAAAAGGAGTCTTCACAAGACTGGGTTGATTTCATTGACCATTCAGTGAAGGCCTTGGAGGGGTGGTTACATGGCAGTAAAGTTACTGATTTTGAAAGCCTGTATAACTTGATCCTGATAGAGCATATTCTTAATAAGTGTGTGTCTGATTTGTTGCACCAGTACTTGGTGGACTCTGATCTGACCTCTCCCCAAGAATTGGGAAAGAAGGCAGACAAATGGGTCAGAACAAGGGTGAACAGAAAAGTTCATACAGGGGGTGACAAAGATGGCAACAAAAAGAAGGATGGTAAGTCTTCAGACAAGGGTGGGGACAAATCTAAAAATGAGTCTTCATCAGGCCCACAAAAACACTCTGGTGGGGGTGGTGGGCCCAAATCCTCTTTTAATCAAAACAAAGAAAAGAAACCATGGTGCTATTTATGTAAAGTAAAAGGCCATTGGACAACAGATCCCAGTTGTCCAAAGAAAAGCACCAAGCCTCCTACCACTACAACCCCTACTGCTACACCTAGTGTCCCTACTAATAGCAGTGGTGGTGGGAGCAAACCTACTAATAGCCAATCCAAGGGAGTAGCTGGGCTCACTATTGGTAACTTAGTTGGGGTTGGTCTTGTTAGGGAGACCACAGAGGCTGTGTTAGTCTCTGAGGGGGCTATTGATCTAGCCACCTTAGTTGCTTGTCCCCTTAATATGGATAAGTACAAGCAGCTACCCCTAATAAATGGTGTTGAGGTTCAGGCCTACAGGGGCACTGGTGCCAGTGTGACTATGGTCATAGAGAAACTGGTCCACCCTGAACAACACCTACTTGGTCACCAGTACCAAGTAACCGATGCTCACAACAACACACTTAGCCACCCCATGGCTGTTGTAAATCTCAACTGGGGGGGGGGGGTTACTGGTCCAAAGAAAGTTGTGGTAGCCACAGATTTACCTGTAGACTGTCTACTAGGAAATGATTTGGAGACATCAGCTTGGTCAGATGTGGAGTTGGAGGCCCATGCAGCAATGCTGGGCATCCCAGGGCATATTTTTGCTTTAACCAGGGCTCAGGCCAAAAAGCAAAAAGGACAGGGAAGCTTGGATCCTGGAACAATGGACCAAGTGCTCCCTAAAGCTAGGGCTAGTAGAAGCAAAACACTTCCTACTATCCCTCCCTCTACAGTGGATTCAACTTCAGAGGAAGAAGAATTCCCACCCTGTGTAGAACCTTCACCAGAGGAGCTGGAAGCAGACACTGCTGAGCTTTTGGGTGAAGGGGGGCCTGCCAGGGAGGAGCTGAGTGTGGCACAGCAAACCTGTCCCACATTAGAGGGTCTAAGACAGCAAGCTGTCAAACAGGCTAATGGGGATGTCAGTGACTCTCACAGAGTTTACTGGGAGGACAACCTCTTGTACACTGAGGCAAGGGATCCTAAACCTGGAGCTGCCAGGAGATTAGTGATTCCTCAGGAGTACAGAAAGTTCCTCCTAACTCTAGCCCACGACATTCCCCTAGCTGGGCATCTGGGACAAATGAAAACTTGGGACAGGCTTGTTCCCTTGTTTCATTGGCCTAGGATGTCTGAGGACACAAAAGATTTTTGTAAGTCCTGTAAAACCTGTCAAGCCAGTGGCAAGACAGGTGGCACCCCAAAGGCACCCCTTATCCCACTGCCTGTGGTTGGGGTTCCCTTTGAAAGGGTAGGGGTTGACATAGTTGGCCCCCTTGACCCTCCTACTGCTTCAGGCAATAGGTTTATCTTGGTGGTAGTGGACCATGCCACAAGATATCCTGAAGCAATTCCTTTAAGGACCACTACAGCACCTGCAGTGGCAAAGGCCCTCTTGGGAATATTTTCCAGGGTGGGCTTCCCAAAGGAAGTAGTATCAGACAGGGGAAGCAATTTCATGTCTGCATACTTAAAGGCCATGTGGAAGGAGTGTGGTGTGACTTATAAGTTCACTACACCCTATCATCCACAAACTAATGGACTGGTGGAGAGATTTAACAAAACTCTCAAAGGCATGATTATGGGTCTCCCTGAAAAACTCCGCAGGAGATGGGATATCTTGTTACCATGCCTCCTTCTTGCCTACAGGGAGGTACCCCAGAAAGGAGTGGGCTTCAGCCCCTTTGAACTTCTTTTTGGACACCCTGTTAGGGGTCCACTCACACTTGTCAAGGAGGGTTGGGAACAACCTTTAAAAGCTCCAAAACAAGATGTTGTGGACTATGTACTTGGCCTCAGATCAAGGATGGCTGAGTATATGAAAAAGGACAGTAAAAACCTTCAGGCCAGCCAAGAGCTCCAGAAGCAATGGCATGATCAGAAGGCTGTTTTGGTTCAGTACCAACCAGGGCAGAAAGTGTGGGTTTTGGAGCCTGTGGCCCCAAGAGCACTCCAAGATAAATGGAGTGGACCACACACAATTGTTGAGAAAAAGGGTGAAGTCACCTACTTGGTTGACTTAGGCACTGCCAGGAGTCCCCTTAGGGTGCTCCATGTCAACCGCCTGAAACCCTACTATGACAGGGCTGATCTCACCCTGCTCATGGCAACTGATGAGGGACATGAAGAAAACAGTGATCCTCTTCCTGATCTCTTCTCTTCCACAGAACAAGATGCTCTTGTGGAAGGTGTAGTTTTGGCTGATTGTCTTACTGCTGAGCAGAAAGACCATTGCATAAATCTCCTAGATCAATTCTCTGAACTCTTCTCTACTGTGCCAGGCACCACTTCTTGGTGTGAGCACACTATAGATACTGGAGACAGCTTGCCTGTCAAAAGTAAGATCTATAGGCAGCCTGACTATGTCAGGGACTGCATAAAGCAAGAGGTGCAGAAAATGTTAGAACTGGGAGTGGTTGAGCACTCGGAAAGTCCATGGGCTTCTCCTGTGGTACTGGTACCAAAACCTCATTCCAAGGATGGAAAGAAGGAAATGCGGTTTTGTGTAGACTACAGAGGTCTCAACTTGGTAACCAAAACTGATGCTCACCCTATACCAAGGGCAGATGAGCTCATAGATACACTGGCATCTGCCACGTATCTAAGCACTTTTGACTTGACTGCAGGGTATTGGCAGATCAAATTGTCAGAAGATGCTAAACCTAAAACTGCATTTTCAACCATTGGAGGACATTACCAGTTCACTGTAATGCCTTTTGGATTGAAAAATGCACCTGCCACTTTTCAGAGGTTGGTGAACACAGTCCTGCAAGGGCTGGAAGCGTTCAGTGCAGCATATTTGGACGATATAGCTGTCTTTAGCTCCAGCTGGGATGATCACCTGGTCCACCTATGGAAAGTTTTGGAGGCCCTGCAAAAGGCAGGCCTCACTATCAAGGCTTCAAAGTGCCAGATAGGGCAGGGTAAGGTGGTTTATCTGGGACACCTTGTTGGTGGGGAACAGATTGCACCACTTCAGGGGAAAATCCAAACAATTATTGATTGAGTTCCCCCTACTACACAGACTCAAGTGAGAGCTTTCCTAGGCCTCACTGGGTATTACAGGAGGTTCATTAAGAACTATGGCTCCATTGCAGCCCCTCTTAATGACCTCACATCCAAGAAAATGCCTAAAAAGGTATTATGGACAGCAAACTGTCAGAAAGCTTTTGAGGAGCTGAAGCAGGCCATGTGCTCTGCACCTGTCCTGAAAAGCCCTTGTTACTCTAAAAAAATTCTATGTCCAGACTGATGCATCTGAATTAGGAGTAGGGGCAGTCCTATCACAACTTAATTCTGAGGGCCAGGATCAACCTGTTGCTTTTATTAGTAGGAGGTTGACCCCTAGAGAAAAGCGTTGGCGTGCCATAGAGAGGGAGGCCTTTGCTGTGGTCTGGGCTCTGAAGAAGTTGAGGCCATACCTGTTTGGCACTCACTTCATTGTTCAGACAGACCACAAACCTCTACTTTGGCTAAAACAAATGAAAGGTGAAAATCCAAAATTGTTGAGGTGGTCCATATCCCTACAGGGAATGGACTATACAGTGGAACATAGACCTGGAAGTAGCCACTCCAATGCAGATGGACTCTCCAGATATTTCCACTTAGACAATGAAGACTCATCAGGTCATGGCTAGTCTTATTGTCCTTCGTTTGGGTGGGGGTTGTGTAGGAAAGTACCATCTTGCCTGGCATGTTACCCCCATTTTTCACTGTATATATGTTGTTTTAGTTGTATGTGTCACTGGGACCCTGTTCTCCAGGGCCCCAGTGCTCATAAGTGTGCCTGAATGTGTTACCTGTGTAGTGACTAACTGTCTCACTGAGGCTCTGCTAATCAGAACCTCAGTGGTTATGCTCTCTCATTTCTTTCAAATTGTCACTAACAGGCTAGTGACCAATTTTACCAATTTACATTGGCTTACTGGAACACCCTTATAATTCCCTAGTATATGGTACTGAGGTACCCAGGGTATTGGGGTTCCAGGAGATCCCTATGGGCTGCAGCATTTCTTTTGCCACCCATAGGGAGCTCTGACAATTCTTACACAGGCCTGCCACTGCAGCCTGAGTGAAATAATGTCCACGTTATTTCACAGCCATTTTACACTGCACCTAAGTAACTTATAAGTCACCTATATGTCTAACCTTTACCTGGTAAAGGTTAGGTCCAAAGTTACTTAGTGTGAGGGCACCCTGGCACTAGCCAAGGTGCCCCCACATTGTTCAGGGCCAATTCCCCGGACTTTGTGAGTGCGGGGACACCATTACATGCGTGCACTACATATAGGTCACTGCCTATATGTAGCTTCACAATGGTAACTCCGAATATGGCCATGTAACATGTCTAAGATCATGGAATTGCCCCCTCTATGCCATCCTGGCATTGTTGGCACAATTCCATGATCCCAGTGGTCTGTAGCACAGACCCTGGTACTGCCAAACTGCCTTTCCTGGGGTTTCACTGCAGCTGCTGCTGCTGCCAACCCCTCAGACAGGTTTCTGCCCCCCTGGGGTCAAGCCAGGCTTGTCCCAGGATGGCAGAACAAAGGACTTCCTCTGAGAGAGGGTGTTACACCCTCTCCCTTTGGAAAATGGTGTGAAGGCAGGGGAGGAGTAGCCTCCCTCAGCCTCTGGAAATGCTTTCATGGGCACAGATGTGCCCAATTCTGCATAAGCCAGTCTACACCGGTTCAGGGGACCCCTTAGCCCTGCTCTGGCGCGAAACTGGACAAAGGAAAGGGGAGTGACCACTCCCCTGACCTACACCTCCCCTGGGAGGTGTCAAGAGCTCCTCCAGTGTGCTCCAGACCTCTGCCATCTTGGAAACAGAGGTGCTGCTTGCACACTGGACTGCTCTGAGTGGCCAGTGCCACCAGGTGACGTCAGAGACTCCTTCTGATAGGCTCCTTCAGGTGTTAGTAGCCTATCCTCTCTCCTAGGTAGCCAAACCCTATTTTCTGGCTATTTAGGGTCTCTGTCTCTGGGGAAACTTTAGATAACGAATGCAAGAGCTCATCAGAGTTCCTCTGCATCTCTCTCTTCACCTTCTGCCAAGGAATCGACTGCTGACCGCGCTGAAAGCCTGCACAACTGCAACATAGTAGCAAAGACGACTACTGCAACTCTGTAACGCTGATCCTGCCGCCTTCTCGACTGTTTTCCTGGTGGTGCATGCTGTGGGGGTAGCCTGCCTCCTCTCTGCACTAGAAGCTCCGAAGAAATCTCCCGTGGGTCGACGGAATCTTCCCCCTGCAACCGCAGGCACCAAAAAGCTGCATTACCGGTCCCTTGGGTCTCCTCTCAGCACAACGAGCGAGGTCCCTTGAATCCAGCAACTCTGTCCAAGTGACTCCCACAGTCCAGTGACTCTTCAGTCCAAGTTTGGTGGAGGTAAGTCCTTGCCTCCCCACGCTAGACTGCATTGTTGGAAACCGCGTCTTTTTGCAACTACTCCGGCCCCTGTGCACTTCCGGCGGAAATCCTTTGTGCACAGCCAAGCCTGGGTCCACGGCACTCTAACCTGCATTGCACGACTTTCTAAGTTGGTCTCCAGCGATGTGGGACTCCTTTGTGTAACTTCGGGTGAGCACCATTTCACGCATCCTTGTAGTGCCTGTTTCTGGCACTTCTCTGGGAGCTACCTGCTGCTGAGAGGGCTCCTTGTCTTGCTCGGTGTCCCCTCTCTCTCCTGACGCAATTTGCGATATCCTGGTCCTTCCTGGGCCATAGCAGCATCCAAAAACGCAAACCGCACGATTTGCAGCTAGCAAGGCTTGTTGGCGTTCTTTTGGTGGGAAAACAATTTTGTACAACTCTCCACGGCGAGTGGGATCCGTCCACCAAAGGGGAAGTCTCTAGCCCTTTTCGTTCTTGCAGAAACCTCAGCTTCTTCTGTCCAGTAGAAGCTTCTTTGCACCCACAGCTGGCATTTCCTGGGCATCTGCCCATCTCCGACTTGCTTGTGACTTTTGGACTTGGTCCACTTGTTCCACAGGTACCCTAGATTGGAAATCCATCATTGTTGCATTGCTGGTTTGTGTCTTTCCTGCATTATTCCCCTATCACGACTTCTTTGTCCTTTGGGGAACTTCAGTGCACTTTGCACTCACTTTTCAGGGTCTTGGGGAGGGCTATTTTTCTAACTCTCACTATTTTCTAATAGTCCCAGCGACCCTCTACAAGGTCACATAGGTTTGGGGTCCATTCGTGGTTCGCATTCCACTTTTGGAGTATATGGTTTGTGTTGCCCCTATCCCTATGTGTCCCCATTGCATCCTATTGTAACTATACATTGTTTGCACTGTTTTCTAAGACTATACTGCATATTTTTGGTATTGTGTACATATAACTTGTGTATATTTGCTATCCTCTCACTGAGGGTACACTCTAAGATACTTTGGCATATTGTCATAAAAATAAAGTACCTTTATTTTTAGTATAACTGTGTATTGTGTTTTCTTATGATATTGTGCAAGTGACACTTGTGGTACTGTAGGATCTTCACTCGTCTCCTAGTTCAGCCTAAGCTGCTCTGCTAAGCTACCATTATCTATCAGCCTAAGCTGCTAGACACCCTATACACTAATAAGGGATAACTGGGCCCGGTGCAAGGTGCAAGTACCCCTTGGTACTCACTACAAGCCAGTCCAGCCTCCTACATTGGTTGTGCAGCGGTGGGATAAGTGCTTTGAGACTACTTACCACTCTTGTCATTGTACTTTTCATAAGAGAAAAATATACAAAACAAGTTCAGTGTGTGTACACATAGCTAAAAAGTTTTGCATTTCCTCTTTTCACTCTTTTCTAAAGTGCTGAAAAGTACTTCTAAACTTTCAAAAAGTTCTTAAAAGTTTAAAAAGTTTTTTTCTGTCTTTCTAAAAAGTTCTGAAAACTTTTTTCTCTTTTTCTATCACTTTAACTCTCTCTAAAAATGTCTGGCACAGGCCAAAATGTTGACCTGTCTAAGATTGCATATGATCACCTTAGCTGGAAAGGAGCAAGGAGTCTCTGCATAGAGAGAGGTTTGAGTGTAGGGAAGAATCCTTCCTTGGAATTGTTACTTAACATGCTTAGAGAACAAGATAAGGCTAAAAGTGCCCCATCTGTTGAGAAAGTAGCTAATGGTTCCCAATCTGATCCAGGGACTCCCCCAGGAAAAGGTTCAGGAAAGAAACTACTTAGCCTGCCCATTACAAGACAGTCTAGCATAGTTGTTACTGAGGTGGAGTCACATCATACAGATGATGTGCTCTCACATTACACTGTCAGCCAAGCTGTTAGGGTGCCCTCTGTAAGGGACAGGTCTCCTTCTGTTCATTCCCATCATACCTCTGTATCTAGGAATGTCCCTCCCACCAACCCTGATGACAGATTGTTAGAAAGGGAACTCAATAAGTTGAGGGTGGAGCAAACCAGACTGAAGCTTAAGAAGCAACAGCTGGATTTGGATAGACAGTCTTTAGAATTAGAGAAGGAAAGACAGAAGTTGGGTTTTGAAACCCATGGTGGCAGCAGCAGTATTCCCCATAGTCATCCTGCAAAAGAGCATGATTCCAGGAATCTGCACAAGATAGTTCCCCCTTATAAGGAGGGGAATGACATTAACAAGTGGTTTGCTGCACTTGAGAGGGCCTGTGTTGTACAGGATGTCCCTCAAAGGCAGTGGGCTGCTATCCTATGGCTATCATTTAGTGGAAAAGGTAGGGATAGGCTCCTTACTGTGAAAGAAAGTGATGCCAATAATTTTACAGTTCTTAAGAATGCACTCCTGGATGGTTATGGCTTAACCACTGAACAATACAGGATAAAGTTCAGAGAGACCAAAAAGGAGTCTTCACAAGACTGGGTTGATTTCATTGACCATTCAGTGAAGGCCTTGGAGGGGTGGTTACATGGCAGTAAAGTTACTGATTTTGAAAGCCTGTATAACTTGATCCTGAGAGAGCATATTCTTAATAATTGTGTGTCTGATTTGTTGCACCAGTACTTGGTGGACTCTGATCTGACCTCTCCCCAAGAATTGGGAAAGAAGGCAGACAAATGGGTCAGAACAAGGGTGAACAGAAAAGTTCATACAGGGGGTGACAAAGATGGCAACAAAAAGAAGGATGGTAAGTCTTCAGACAAGGGTGGGGACAAATCTAAAAATGAGTCTTCATCAGGCCCACAAAAACACTCTGGTGGGGGTGGTGGGCCCAAATCCTCTTTTAATCAAAACAAAGAAAAGAAACCATGGTGCTATTTATGTAAAGTAAAAGGCCATTGGACAACAGATCCCAGTTGTCCAAAGAAAAGCACCAAGCCTCCTACCACTACAACCCCTACTGCTACACCTAGTGTCCCTACTAATAGCAGTGGTGGTGGGAGCAAACCTACTAATAGCCAATCCAAGGGAGTAGCTGGGCTCACTATTGGTAACTTAGTTGGGGTTGGTCTTGTTAGGGAGACCACAGAGGCTGTGTTAGTCTCTGAGGGGGCTATTGATCTAGCCACCTTAGTTGCTTGTCCCCTTAATATGGATAAGTACAAGCAGCTACCCCTAATAAATGGTGTTGAGGTTCAGGCCTACAGGGGCACTGGTGCCAGTGTGACTATGGTCATAGAGAAACTGGTCCACCCTGAACAACACCTACTTGGTCACCAGTACCAAGTAACCGATGCTCACAACAACACACTTAGCCACCCCATGGCTGTTGTAAATCTCAACTGGGGGGGGGGGGTTACTGGTCCAAAGAAAGTTGTGGTAGCCACAGATTTACCTGTAGACTGTCTACTAGGAAATGATTTGGAGACATCAGCTTGGTCAGATGTGGAGTTGGAGGCCCATGCAGCAATGCTGGGCATCCCAGGGCATATTTTTGCTTTAACCAGGGCTCAGGCCAAAAAGCAAAAAGGACAGGGAAGCTTGGATCCTGGAACAATGGACCAAGTGCTCCCTAAAGCTAGGGCTAGTAGAAGCAAAACACTTCCTACTATCCCTCCCTCTACAGTGGATTCAACTTCAGAGGAAGAAGAATTCCCACCCTGTGTAGAACCTTCACCAGAGGAGCTGGAAGCAGACACTGCTGAGCTTTTGGGTGAAGGGGGGCCTGCCAGGGAGGAGCTGAGTGTGGCACAGCAAACCTGTCCCACATTAGAGGGTCTAAGACAGCAAGCTGTCAAACAGGCTAATGGGGATGTCAGTGACTCTCACAGAGTTTACTGGGAGGACAACCTCTTGTACACTGAGGCAAGGGATCCTAAACCTGGAGCTGCCAGGAGATTAGTGATTCCTCAGGAGTACAGAAAGTTCCTCCTAACTCTAGCCCACGACATTCCCCTAGCTGGGCATCTGGGACAAATGAAAACTTGGGACAGGCTTGTTCCCTTGTTTCATTGGCCTAGGATGTCTGAGGACACAAAAGATTTTTGTAAGTCCTGTAAAACCTGTCAAGCCAGTGGCAAGACAGGTGGCACCCCAAAGGCACCCCTTATCCCACTGCCTGTGGTTGGGGTTCCCTTTGAAAGGGTAGGGGTTGACATAGTTGGCCCCCTTGACCCTCCTACTGCTTCAGGCAATAGGTTTATCTTGGTGGTAGTGGACCATGCCACAAGATATCCTGAAGCAATTCCTTTAAGGACCACTACAGCACCTGCAGTGGCAAAGGCCCTCTTGGGAATATTTTCCAGGGTGGGCTTCCCAAAGGAAGTAGTATCAGACAGGGGAAGCAATTTCATGTCTGCATACTTAAAGGCCATGTGGAAGGAGTGTGGTGTGACTTATAAGTTCACTACACCCTATCATCCACAAACTAATGGACTGGTGGAGAGATTTAACAAAACTCTCAAAGGCATGATTATGGGTCTCCCTGAAAAACTCCGCAGGAGATGGGATATCTTGTTACCATGCCTCCTTCTTGCCTACAGGGAGGTACCCCAGAAAGGAGTGGGCTTCAGCCCCTTTGAACTTCTTTTTGGACACCCTGTTAGGGGTCCACTCACACTTGTCAAGGAGGGTTGGGAACAACCTTTAAAAGCTCCAAAACAAGATGTTGTGGACTATGTACTTGGCCTCAGATCAAGGATGGCTGAGTATATGAAAAAGGACAGTAAAAACCTTCAGGCCAGCCAAGAGCTCCAGAAGCAATGGCATGATCAGAAGGCTGTTTTGGTTCAGTACCAACCAGGGCAGAAAGTGTGGGTTTTGGAGCCTGTGGCCCCAAGAGCACTCCAAGATAAATGGAGTGGACCACACACAATTGTTGAGAAAAAGGGTGAAGTCACCTACTTGGTTGACTTAGGCACTGCCAGGAGTCCCCTTAGGGTGCTCCATGTCAACCGCCTGAAACCCTACTATGACAGGGCTGATCTCACCCTGCTCATGGCAACTGATGAGGGACATGAAGAAAACAGTGATCCTCTTCCTGATCTCTTCTCTTCCACAGAACAAGATGCTCTTGTGGAAGGTGTAGTTTTGGCTGATTGTCTTACTGCTGAGCAGAAAGACCATTGCATAAATCTCCTAGATCAATTCTCTGAACTCTTCTCTACTGTGCCAGGTACCACTTCTTGGTGTGAGCACACTATAGATACTGGAGACAGCTTGCCTGTCAAAAGTAAGATCTATAGGCAGCCTGACTATGTCAGGGACTTCATAAAGCAAGAGGTGCAGAAAATGTTAGAACTGGGAGTGGTTGAGCACTCGGAAAGTCCATGGGCTTCTCCTGTGGTACTGGTACCAAAACCTCATTCCAAGGATGGAAAGAAGGAAATGCGGTTTTGTGTAGACTACAGAGGTCTCAACTTGGTAACCAAAACTGATGCTCACCCTATACCAAGGGCAGATGAGCTCATAGATACACTGGCATCTGCCACGTATCTAAGCACTTTTGACTTGACTGCAGGGTATTGGCAGATCAAATTGTCAGAAGATGCTAAACCTAAAACTGCATTTTCAACCATTGGAGGACATTACCAGTTCACTGTAATGCCTTTTGGATTGAAAAATGCACCTGCCACTTTTCAGAGGTTGGTGAACACAGTCCTGCAAGGGCTGGAAGCGTTCAGTGCAGCATATTTGGACGATATAGCTGTCTTTAGCTCCAGCTGGGATGATCACCTGGTCCACCTATGGAAAGTTTTGGAGGCCCTGCAAAAGGCAGGCCTCACTATCAAGGCTTCAAAGTGCCAGATAGGGCAGGGTAAGGTGGTTTATCTGGGACACCTTGTTGGTGGGGAACAGATTGCACCACTTCAGGGGAAAATCCAAACAATTATTGATTGGGTTCCCCCTACTACACAGACTCAAGTGAGAGCTTTCCTAGGCCTCACTGGGTATTACAGGAGGTTCATTAAGAACTATGGCTCCATTGCAGCCCCTCTTAATGACCTCACATCCAAGAAAATGCCTAAAAAGGTATTATGGACAGCAAACTGTCAGAAAGCTTTTGAGGAGCTGAAGCAGGCCATGTGCTCTGCACCTGTCCTGAAAAGCCCTTGTTACTCTAAAAAAATTCTATGTCCAGACTGATGCATCTGAATTAGGAGTAGGGGCAGTCCTATCACAACTTAATTCTGAGGGCCAGGATCAACCTGTTGCTTTTATTAGTAGGAGGTTGACCCCTAGAGAAAAGCGTTGGCGTGCCATAGAGAGGGAGGCCTTTGCTGTGGTCTGGGCTCTGAAGAAGTTGAGGCCATACCTGTTTGGCACTCACTTCATTGTTCAGACAGACCACAAACCTCTACTTTGGCTAAAACAAATGAAAGGTGAAAATCCAAAATTGTTGAGGTGGTCCATATCCCTACAGGGAATGGACTATACAGTGGAACATAGACCTGGAAGTAGCCACTCCAATGCAGATGGACTCTCCAGATATTTCCACTTAGACAATGAAGACTCATCAGGTCATGGCTAGTCTTATTGTCCTTCGTTTGGGTGGGGGTTGTGTAGGAAAGTACCATCTTGCCTGGCATGTTACCCCCATTTTTCACTGTATATATGTTGTTTTAGTTGTATGTGTCACTGGGACCCTGTTCTCCAGGGCCCCAGTGCTCATAAGTGTGCCTGAATGTGTTACCTGTGTAGTGACTAACTGTCTCACTGAGGCTCTGCTAATCAGAACCTCAGTGGTTATGCTCTCTCATTTCTTTCAAATTGTCACTAACAGGCTAGTGACCAATTTTACCAATTTACATTGGCTTACTGGAACACCCTTATAATTCCCTAGTATATGGTACTGAGGTACCCAGGGTATTGGGGTTCCAGGAGATCCCTATGGGCTGCAGCATTTCTTTTGCCACCCATAGGGAGCTCTGACAATTCTTACACAGGCCTGCCACTGCAGCCTGAGTGAAATAATGTCCACGTTATTTCACAGCCATTTTACACTGCACCTAAGTAACTTATAAGTCACCTATATGTCTAACCTTTACCTGGTAAAGGTTAGGTCCAAAGTTACTTAGTGTGAGGGCACCCTGGCACTAGCCAAGGTGCCCCCACATTGTTCAGGGCCAATTCCCCGGACTTTGTGAGTGCGGGGACACCATTACATGCGTGCACTACATATAGGTCACTGCCTATATGTAGCTTCACAATGGTAACTCCGAATATGGCCATGTAACATGTCTAAGATCATGGAATTGCCCCCTCTATGCCATCCTGGCATTGTTGGCACAATTCCATGATCCCAGTGGTCTGTAGCACAGACCCTGGTACTGCCAAACTGCCTTTCCTGGGGTTTCACTGCAGCTGCTGCTGCTGCCAACCCCTCAGACAGGTTTCTGCCCCCCTGGGGTCAAGCCAGGCTTGTCCCAGGATGGCAGAACAAAGGACTTCCTCTGAGAGAGGGTGTTACACCCTCTCCCTTTGGAAAATGGTGTGAAGGCAGGGGAGGAGTAGCCTCCCTCAGCCTCTGGAAATGCTTTCATGGGCACAGATGTGCCCAATTCTGCATAAGCCAGTCTACACCGGTTCAGGGGACCCCTTAGCCCTGCTCTGGCGCGAAACTGGACAAAGGAAAGGGGAGTGACCACTCCCCTGACCTACACCTCCCCTGGGAGGTGTCAAGAGCTCCTCCAGTGTGCTCCAGACCTCTGCCATCTTGGAAACAGAGGTGCTGCTTGCACACTGGACTGCTCTGAGTGGCCAGTGCCACCAGGTGACGTCAGAGACTCCTTCTGATAGGCTCCTTCAGGTGTTAGTAGCCTATCCTCTCTCCTAGGTAGCCAAACCCTATTTTCTGGCTATTTAGGGTCTCTGTCTCTGGGGAAACTTTAGATAACGAATGCAAGAGCTCATCAGAGTTCCTCTGCATCTCTCTCTTCACCTTCTGCCAAGGAATCGACTGCTGACCGCGCTGAAAGCCTGCACAACTGCAACATAGTAGCAAAGACGACTACTGCAACTCTGTAACGCTGATCCTGCCGCCTTCTCGACTGTTTTCCTGGTGGTGCATGCTGTGGGGGTAGCCTGCCTCCTCTCTGCACTAGAAGCTCCGAAGAAATCTCCCGTGGGTCGACGGAATCTTCCCCCTGCAACCGCAGGCACCAAAAAGCTGCATTACCGGTCCCTTGGGTCTCCTCTCAGCACAACGAGCGAGGTCCCTTGAATCCAGCAACTCTGTCCAAGTGACTCCCACAGTCCAGTGACTCTTCAGTCCAAGTTTGGTGGAGGTAAGTCCTTGCCTCCCCACGCTAGACTGCATTGTTGGAAACCGCGTCTTTTGCAACTACTCCGGCCCCTGTGCACTTCCGGCGGAAATCCTTTGTGCACAGCCAAGCCTGGGTCCACGGCACTCTAACCTGCATTGCACGACTTTCTAAGTTGGTCTCCGGCGATGTGGGACTCCTTTGTGTAACTTCGGGTGAGCACCATTTCACGCATCCTTGTAGTGCCTGTTTCTGGCACTTCTCTGGGAGCTACCTGCTGCTGAGAGGGCTCCTTGTCTTGCTCGGTGTCCCCTCTCTCTCCTGACGCAATTTGCGATATCCTGGTCCTTCCTGGGCCATAGCAGCATCCAAAAACGCAAACCGCACGATTTGCAGCTAGCAAGGCTTGTTGGCGTTCTTTTGGTGGGAAAACAATTTTGCACAACTCTACACGGCGAGTGGGATCCGTCCACCAAAGGGGAAGTCTCTAGCCCTTTTCGTTCTTGCAGAAACCTCAGCTTCTTCTGTCCAGTAGAAGCTTCTTTGCACCCACAGCTGGCATTTCCTGGGCATCTGCCCATCTCCGACTTGCTTGTGACTTTTGGACTTGGTCCACTTGTTCCACAGGTACCCTAGATTGGAAATCCATCATTGTTGCATTGCTGGTTTGTGTCTTTCCTGCATTATTCCCCTATCACGACTTCTTTGTCCTTTGGGGAACTTCAGTGCACTTTGCACTCACTTTTCAGGGTCTTGGGGAGGGCTATTTTTCTAACTCTCACTATTTTCTAATAGTCCCAGCGACCCTCTATAAGGTCACATAGGTTTGGGGTCCATTCGTGGTTCGCATTCCACTTTTGGAGTATATGGTTTGTGTTGCCCCTATCCCTATGTGTCCCCATTGCATCCTATTGTAACTATACATTGTTTGTACTGTTTTCTAAGACTATACTGCATATTTTTGGTATTGTGTACATATAACTTGTGTATATTTGCTATCCTCTCACTGAGGGTACACTCTAAGATACTTTGGCATATTGTCATAAAAATAAAGTACCTTTATTTTTAGTATAACTGTGTATTGTGTTTTCTTATGATATTGTGCAAGTGACACTTGTGGTACTGTAGGATCTTCACTCGTCTCCTAGTTCAGCCTAAGCTGCTCTGCTAAGCTACCATTATCTATCAGCCTAAGCTGCTAGACACCCTATACACTAATAAGGGATAACTGGGCCCGGTGCAAGGTGCAAGTACCCCTTGGTACTCACTACAAGCCAGTCCAGCCTCCTACATTGGTTGTGCAGCGGTGGGATAAGTGCTTTGAGACTACTTACCACTCTTGTCATTGTACTTTTCATAAGAGAAAAATATACAAAACAAGTTCAGTGTGTGTACACATAGCTAAAAAGTTTTGCATTTCCTCTTTTCACTCTTTTCTAAAGTGCTGAAAAGTACTTCTAAACTTTCAAAAAGTTCTTAAAAGTTTAAAAAGTTTTTTTCTGTCTTTCTAAAAAGTTCTGAAAACTTTTTTCTCTTTTTCTATCACTTTAACTCTCTCTAAAAATGTCTGGCACAGGCCAAAATGTTGACCTGTCTAAGATTGCATATGATCACCTTAGCTGGAAAGGAGCAAGGAGTCTCTGCATAGAGAGAGGTTTGAGTGTAGGGAAGAATCCTTCCTTGGAATTGTTACTTAACATGCTTAGAGAACAAGATAAGGCTAAAAGTGCCCCATCTGTTGAGAAAGTAGCTAATGGTTCCCAATCTGATCCAGGGACTCCCCCAGGAAAAGGTTCAGGAAAGAAACTACTTAGCCTGCCCATTACAAGACAGTCTAGCATAGTTGTTACTGAGGTGGAGTCACATCATACAGATGATGTGCTCTCACATTACACTGTCAGCCAAGCTGTTAGGGTGCCCTCTGTAAGGGACAGGTCTCCTTCTGTTCATTCCCATCATACCTCTGTATCTAGGAATGTCCCTCCCACCAACCCTGATGACAGATTGTTAGAAAGGGAACTCAATAAGTTGAGGGTGGAGCAAACCAGACTGAAGCTTAAGAAGCAACAGCTGGATTTGGATAGACAGTCTTTAGAATTAGAGAAGGAAAGACAGAAGTTGGGTTTTGAAACCCATGGTGGCAGCAGCAGTATTCCCCATAGTCATCCTGCAAAAGAGCATGATTCCAGGAATCTGCACAAGATAGTTCCCCCTTATAAGGAGGGGAATGACATTAACAAGTGGTTTGCTGCACTTGAGAGGGCCTGTGTTGTACAGGATGTCCCTCAAAGGCAGTGGGCTGCTATCCTATGGCTATCATTTAGTGGAAAAGGTAGGGATAGGCTCCTTACTGTGAAAGAAAGTGATGCCAATAATTTTACAGTTCTTAAGAATGCACTCCTGGATGGTTATGGCTTAACCACTGAACAATACAGGATAAAGTTCAGAGAGACCAAAAAGGAGTCTTCACAAGACTGGGTTGATTTCATTGACCATTCAGTGAAGGCCTTGGAGGGGTGGTTACATGGCAGTAAAGTTACTGATTTTGAAAGCCTGTATAACTTGATCCTGAGAGAGCATATTCTTAATAATTGTGTGTCTGATTTGTTGCACCAGTACTTGGTGGACTCTGATCTGACCTCTCCCCAAGAATTGGGAAAGAAGGCAGACAAATGGGTCAGAACAAGGGTGAACAGAAAAGTTCATACAGGGGGTGACAAAGATGGCAACAAAAAGAAGGATGGTAAGTCTTCAGACAAAGGTGGGGACAAATCTAAAAATTAGTCTTCATCAGGCCCACAAAAACACTCTGGTGGGGGTGGTGGGCCCAAATCCTCTTTTAATCAAAACAAAGAAAAGAAACCATGGTGCTATTTATGGAAAGTAAAAGGCCATTGGACAACAGATCCCAGTTGTCCAAAGAAAAGCACCAAGCCTCCTACCACTACAACCCCTACTGCTACACCTAGTGTCCCTACTAATAGCAGTGGTGGTGGGAGCAAACCTACTAATAGACAATCCAAGGGAGTAGCTGGGCTCACTATTGGTAACTTAGTTGGGGTTGGTCTTGTTAGGGAGACCACAGAGGCTGTGTTATTCTCTGATGGGGCTATTGATCTAGCCACCTTAGTTGCTTGTCCCCTTAATATGGATAAGTACAAGCAGCTACCCCTAATAAATGGTGTTGAGGTTCAGGCCTACAGGGACACTGGTGCCAGTGTGACTATGGTCATAGAGAAACTGGTCCACCCTGAACAACACCTACTTGGTCACCAGTACCAAGTAACCAATGCTCACAACAACACACTTAGCCACCCCATGGCTGTTGTAAATCTCAACTGGGGGGGGTTACTGGTCCAAAGAAAGTTGTGGTAGCCACAGATTTACCTGTAGACTGTCTACTAGGAAATGATTTGGAGACATCAGCTTGGTCAGATGTGGAGTGGGAGGCCCATGCAGCAATGCTGGGCATCCCAGGGCATATTTTTGCTTTAACCAGGGCTCAGGCCAAAAAGCAAAAAGGACAGGGAAGCTTGGATCCTGGAACAATGGACCAAGTGCTCCCTAAAGCTAGGGCTAGTAGAAGCAAAACACTTCCTACTATCCCTCCCTCTACAGTGGATTCAACTTCAGAGCAAGAAGAATTCCCACCCTGTGTAGAACCTTCACCAGAGGAGCTGGAAGCAGACACTGCTGAGCTTTTGGGTGAAGGGGGGCCTGCCAGGGAGGAGCTGAGTGTGGCACAGCAAACCTGTCCCACATTAGAGGGTCTAAGACAGCAACCTGTCAAACAGGCTAATGGGGATGTCAGTGACTCTCACAGAGTTTACTGGGAGGACAACCTCTTGTACACTGAGGCAAGGGATCCTAAACCTGGAGCTGCCAGGAGATTTGTGATTCCTCAGGAGTACAGAAAGTTCCTCCTAACTCTAGCCCACGACATTCCCCTAGCTGGGCATCTGGGACAAATGAAAACTTGGGACAGGCTTGTTCCCTTGTTTCATTGGCCTAGGATGTCTAAGGACACAAAAGATTTTTGTAAGTCCTGTGAAACCTGTCAAGCCAGTGGCAAGACAGGTGGCACACCAAAGGCACCCCTTATCCCACTGCCTGTGGTTGGGGTTCCCTTTGAAAGGGTAGGGGTTGACATAGTTGGCCCCCTTGACCCTCCTACTGCTTCAGGCAATAGGTTTATCTTGGTGGTAGTGGACCATGCCACAAGATATCCTGAAGCAATTCCTTTAAGGACCACTACAGCACCTGCAGTGGCAAAGGCCCTCTTGGGAATAATTTCCAGGGTGGGCTTCCCAAAGGAAGTAGTATCAGACAGGGGAAGCAATTTCATGTCTGCATACTTAAAGGCCATGTGGAAGGAGTGTGGTGTGACTTATAAGTTCACTACCTACACCCTATCATCCACAAACTAATGGACTGGTGGAGAGATTTAACAAAACTCTCAAAGGCATGATTATGGGTCTCCCTGAAAAACTCCGCAGGAGATGGGATATCCTGTTACCATGCCTCCTTTTTGCCTACAGGGAGGTACCCCAGAAAGGAGTGGGCTTCAGCCCCTTTGAACTTCTTTTTGGACACCCTGTTAGGGGTCCACTCACACTTGTCAAGGAGGGTTGGGAACAACCTTTAAAAGCTCCAAAACAAGATGTTGTGGACTATGTACTTGGCCTCAGATCAAGGATGGCTGAGTATATGAAAAAGGCCATTAAAAACCTTCAGGCCAGCCAAGAGCTCCAGAAGCAATGGCATGATTAGAAGGCTGTTTTGGTTCAGTACCAACCAGGGCAGAAAGTGTGGGTCTTGGAGCCTGTGGCCCCAAGAGCACTCCAAGATAAATGGAGTGGACCACACACAATTGTTGAGAAAAAGGGTGAAGTCACCTACTTGGTTGACTTAGGCACTGCCAGGAGTCCCCTTAGGGTGCTCCATGTCAACCGCCTGAAACCCTACTATGACAGGGCTGATCTCACCCTGCTCATGGCAACTGATGAGGGACATGAAGAAGACAGTGATCCTCTTCCTGATCTCTTCTCTTCCACAGAACAAGATGCTCTTGTGGAAGGTGTAGTTTTGGCTGATTGTCTTACTGCTGAGCAGAAAGACCATTGCATAAATCTCCTAGATCAATTCTCTGAACTCTTCTCTACTGTGCCAGGTACCACTTCTTGGTGTGAGCACACTATAGATAATGGAGACAGCTTGCCTGTCAAAAGTAAGATCTATAGGCAGCCTGACTGTGTCAGGGACTGCATAAAGCAAGAGGTGCAGAAAATGTTAGAACTGGGAGTGGTTGAGCACTCTGAAAGTCCATGGGCTTCTCCTGTGGTACTGGTACCAAAACCTCATTCCAAGGATGGAAAGAAGGAAATGCGGTTTTGTGTAGACTACAGAGGTCTCAACTTGGTAACCAAAACTGATGCTCACCCTATACCCAGGGCAGATGAGCTCATAGATACACTGGTATCTGCCAAGTATCTAAGCACTTTTGACTTGACTGCAGGGTATTGGCAGATCAAATTGTCAGAAGATGCTAAACATAAAACTGCATTTTCAACCATTGGAGGACATTACCAGTTCACTGTAATGCCTTTTGGATTGAAAAATGCACCTGCCACTTTTCAGAGGTTGGTGAACACAGTCCTGCAAGGGCTGGAAGCGTTCAGTGCAGCATATTTGGACGATATAGCTGTCTTTAGCTCCAGCTGGGATGATCACCTGGTCCACCTATGGAAAGTTTTGGAGGCCCTGCAAAAGGCAGGCCTCACTATCAAGGCTTCAAAGTGCCAGATAGGGCAGGGTAAGGTGGTTTATCTGGGACACCTTGTTGGTGGGGAACAGATTGCACCACTTCAGGGGAAAATCCAAACAATTATTGATTGGGTTCCCCCTACTACACAGACTCAGGTGAGAGCTTTCCTAGGCCTCACTGGGTATTACAGGAGGTTCATTAAGAACTATGGCTCCATTGCAGCCCCTCTTAATGACCTCACATCCAAGAAAATGCCTAAAAAGGTATTATGGACAGCAAACTGTCAGAAAGCTTTTGAGGAGCTGAAGCAGGCCATGTGCTCCGCACCTGTCCTGAAAAGCCCTTGTTACTCTAAAAAATTCTATGTCCAGACTGATGCATCTGAATTAGGAGTAGGGGCAGTCCTATCACAACTTAATTCTGAGGGCCAGGATCAACCTGTTGCTTTTATTAGTAGGAGGTTGACCCCTAGAGAAAAGCGTTGGCCTGCCATAGAGAGGGAGGCCTTTGCTGTGGTCTGGGCTCTGAAGAAGTTGAGGCCATACCTGTTTGGCACTCACTTCATTGTTCAGACAGACCACAAACCTCTACTTTGGCTAAAACAAATGAAAGGTGAAAATCCAAAATTGTTGAGGTGGTCCATATCCCTACAGGGAATGGACTATACAGTGGAACATAGACCTGGAAGTAGCCACTCCAATGCAGATGGACTCTCCAGATATTTCCACTTAGACAATGAAGACTCATCAGGTCATGGCTAGTCTTATTGTCCTTCGTTTAGGGGGGGGTTGTGTAGGAAAGTACCATCTTGCCTGGCATGTTACCCCCATTTTTCACTGTATATATGTTGTTTTAGTTGTATGTGTCACTGGGACCCTGTTCTCCAGGGCCCCAGTGCTCATAAGTGTGCCTGAATGTGTTACCTGTGTAGTGACTGTAGGAGGCTGGACTGGCTTGTAGTGAGTACCAAGGGGTACTTGCACCTTGCACCAGGCCCAGTTATCCCTTATTAGTGTATAGGGTGTCTAGCAGCTTAGGCTGATAGATAATGGTAGCTTAGCAGAGCAGCTTAGGCTGAACTAGGAGACGTGTGAAGCTACTACAGTACCACTTAGTGTCATATGCACAATATCATAAGAAAACACAATACACAGTTATACTAAAAATAAAGGTACTTTATTTTTATGACAATATGCCAAAGTATCTTAGAGTGTACCCTCAGTGAGAGGATAGGAAATATACACAAGATATATATACACAATAGCAAAAATATGCAGTATAGTCTTAGAAAACAGTGCAAACAATGTATAGTTACAATAGGATGCAATGGGGAAACATAGGGATAGGGGCAACACAAACCATATACTCCAAAAGTGGAATGCGAACCACGAATGGACCCCAAACCTATGTGACCTTGTAGAGGGTCGCTGGGACTATTAGAAAATAGTGAGAGTTAGAAAAATAACCCTCCCCAAGACCCTGAAAAGTGAGTGCAAAGTGCACTAAAGTTCCCCTAAGGACAAAGTAGTCGTGTTAGAGGAATAATGCAGGAAAGACACAAACCAGCAATGCAACAACTGTGGATTTCCAATCTAGAGTACCTGTGGAACAAGGGGACCAAGTCCAAAAGTCACAAGCAAGTCGGAGATGGGCAGATGCCCAGGAAATGCCAGCTGCGGGTGCAAAGAAGCTTCGACTGGACAGAAGAAGCTGAAGTTTCTGCAGGAACGAAAAGGGCTAGAGACTTCCCCTTTAGTGGACGGATCCCTCTCGCCGTGGAGAGTCGTGCAGAATTGTTTTCCCGCCGAAAGAATGCCAACAAGCCTTGCTAGCTGCAAATCGTGCGTTTGGCGTTTTTGGATGCTGCTGGGGCCCAGAAGGGACCAGGATGTCGCAAATTGGACCTGAAGAGATAGGGGACGTCAAGCAAGCAAAGAGCCCTCACTGAAGCAGGTAGCACCCAAAGAAGTGCCAGAAACAGGCACTACGAGGATGCGTGAAACGGTGCTCGCCGAAGTTGCACAAAGGAGTCCCACGTCGCCGGAGACCAACTTAGAAAGTCGTGCAATGCAGGTTAGAGTGCCGTGGACACAGGCTTGGCTGTGCACAAAGGATTTCTGCCGGAAGTGCACAGGGGCCGGAGTAGCTGCAAAGTTGCAGTTCCCAGCAATGCAGCCCAGCGACGTGAGGCAAGGACTTACCTCCACCAAACTTGGGCTGAAGAGTCACTGGACTGTGGGGGTCACTTGGACAGAGTCGCTGGATTCGAGGGACCTCGCTCGTCGTGCTGAAAGGAGACCCAAGTGACCGGTAATGCAGCTTTTTGGTGCCTGCGGTTGCAGGGGGAAGATTCCGTCGACCCACGGGAGATTTCTTCGGAGCTTCTGGTGCAGAGAGGAGGCAGGCTACCCCCACAGCATGCACAAGCAGGAAAACAGTCGAGAAGGCGGCAGGATCAGCGTTACAGAGTTGCAGTAGTCGTCTTTGCTACTATGTTGCAGGTTTGCAGGCATCCAGCGCGGTCAGCAGTCGATTCCTTATCAGAAGGTGAAGAGAGAGATGCAGAGGAACTCGGCTGAGCTCATGCATTCGTTATCTGAAGTTTCCCCAGAGACAGAGACCCTAAATAGCCAGAAAAGAGGGTTTGGCTACCTAGGAGAGAGGATAGGCTACTAACACCTGAAGAAGCCTATCAGCAGGAGTCTCTGACGTCACCTGGTGGCACTGGCCACTCAGAGCAGTCCAGTGTGCCAGCAGCACCTCTGTTTCCAAGATGGCAGAGGTCTGGAGCACACTGGAGGAGCTCTGGACACCTCCCAGGGGAGGTGCAGGTCAGGGGAGTGGTCACTCCCCTTTCCTTTGTCCAGTTTCGCGCCAGAGCAGGGGCTAAGGGGTCCCTGAACCGGTGTAGACTGGCTTATGCAGAATTGGGCACCTCTGTGCCCAACAAAGCATTTCCAGAGGCTGGGGGAGGCTACTCCTCCCCTGCCTTCACACCATTTTCCAAAGGGAGAGGGTGTCACACCCTCTCTCAGAGGAAGTTCTTTGTTCTGCCATCCTGGGCCAGGCCTGGCTGGACCCCAGGAGGGCAGCTGCCTGTCTGAGGGGTTGGCAGCAGCAGCAGCTGCAGGGAAACCCCAGGAAGGGCAGTCTGGCAGTACCAGGGTCTGTGCTACAGACCACTGGGTTCATGGGATTGTGCCAACTATGCCAGGATGGCATAGAGGGGGCAATTCCATGATCATAGACATGTTACATGGCCATATTCGGAGTTACCATGGTGAAGCTACATATAGGTAGTGACCTATATGTAGTGCACGCGTGTAATGGTGTCCCCGCACTCACAAAGTTCAGGGAATTGGCTCTGAACAATGTGGGGGCACCTTGGCTAGTGCCAGGGTGCCCTCACACTAAGTAACTTTGCACCCAACCTTTACCAGGTAAAGGTTAGACATATAGGTGACTTATAAGTTACTTAAGTGCAGTGTAAAATGGCTGTGAAATAACGTGGACGTTATTTCACTCAGGCTGCAGTGGCAGGCCTGTGTAAGAATTGTCAGAGCTCCCTATGGGTGGCAAAAGAAATGCTGCAGCCCATAGGGATCTCCTGGAACCCCAATACCCTGGGTACCTCAGTACCATATACTAGGGAATTATAAGGGTGTTCCAGTAAGCCAATGTGAATTGGTAAAAATGGTCACTAGCCTGTTAGTGACAATTTGGAAAGAAATGAGAGAGCATAACCACTGAGGTTCTGATTAGCAGAGCCTCAGTGAGACAGTTAGTCACTACACAGGTAACACATTCAGGCACACTTATGAGCACTGGGGCCCTGGGTTACCAGGGTCCCAGTGACACATACAACTAAAACAACATATATACAGTGAAAAATGGGGGTAACATGCCAGGCAAGATGGTACTTTCCTACACAACCCCCCCCCCAAACGAAGGACAATAAGACTAGCCATGACCTGATGAGTCTTCATTGTCTAAGTGGAAATATCTGGAGAGTCCATCTGCATTGGAGTGGCTACTCCCAGGTCTATGTTCCACTGTATAGTCCATTCCCTGTAGGGATATGGACCACCTCAACAATTCAGGATTTTCACCTTTCATTTGTTTTAGCCAAAGTAGAGGTTTGTGGTCTGTCTGAACAATGAAGTGAGTGCCAAACAGGTATGGCCTCAACTTCTTCAGAGCCCAGACCACAGCAAAGGCCTCCCTCTCAATGGCAGACCAACGCTTTTCTCTAGGGGTCAACCTCCTACTAATAAAAGCAACAGGTTGATCCTGGCCCTCAGAATTAAGTTGTGATAGGACTGCCCCTACTCCTAATTCAGATGCATCAGTTTGGACATAGAATTTTTTAGAGTAACAAGGGCTTTTCAGGACAGGTGCAGAGCACATGGCCTGCTTCAGCTCCTCAAAAGCTTTCTGACAGCTTGCTGTCCATAATACCTCTTTAGGCATTTTCTTGGATGTGAGGTCATTAAGAGGGGCTGCAATGGAGCCATAGTTCTTAATGAACCTCCTGTAATACCCAGTGAGGCCTAGGAAGGCTCTCACCTGAGTCTGAGTGGTAGGGGGAACCCAATCAATAATAATTTGGATTTTCCCCTGAAGTGGTGCAATCTGTTCCCCACCAACAAGGTGTCCCAGATAAACCACCTTACCCTGCCCTATCTGGCACTTTGATGCCTTGATAGTGAGGCCTGCCTTTTGCAGGGCCTCCAAAACTTTCCATAGGTGGACCAGGTGATCATCCCAGCTGGAGCTAAAGACAGCTATATCGTCCAAATATGCTGCACTGAAAGCTTCCAGCCCTTGCAGGACTGTGTTCACCAACCTCTGAAAAGTGGCAGGTGCATTTTTCAAACCAAAAGGCATTACAGTAAACTGGTAATGTCCTCCAATGGTAGAAAATGCAGTCTTAGGTTTAGCATCTTCTGACAATTTGATCTGCCAATACCCTGCAGTCAAATCAAAAGTGCTTAGATACTTGGCAGATGCCAGTGTATCTATGAGCTCATCTGCCCTGGGTATAGGGTGAGCATCAGTTTTGGTTACCAAGTTGAGACCTCTATAGTCTACACAAAACCGCATTTCTTTCTTTCCATCTTTAGAATTGGGTTTTGGTACCAGTACCACAGGAGAAGCCCATGGACTGTCAGAGTGCTCAACCACTCCTAGTTCCAACATTTTCTGAACTTCTTGCTTTATGCAGTCCCTGACATGGTCAGGCTGCCTATAGATCTTACTTTTGACAGGTAAACTGTCTCCAGTATCTATAGTGTGCTCACACCAAGAAGTGGTGCCTGGCACAGTAGAGAAGAGTTCTGAAAATTGTCCTAGGAGATTTATGCAATTGTCTTTCTGCTCAGCAGTAAGACAATCAGCCAAAACTACACCTTCCACAAGAGCATCTTGATCTGTGGAAGAGAAGAGATCAGGTAGAGGATCACTGTCTTCTTCCTGTCCCTCATCTGTTGCCATGAGCAGGGTGAGATCAGCCCTGTCATAGTAGGGTTTCAGGCGGTTGACATGGAGCACCCTAAGGGGACTCCTGGCAGTGCCTAAGTCAACCAAGTAGGTGACTTCACCCTTCTTTTCAACAATTGTGTGGGGTCCACTCCACTTATCTTGGAGTGCTCTTGGGGCCACAGGCTCCAAGACCCACACTTTCTGCCCTGGTTGGTACTGAACCAAAACAGCCTTCTGATCATGCCATTGCTTCTGGAGCTCCTGGCTGGCCTGAAGGTTTTTACTGGCCTTTTTCATGTACTCAGCCATCCTTGATCTGAGGCCAAGTACATAATCCACAATATCCTGCTTAGGAGCTTTTAAAGGTTGTTCCCAACCCTCCTTTACAAGTGTGAGTGGACCCCTAACAGGGTGTCCAAAAAGAAGTTCAAAGGGGCTGAAGCCCACTCCTTTCCGGGGTACCTCCCTGTAGGCAAAAAGGAGGCATGGTAGAAGGATATCCCATCTCCTGCGGAGTTTTTCAGGGAGTCCCATAATCATGCCTTTGAGAGTTTTATTAAATCTCTCCACCAGTCCATTTGTTTGTGGATGATAGGGTGTTGTGAACTTGTACGTTACACCACACTCCTTCCACATGGCCTTTAAGTATGCAGACATGAAATTGCTTCCTCTGTCTGATACTACTTCCTTTGGGAAGCCCACCCTGGAAAATATTCCCAGGAGGGCCTTTGCCACTGCAGGTGCTGTAGTGGTCCTTAAAGGAATAGCTTCAGGATATCTTGTGGCATGGTCCACTACCACTAAGATAAACCTATTGCCTGAAGCAGTAGGAGGGTCAAGGGGGCAAACTATGTCAACCCCTACCCTTTCAAAGGGAACCCCAACCACAGGCAGTGGGATAAGGGGTGCCTTTGGAGTGCCACCTGTCTTGCCACTGGCTTGACAGGTTTCACAGGACTTACAAAATTCCTTTGTGTCCTCAGACATCCTAGGCCAATGAAACAATGGAACCAATCTGTCCCAAGTTTTCATTTGACCCAGGTGCCCAGCTAGGGGAATGTCATGTGCCAGTGTTAGGAGGAACTTTCTGTACTCCTGAGGAATCACTAATCTCCTGGCAGCTCCAGGTTTAGGATCCCTATGCTCAGTGTACAAGAGGTTGTCCTCCCAGTAAACTCTGTGAGAGTCACTGACATCCCCATCAGCCTGTTTGACAGCTTGCTGTCTGAGACCCTCTAATGTGGGACAGGTTTGCTGTGCCACACTCAGCTCCTCTCTGGCAGGCCCCCCTTCACCCAAAAGCTCAGCAGTGTCTGCTTCAAGCTCCTCTGGTGTAGGTTCTGCACAGGGAGGGAATTCTTCTTCCTCAGAATTAGAATCCACTGTAGAGGGAGGGATAGTAGGAAGTGGTTTGCTTCTACTAGCCCTAGCTTTAGGGAGCACTTGGTCCATTGTTCCAGGATCCAAGCTTCCCTGTCCTTTTTGCTTTTTGGCCTGAGCCCTTGTCAAAGCAAAAATATGCCCTGGGATGCCCAGCATTGCTGCATGGGCCTCCAACTCCACATCTGACCAAGCTGATGTCTCCAAATCATCCCCTAATAGACAGTCTACAGGTAAATCTGAAGCTACCACAACTTTCTTTGGACCAGTTACCCCCCCCCAGTTGAGATTTACAACAGCCATGGGGTGGCTTTGTGTTATGTTGTGAGCATCGGTTACTTGGTACTGGTGTCCAAGTATGTGTTGTTCAGGGTGCACCAGTTTCTCAATCACCATTGTGACACTGGCACCTGTGTCCCTGTAGGCCTGGACCTCAACACCATTTATTAGGGTTAGTTGCTTGTACTTCTCCAAGTTATGGGGGCAAGCAACCAAAGTGGCTAAATCAATAGCCCCTTCAGAGACTAAAGTAGCCTCTGTGGTCTCCCTAATCAGACCAACCCCAACTAAATTACCAAAAGTGAGCCCAGCTACTCCCTTGGATTGGCTATTAGTAGGTTTGCTCCCACCACCACTGCTATTAGTAGGGACACTAGGTGTAGCAGTAGGGGTTGTAGTGGTAGGAGCTGTGGTGCCTTTCTTTGGACAACTGGGATCTGTTGTCCAATGGCCTTTTATTTTACATAAATAGCACCATGGTTTCTTTTCCTTGTTCTGATTAAAGGAGGATTTGGACCCACCACCCCCACCAGAGTGTTTTTGTGGGCCTGATGAAGACTCATTTTTAGATTTGTCCCCACCCTTGTCAGAAGACTTACCATCCTTCTTTTTGTTGCCATCTTTGTCACCCCCTGTATGAACTTTTCTGTTCACTCTTGTTCTGACCCATTTGTCTGCCTTCTTTCCCAATTCTTGGGGAGAGGTCAGATCAGAGTCCACCAAGTACTGGTGCAACAAATCAGACACACAATTATTAAGAATATGCTCTCTCAGGATCAAGTTATACAGGCTGTCATAATCAGTAACTTTACTGCCATGTAACCACCCCTCCAAGGCCTTCACTGCCTGGTCAATGAAATCAACCCAGTCTTGTGAAGACTCCTTTTTGGTCTCTCTGAACTTTATCCTGTACTGTTCAGTGGTTAAGCCATAACCATCCAGGAGTGCATTCTTAAGAACTTGGAAATTATTAGCATCATTTTATTTCACAGTAAGGAGCCTATCCCTACCTTTTCCACTAAATGATAGCCATAGGATAGCAGCCCACTGCCTTTGAGGGACATCCTGTACAACACAGGCCCTCTCAAGTGCAGCAAACCACTTGTTAATGTCATCCCCCTCCTTATAAGGGGGAACTATCTTGTGCAGATTCCTGGAATCATGCTCTTTTGCAGGATGACTATGGGGAATACTGCTGCTGCCACCATGGGTATCTAAACCCAACTTCTGTCTTTCCTTCTCTAATTCAAAAGACTGTCTATCCAAATCCAGCTGTTGCTTTTTAAGCTTCAGTCTGGTTTGTTCCACCCTCAACTTATTGAGTTCCCTCTCTAACATTCTGTCATCAGGGTTGGTGGGAGGGACATTTCTAGAAACAGAGCTATGATGGGAATGAACAGAAGGAGACCTGTCCCTTACAGAAGCCAACTTAACAGCTTGGTTTACAGAAACATTACTACCAGTATGGTGAGAATAAATGCTTTTGCTATGATGTGAGACAACACTATTTATTTGGTGTGGCTCATCATCATTACCATCTACGCTAGATTGTCTAGTAATGGGCAGGCTAGGAAGTTTCTTTCCTGAATCTTTTCCTGGGGGAGTCCCTGAATCAGATTGGGAACTATTAGGTACTTTTTCAACAGATGGGGCACCTATGGCCTTATCCTGTTCTCTAAGCATGTTAAGTAACAGTTCCAAGGAAGGATTCTTCCCTACACTCAAACCTCTCTCTATACAGAGACTCCTTGCTCTTTTCCAGCTAAGGTTGTCATATGCAAGTTTGGACAGATCAACACTTTGGCCTGTGCCAGACATTTTTTAGAGAGAGTTAAAGTGATAGAAAAAGAGAAAAAAGTTTTCAGAACTTTTTTGGAAAGACAGAAAAAAAACTTTTTAAACTTTAAGAACTTTTTGAAAGTTTAGGAGTACTTTTCAGCACTTAGAAAAGAGTGAAAAGAGGAAATGCAAAACTTTTTGGCTATATGTATATACACTGACCTTGTTTTGTATATTTTTCTCTTATGAAAAGTACAATGACAAGAGTGGTAAGCAGTCTCAAGCACTTATCCCACCACTGCACAACCAATGTAGGAGGCTGGACTGGCTTGTAGTGAGTACCAAGGGGTACTTGCACCTTGCACCAGGCCCAGTTATCCCTTATTAGTGTATAGGGTGTCTAGCAGCTTAGGCTGATAGATAATGGTAGCTTAGCAGAGCAGCTTAGGCTGAACTAGGAGACGTGTGAAGCTCCTACAGTACCACTTAGTGTCATATGCACAATATCATAAGAAAACACAATACACAGTTATACTAAAAATAAAGGTACTTTATTTTTATGACAATATGCCAAAGTATCTTAGAGTGTACCCTCAGTGAGAGGATAGGAAATATACACAAGATAAATATACACAATAGCAAAAATATGCAGTATAGTCTTAGAAAACAGTGCAAACAATGTATAGTTACAATAGGATGCAATGGGGAAACATAGGGATAGGGGCAACACAAACCATATACTCCAAAAGTGGAATGCGAACCACGAATGGACCCCAAACCTATGTGACCTTGTAGAGGGTCGCTGGGACTATTAGAAAATAGTGAGAGTTAGAAAAATAACCCTCCCCAAGACCCTGAAAAGTGAGTGCAAAGTGCACTAAAGTTCCCCTAAGGACAAAGTAGTCGTGTTAGAGGAATAATGCAGGAAAGACACAAACCAGCAATGCAACAACTGTGGATTTCCAATCTAGGGTACCTGTGGAACAAGGGGACCAAGTCCAAAAGTCACAAGCAAGTCGGAGATGGGCAGATGCCCAGGAAATGCCAGCTGCGGGTGCAAAGAAGCTTCGACTGGACAGAAGAAGCTGAGGTTTCTGCAGGAACGAAAAGGGCTAGAGACTTCCCCTTTGGTGGACGGATCAATCTCGCCGTGGAGAGTCGTGCAGAAGTGTTTTCCCGCCAAAGAACACCAACAAGCCTTGCTAGCTGCAAATCGTGCGTTTGGCGTTTTTGGACGCTGCTGGGGCCCAGGAGGGACCAGGAGGTCGCAAATTGGACCTGAAGAGAGAGGGGACGTCGAGCAAGACAAAGAGCCCTCACTGAAGCAGGTAGCTCCCGGAGAAGTGCCAGAAACAGGCACTACGAGGATGCGTGAAACGGTGCCCGTTGAAGTTGCACAAAGGAGTCCCACGTCGCCGGAGACCAACTAAGAAAGTCGTGCAATGCAGGTTAGAGTGCCGTGGACCCAGGCTTGGCTGTGCATAAAGGATTCCCGCCGGAAGTGCACGGAAGCCGGAGTAGTTGCAAAAGACGCGGTTTCCAACAATGCAGTCTGGCGTGGGGAGGCAAGGACTTACCTCCACCAAACTTGGACTGAAGAGTCACTGGACTGTGGGAGTCACATGGACAGAGTTGCTGGATTCAAGGGACCTCGCTCGTTGTGCTGAGAGGAGACCCAAGGGACCGGTAATGCAGCTTTTTGGTGCCTGCGGTAGCAGGGGGAAGATTCCGTCGACCCACGGGAGATTTATTCGGAGCTTCTAGTGCAGAGAGGAGGCAGACTACCCCCACAGCATGCACCACCAGGAAAACAGTCGAGAAGGCGGCAGGATCAGCGTTACAGAGTTGCAGTAGTCATCTTTGCTACTAAAATGGTCACTAGCCTGTTAGTGACAATTTGGAAAGAAATGAGAGAGCATAACCACTGAGGTTCTGATTAGCAGAGCCTCAGTGAGACAGTTAGTCACTACACAGGTAACACATTCAGGCACACTTATGAGCACTGGGGCCCTGGGTTACCAGGGTCCCAGTGACACATACAACTACAACTAAAACAACATATATACAGTGAAAAATGGGGGTAACATGCCAGGCAAGATGGTAATTTCCTACAGTGACTAACTGTCTCACTGAGGCTCTGCCAATCAGAACCTCAGTGGTTATGCTCTCTCATTTCTTTCAAATTGTCACTAACAGGCTAGTGACCAATTTTACCAATTTACATTGGCTTACTGGAACACCCTTATAATTCCCTAGTATATGGTACTGAGGTACCCAGGGTATTGGGGTTCCAGGAGATCCCTATGGGCTGCAGCATTTCTTTTGCCACCCATAGGGAGCTCTGACAATTCTTACACAGGCCTGCCACTGCAGCCTGAGTGAAATAATGTCCACGTTATTTCACAGCCATTTTACACTGCACCTAAGTAACTTATAAGTCACCTATATGTCTAACCTTTACCTGGTAAAGGTTAGGTGCAAAGTTACTTAGTGTGAGGGCACCCTGGCACTAGCCAAGGTGCCCCCACATTGTTCAGGGCCAATTCCCCGGACTTTGTGAGTGCGGGGACACCATTACATGCGTGCACTACATATAGGTCACTATCTATATGTAGCTTCACAATGGTAACTCCGAATATGGCCATGTAACATGTCTAAGATCATGGAATTGCCCCCTCTATGCCATCCTGGCATTGTTGGCACAATTCCATGATCCCAGTGGTCTGTAGCACAGACCCTGGTACTGCCACACTGCCTTTCCTGGGGTTTCACTGCAGCTGCTGCTGCTGCCAACCCCTCAGACAGGTTTCTGCCCCCCTGGGGTCAAGCCAGGCTTGTCCCAGGATGGCAGAACAAAGGACTTCCTCTGAGAGAGGGTGTTACACCCTCTCCCTTTGGAAAATGGTGTGAAGGCAGGGGAGGAGTAGCCTCCCCCAGCCTCTGGAAATGCTTTCATGGGCACAGATGTGCCCAATTCTGCATAAGCCAGTCTACACCGGTTCAGGGGACCCCTTAGCCCTGCTCTGGCGCGAAACTGGACAAAGGAAAGGGGAGTGACCACTCCCCTGACCTGCACCTCCCCTGGGAGGTGTCAAGAGCTCCTCCAGTGTGCTCCAGACCTCTGCCATCTTGGAAACAGAGGTGCTGCTTGCACACTGGACTGCTCCGAGTGGCCAGTGCCACCAGGTGACGTCAGAGACTCCTTCTGATAGGCTCCTTCAGGTGTTAGTAGCCTATCCTCTCTCCTAGGTAGCCAAACCCTCTTTTCTGGCTATTTAGGGTCTCTGTCTCTGGGGAAACTTTAGATAACGAATGCAAGAGCTCATCAGAGTTCCTCTGCATCTCTCTCTTCACCTTCTGCCAAGGAATCGACTGCTGACCGCGCTGGAAGCCTGCAAAACTGCAACATAGTAGCAAAGACGACTACTGCAACTCTGTAACGCTGATCCTGCCGCCTTCTCGACTGTTTTCCTGGTGGTGCATGCTGTGGGGGTAGCCTGCCTCCTCTCTGCACTAGAAGCTCCGAAGAAATCTCCCGTGGGTCGACGGAATCTTCCCCCTGCAACCGCAGGCACCAAAAAGCTGCATTACCGGTCCCTTGGGTCTCCTCTCAGCACAACGAGCGAGGTCCCTTGAATCCAGCAACTCTGTCCAAGTGACTCTCACAGTCCAGTGACTCTTCAGTCCAAGTTTGGTGGAGGTAAGTCCTTGCCTCCCCACGCCAGACTGCATTGTTGGAAACCGCGTCTTTTGCAACTACTCCGGCCCCTGTGCACTTCCGGCGGAAATCCTTTGTGCACAGCCAAGCCTGGGTCCACGGCACTCTAACCTGCATTGCACGACTTTCTAAGTTGGTCTCCGGCGACGTGGGACTCCTTTGTGTAACTTCGGGTGAGCACCATTTCACGCATCCTTGTAGTGCCTGTTTCTGGCACTTCTCTGGGTGCTACCTGCTGCTGAGAGGGCTTCTTGTCTTGCTCGATGTCCCCTCTCTCTCCTGATGCAATTTGCGACATTCTGGTCCTTCCTGGGCCATAGCAGCATCCAAAAACGCTAACCGCACGATTTGCAGCTAGCAATGCTTGTTGGCATTCTATCGGCGGGAAAACAATTTTGCACGACTCTCCACGGCGAGGGGGATCCGTCCACCAAAGGGGAAGTCTCTAGCCCTTTTCGTTCTTGCAGAAACCTCAGCTTCTTCTGTCCAGTAGAAGCTTCTTTGCACCCACAGCTGGCATTTCCTGGGCATCTGCCCATCTCCGACTTGCTTGTGACTTTTGGACTTGGTCCCCTTGTTCCACAGGTACCCTAGATTGGAAATCCATCATTGTTGCATTGCTGGTTTGTGTCTTTCCTGCATTATTCCCCTATCACGACTTCTTTGTCCTTTGGGGAACTTCAGTGCACTTTGCACTCACTTTTCAGGGTCTTGGGGAGGGCTATTTTTCTAACTCTCACTATTTTCTAATAGTCCCAGCGACCCTCTACAAGGTCACATAGGTTTGGGGTCCATTCGTGGTTCGCATTCCACTTTTGGAGTATATGGTTTGTGTTGCCCCTATCCCTATGTGTCCCCATTGCATCCTATTGTAACTATACATTGTTTGCACTGTTTTCTAAGACTATACTGCATATTTTTGGTATTGTGTACATATAACTTGTGTATATTTGCTATCCTCTCACTGAGGGTACACTCTAAGATACTTTGGCATATTGTCATAAAAATAAAGTACCTTTATTTTTAGTATAACTGTGTATTGTGTTTTCTTATGATATTGTGCAAGTGACACTTGTGGTACTGTAGGAGCTTCACTCGTCTCCTAGTTCAGCCTAAGCTGCTCTGCTAAGCTACCATTATCTATCAGCCTAAGCTGCTAGACACCCTATACACTAATAAGGGATAACTGGGCCCGGTGCAAGGTGCAAGTACCCCTTGGTACTCACTACAAGCCAGTCCAGCCTCCTACATTGGTTGTGCAGCGGTGGGATAAGTGCTTTGAGACTACTTACCACTCTTGTCATTGTACTTTTCATAAGAGAAAAATATACAAAACAAGTTCAGTGTGTGTACACATAGCTAAAAAGTTTTGCATTTCCTCTTTTCACTCTTTTCTAAAGTGCTGAAAAGTACTTCTAAACTTTCAAAAAGTTCTTAAAAGTTTAAAAAGTTTTTTTCTGTCTTTCTAAAAAGTTCTGAAAACTTTTTTCTCTTTTTCTATCACTTTAACTCTCTCTAAAAATGTCTGGCACAGGCCAAAATGTTGACCTGTCTAAGATTGCATATGATCACCTTAGCTGGAAAGGAGCAAGGAGTCTCTGCATAGAGAGAGGTTTGAGTGTAGGGAAGAATCCTTCCTTGGAATTGTTACTTAACATGCTTAGAGAACAAGATAAGGCTAAAAGTGCCCCATCTGTTGAAAAAGTAGCTAATGGTTCCCAATTTGATCCAGGGACTCCCCCAGGAAAAGGTTCAGGAAAGAAACTTCTTAGCCTGCCCATTACAAGACAGTCTAGCATAGTTGTTACTGAGGTGGAGTCACATCATACAGATGATGTGCTCTCACATTACACTGTCAGCCAAGCTGTTAGGGTGCCCTCTGTAAGGGACAGGTCTCCTTCTGTTCATTCCCATCATACCTCTGTATCTAGGAATGTCCCTCCCACCAACCCTGATGACAGATTGTTAGAAAGGGAACTCAATAACTTGAGGGTGGAGCAAACCAGACTGAAGCTTAAGAAGCAACAGCTGGATTTGGATAGACAGTCTTTAGAATTAGAGAAGGAAAGACAGAAGTTGGGTTTTGAAACCCATGGTGGCAGCAGCAGTATTCCCCATAGTCATCCTGCAAAAGAGCATGATTCCAGGAATCTGCACAAGATAGTTCCCCCTTATAAGGAGGGGAATGACATTAACAAGTGGTTTGCTGCACTTGAGAGGGCCTGTGTTGTACAGGATGTCCCTCAAAGGCAGTGGGCTGCTATCCTATGGCTATCATTTAGTGGAAAAGGTAGGGATAGGCTCCTTACTGTGAAAGAAAGTGATGCCAATAATTTTACAGTTCTTAAGAATGCACTCCTGGATGGTTATGGCTTAACCACTGAACAATACAGGATAAAGTTCAGAGAGACCAAAAAGGAGTCTTCACAAGACTGGGTTGATTTCATTGACCATTCAGTGAAGGCCTTGGAGGGGTGGTTACATGGCAGTAAAGTTACTGATTTTGAAAGCCTGTATAACTTGATCCTGAGAGAGCATATTCTTAATAATTGTGTGTCTGATTTGTTGCACCAGTACTTGGTGGACTCCGATCTGACCTCTCCCCAAGAATTGGGAAAGAAGGCAGACAAATGGGTCAGAACAAGGGTGAACAGAAAAGTTCATACAGGGGGTGACAAAGATGGCAACAAAAAGAAGGATGGTAAGTCTTCAGACAAGGGTGGGGACAAATCTAAAAATGAGTCTTCATCAGGCCCACAAAAACACTCTGGTGGGGGTGGTGGGCCCAAATCCTCTTTTAATCAAAACAAAGAAAAGAAACCATGGTGCTATTTATGTAAAGTAAAAGGCCATTGGACAACAGATCCCAGTTGTCCAAAGAAAAGCACCAAGCCTCCTACCACTACAACCCCTACTGCTACACCTAGTGTCCCTACTAATAGCAGTGGTGGTGGGAGCAAACCTACTAATAGACAATCCAAGGGAGTAGCTGGGCTCACTATTGGTATCTTAGTTGGGGTTGGTCTTGTTAGGGAGACCACAGAGGCTGTGTTAGTCTCTGATGGGGCTATTGATCTAGCCACCTTAGTTGCTTGTCCCCTTAATATGGATAAGTACAAGCAGCTACCCCTAATAAATGGTGTTGAGGTTCAGGCCTACAGGGACACTGGTGCCAGTGTGACTATGGTCATAGAGAAACTGGTCCACCCTGAACAACACCTACTTGGTCACCAGTACCAAGTAACCAATGCTCACAACAACACACTTAGCCACCCCATGGCTGTTGTAAATCTCAACTGGGGGGGGTTACTGGTCCAAAGAAAGTTGTGGTAGCCACAGATTCACCTGTAGACTGTCTACTAGGAAATGATTTGGAGACATCAGCTTGGTCAGATGTGGAGTGGGAGGCCCATGCAGCAATGCTGGGCATCCCAGGGCATATTTTTGCTTTAACCAGGGCTCAGGCCAAAAAGCAAAAAGGACAGGGAAGCTTGGATCCTGGAACAATGGACCAAGTGCTCCCTAAAGCTAGGGCTAGTAGAAGCAAAACACTTCCTACTATCCCTCCCTCTACAGTGGATTCAACTTCAGAGGAAGAAGAATTCCCACCCTGTGTAGAACCTTCACCAGAGGAGCTGGAAGCAGACACTGCTGAGCTTTTGGGTGAAGGGGGGCCTGCCAGGGAGGAGCTGAGTGTGGCACAGCAAACCTGTCCCACATTAGAGGGTCTAAGACAGCAAGCTGTCAAACAGGCTAATGGGGATGTCAGTGACTCTCACAGAGTTTACTGGGAGGATAACCTCTTGCACACTGAGGCAAGGGATCCTAAACCTGGAGCTGCCAGGAGATTTGTGATTCCTCAGGAGTACAGAAAGTTCCTCCTAACTCTAGCCCACGACATTCCCCTAGCTGGGCATCTGGGACAAATGAAAACTTGGGACAGGCTTGTTCCCTTGTTTCATTGGCCTAGGATGTCTGAGGACACAAAAGATTTTTGTAAGTCCTGTGAAACCTGTCAAGCCAATGGCAAGACAGGTGGCACCCCAAAGGCACCCCTTATCCCACTGCCTGTGGTTGGGGTTCCCTTTGAAAGGGTAGGGGTTGACATAGTTGGCCCCCTTGACCCTCCTACTGCTTCAGGCAATAGGTTTATCTTGGTGGTAGTGGACCATGCCACAAGATATCCTGAAGCAATTCCTTTAAGGACCACTACAGCACCTGCAGTGGCAAAGGCCCTCTTGGGAATATTTTCCAGGGTGGGCTTCCCAAAGGAAGTAGTATCAGACAGGGGAAGCAATTTCATGTCTGCATACTTAAAGGCCATGTGGAAGGAGTGTGGTGTGACTTATAAGTTCACTACACCCTATCATCCACAAACTAATGGACTGGTGGAGAGATTTAACAAAACTCTCAAAGGCATGATTATGGGTCTCCCTGAAAAACTCCGCAGGAGATGGGATATCCTGTTACCATGCCTCCTTTTTGCCTACAGGGAGGTACCCCAGAAAGGAGTGGGCTTCAGCCCCTTTGAACTTCTTTTTGGACACCCTGTTAGGGGTCCACTCACACTTGTCAAGGAGGGTTGGGAACAACCTTTAAAAGCTCCAAAACAAGATGTTGTGGACTATGTACTTGGCCTCAGATCAAGGATGGCTGAGTATATGAAAAAGGCCATTAAAAACCTTCAGGCCAGCCAAGAGCTCCAGAAGCAATGGCATGATCAGAAGGCTGTTTTGGTTCAGTACCAACCAGGGCAGAAAGTGTGGGTCTTGGAGCCTGTGGCCCCAAGAGCACTCCAAGATAAATGGATTGGACCACACACAATTGTTGAGAAAAAGGGTGAAGTCACCTACTTGGTTGACTTAGGCACTGCCAGGAGTCCCCTTAGGGTGCTCCATGTCAACCGCCTGAAACCCTACTATGACAGGGCTGATCTCACCCTGCTCATGGCAACTGATGAGGGACATGAAGAAGACAGTGATCCTCTTCCTGATCTCTTCTCTTCCACAGAACAAGATGCTCTTGTGGAAGGTGTAGTTTTGGCTGATTGTCTTACTGCTGAGCAGAAAGACCATTGCATAAATCTCCTAGATCAATTCTCTGAACTCTTCTCTACTGTGCCAGGTACCACTTCTTGGTGTGAGCACACTATAGATAATGGAGACAGCTTGCCTGTCAAAAGTAAGATCTATAGGCAGCCTGACTGTGTCAGGGACTGCATAAAGCAAGAGGTGCAGAAAATGTTAGAACTGGGAGTGGTTGAGCACTCTGAAAGTCCATGGGCTTCTCCTGTGGTACTGGTACCAAAACCTCATTCCAAGGATGGAAAGAAGGAAATGCGGTTTTGTGTAGACTACAGAGGTCTCAACTTGGTAACCAAAACTGATGCTCACCCTATACCCAGGGCAGATGAGCTCATAGATACACTGGTATCTGCCAAGTATCTAAGCACTTTTGACTTGACTGCAGGGTATTGGCAGATCAAATTGTCAGAAGATGCTAAACCTAAAACTGCATTTTCAACCATTGGAGGACATTACCAGTTCACTGTAATGCCTTTTGGATTGAAAAATGCACCTGCCACTTTTCAGAGGTTGGTGAACACAGTCCTGCAAGGGCTGGAAGCGTTCAGTGCAGCATATTTGGACGATATAGCTGTCTTTAGCTCCAGCTGGGATGATCACCTGGTCCAACTATGGAAAGTTTTGGAGGCCCTGCAAAAGGCAGGCCTCACTATCAAGGCTTCAAAGTGCCAGATAGGGCAGGGTAAGGTGGTTTATCTGGGACACCTTGTTGGTGGGGAACAGATTGCACCACTTCAGGGGAAAATCCAAACAATTATTGATTGGGTTCCCCCTACTACACAGACTCAGGTGAGAGCTTTCCTAGGCCTCACTGGGTATTACAGGAGGTTCATTAAGAACTATGGCTCCATTGCAGCCCCTCTTAATGACCTCACATCCAAGAAAATGCCTAAAATGGTATTATGGACAGCAAACTGTCAGAAAGCTTTTGAGGAGCTGAAGCAGGCCATGTGCTCCGCACCTGTCCTGAAAAGCCCTTGTTACTCTAAAAAATTCTATGTCCAGACTGATGCATCTGAATTAGGAGTAGGGGCAGTCCTATCACAACTTAATTCTGAGGGCCAGGATCAACCTGTTGCTTTTATTAGTAGGAGGTTGACCCCTAGAGAAAAGCGTTGGCCTGCCATAGAGAGGGAGGCCTTTGCTGTGGTCTGGGCTCTGAAGAAGTTGAGGCCATACCTGTTTGGCACTCACTTCATTGTTCAGACAGACCACAAACCTCTACTTTGGCTAAAACAAATGAAAGGTGAAAATCCAAAATTGTTGAGGTGGTCCATATCCCTACAGGGAATGGACTATACAGTGGAACATAGACCTGGAAGTAGCCACTCCAATGCAGATGGACTCTCCAGATATTTCCACTTAGACAATGAAGACTCATCAGGTCATGGCTAGTCTTATTGTCCTTCGTTTGGGGGGGGTTGTGTAGGAAAGTACCATCTTGCCTGGCATGTTACCCCCATTTTTCACTGTATATATGTTGTTTTAGTTGTATGTGTCACTGGGACCCTGTTCTCCAGGGCCCCAGTGCTCATAAGTGTGCCTGAATGTGTTACCTGTGTAGTGACTAACTGTCTCACTGAGGCTCTGCCAATCAGAACCTCAGTGGTTATGCTCTCTCATTTCTTTCAAATTGTCACTAACAGGCTAGTGACCAATTTTACCAATTTACATTGGCTTACTGGAACACCCTTATAATTCCCTTGTATATGGTACTGAGGTACCCAGGGTATTGGGGTTCCAGGAGATCCCTATGGGCTGCAGCATTTCTTTTGCCACCCATAGGGAGCTCTGACAATTCTTACATAGGCCTGCCACTGCAGCCTGAGTGAAATAATGTCCACGTTATTTCACAGCCATTTTACACTGCACCTAAGTAACTCATAAGTCACCTATATGTCTAACCTTTACCTGGTAAAGGTTAGGTGCAAAGTTACTTAGTGTGAGGGCACCCTGGCACTAGCCAAGGTGCCCCCACATTGTTCAGGGCCAATTCCCCGGACTTTGTGAGTGCGGGGACACCATTACATGCGTGCACTACATATAGGTCACTACCTATATGTAGCTTCACAATGGTAACTCCGAATATGGCCATGTAACATGTCTAAGATCATGGAATTGCCCCCTCTATGCCATCCTGGCATTGTTGGCACAATTCCATGATCCCAGTGGTCTGTAGCACAGACCCTGGCACTGCCAAACTGCCTTTCCTGGGGTTTCACTGCAGATGCTGCTGCTGCCAACCCCTCAGACAGGTTTCTGCCCCCCTGGGGTCAAGCCAGGCTTGTCCCAGGATGGCAGAACAAAGGACTTCCTCTGAGAGAGGGTGTTACACCCTCTCCCTTTGGAAAATGGTGTGAAGGCAGGGGAGGAGTAGCCTCCCCCAGCCTCTGGAAATGCTTTCATGGGCACAGATGTGCCCAATTCTGCATAAGCCAGTCTACACCGGTTCAGGGGACCCCTTAGCCCTGCTCTGGCGCGAAACTGGACAAAGGAAAGGGGAGTGACCACTCCCCTGACCTGCACCTCCCCTGGGAGGTGTCAAGAGCTCCTCCAGTGTGCTCCAGACCTCTGCCATCTTGGAAACAGAGGTGCTGCTTGCACACTGGACTGCTCTGTGTGGCCAGTGCCACCAGGTGACGTCAGAGACTCCT